>NW_025964334.1:870000-1470000 GCF_023055435.1 Haliotis rufescens
CTTAAGTCAAAACACTGTAGACATACACGTACATTGGACATACTTTAGACATAAGACATACTTTAGACAATAGACATACTTTAGTGAGTGAGTGATATTCAAGCAACGTCAAGACTGTGGACACCAGAAATTGGCTTTACACAATGAACCCATGTGGGGAATCAAACTCGAGCCTTCAAAGTGACGAGCGAACGCTTTAACCACAAGGCCCCTCACCGCCCTTAGACATACTTTAGACATTAGACATACTTTAGACATTATACATACTTTAGATATTAGATACACTATAGACGTTAGACATACTTTAGACATTAGACATACTTTAGACATGACATACTTTAGATATTAGATACACTATAGACATTAGACATACTTTAGACATTAGACATACTTTAGACATTAGACATACTATCGACATTAGACATACTATAGACATTAGACATACTATAGAGATTAGACATACTTTAGACATTAGACATACTTTAGACATTAGACATACTATAGATATTAGACATACTATAGACATTAGACATACTATAGATATTAGACATACTTTAGGCATTAGACATACTATAGACATTAGACATACTTTAGACATTAAACATTCTTTAGACATTAGACATACTATAGACATTAGACATACTATAGACATTAGACATACTTTAGACATTAGTCTATAGTATGTCTTATGTCTATGATATTCTAATGTCTATAGTATGTCTAATATCTTATGTATGTCTAATGTCTATAGTATGTCTAATATGAGTTTCTAAATAATGAAGACCACTTGCTTGAGGATGGGTTTTTAAATAATGAAGACTACTTGCTTGAGGATGAGTTTCTAAATAAAGAAGACTACTTGCTTGAGGATGAGATTCTAAATAAAGAAGACTCCTTACTTTGGGATGCGTTTATAAATAATGAAGACCACTTGCTTGAGGGTGAGTTTCTAAATATAGAAGACCACTTGCTTGAGGGTGAGTTTCTAAATATAGAAGACCACTTGCTTGAGAATGCGTTTCTTAATAATGAAGACCACTTGCTTGAGGGTGAGTTTCTAAATATAGAAGACCACTTGCTTGAGGGTGAGTTTCTAAATATAGAAGACCACTTGCTTGAGGGTGAGTTTCTAAATATAGAAGACCACTTGCTTGAGGGTGAGTTTCTAAATATAGAAGACCACTTGCTTGAGGATGAGTTTCTAAATAATAAAGACGGTTGACATTTCAACACATGCTGCAGATGTATAAAGGCTCAGTCTGATGTTTGAGTGGACAGACCTTAGGCTTTATACCACTCCAACAAATAACAGCTTTAGAGTCTGTGTATTTCCGCGCATGCGTGGATTTCATCATGGATGCATTCTATGTTTTGAAAGAGAGAAGTTCAGGGTATTGGGCTCATTCCTGGGTGTCGTACCGTGGTCTAGCTGGACAGGTGCTGAATGTTGCTCATTAACTCTCTCACAACCAGTGTACTACGTTGTACTCACATGTTACGAGTGAGAGAGTGAGTGAGTTAATGAGTTCGGAAATTCTCCTCTTTCAACAGTATTCCAGTCATATCATGGCGTGTCAGCTTAATGTGGGAGAAAAGCCCGAAGTGATGCAGGTCTTCACTTCGGTTAAACCCACGAGAACAGGTATGGTGCTGACAAACCTAGATCCATTGTCGGTGATAACTGGCATGATGTTATAAACAGTATATTCCGGAAATACACATATAACGAATCATCACATAAAGGATAGGTTTCTTAGCAGGATAAAGACAACGTCATCCGTTGGCGTCATTTACGGATAATTAAGAAAGTATGAAAGGTCAGGTAGGTACGAACTTCAGTGGTTACAAGGGGGCACGGGTGGCCCAGTCGTCTAAGGCGCCGCGATTCGCTGTGCAGAGTTGCGTCCCTTGGGCACGCCAGAAACCTATGATTGTGTGTTCGAATCCCGGTTCGCCCCAATTAAGTTTCTAGGTTTGTCAGCACCATACCCGTGCTCGTGGGTTTCACCGAAGTGGTAACGTCTGAGACCTACATCACTTCGGGCTTTCCTCCCACATTTAGCTGACACGCCGTGATATAACTGGAATACTGTTAAAAGCGGCGTTAAACCCAACTCACTCACTCACTCAGTGGTTACAAACAGACATGACACCCTTACCAGCGCCCCCCTCACAGAAATAAAAACAGGTGAACATTTGACAATCCCGACAAGCGTCGGGTCCATGGTGTAGATACGTATAATGTATGACATATGAAAGCAATTTATGTCTACCGTCGGAGCGAAGATATCTTTGTACACTTAACGACAGTGACACTGTGCTTGGTGGTTAGCATAATAATATGCTTGCATGCACAATAGATTTCAAAGTTGTATTTGAACAAGTAAGGTGGTGGATATTGAATTGGTGAGGTAAGCATAACATATTGCAGACACAATTCAGAAGCAACGCCCCAACCTGCACAGATAACATACAAAGTAGTGTGGCCATGACGCAGCCAGTCATTACAGCCCATGCAGGCGAGGTCGTAATAAGGGGAGACAACTCTCGCCGTGGCAAACACACACCCCACGTGGTGTAGGGAATACACACTGTGGGTTCATGCCGAGTTCGACCACAAGACGAAGCAACATTTATTTCCAGGCCATCCAGCCGATCCATTCAACCCGAATTGTCCCCAAATTCACTGTCATTACTTTGACATTTGCCTCTACATTCATGCCAATATATATCCATGGTGAAATATAAACCGGAAAGCCTATCAAGTACGAATTACTGAAAATTACACGAAATCATCCAATGACCGCTGCCAGCTGATTCAGTCTGCACTGAAGACTGCTTGTTGAACGACTGACTCTGACTTGGAAGACTGCTTGTTGAACGACTGACTCTGACTTGGAAGACTGCTTGTTGAACGACTGACTCTGACTTGGAAGACTGCTTGTTGAACGACTGACTCTGACTTGGAAGACTGCTTGTTGAACGACTGACTCTGACTTGGAAGACTGCTTGTTGAACGACTGACTCTGACTTGGAAGACTGCTTGTTGAACGACTGACTCTGACTTGGTGTGGTAGAACCTGTAGCCTGGTATAGCCTTACATCGGAGACACGCGTTCTGTTTTCTACATTAATCAAATGTTCACGGGTGGTGTCCCGGCGATATGTCTGTCAACACCGGGGCTACGGGTCGTCCTGTTCGCCATGTTTGCTGTAGGATGTAAAATATTATTATGATTTATTGACAAATCTCACCCTTACTCACTTACCTCCAAAACCCTTTACTATTTTCATCAAAACGTTTGAATAAGGATTCCAGATCGAAAACAAAGCCCGGTTGCGATTTCGTGAGATCGATCGGCCATCTTGTTTACCAAACCTTTAATGTTTTTCACAATCTTGAATCCTTACTTTCAGTTCATTCCAGATAGAAAACCAAAATCGGGGGATGTAGAAATAAACCCGACAGACATTCTAACCGGTAGATCCGTCGCCCCCAGTACTGGCATAGAGAAACAGATGAATCAGACGAAGGGGGGATCTTAGATAAGTTAACATTGATACCAGCTAATACGAACGATTACATTTAGTGAGTGAGAGAGTTTTATCAGTAACGGGATTCGAACCCACAATCACAGGTTTCTGGCGTGCCCAAGGGACGCAACTCTGCACATCGACTTGCGGCCACCCGTGCCCCCTCTATTACATTTAAATGGTACCTTCCGTATCAATGTTATTATGTTGCCTCCAGTAATAAGCCTGATGAGTGAGTGAGGGAGTGAGTATAGTTTTACACCGCTTTTATCATTATTCCGGCAATATCACGACAGGGGACACCTGAAACGGGCTTCACACATTGTACCCGCTTTTACACTGTATGCATATTTATTACATACTTTTTGTAAGAGTATATGTAACAATTTGTCCTCGTCAATATAATCAAACGCCTTTCTAAATCAATGAATGCACAATATAATCAATTTTTGGCTTACAGAGATATTTTTAACATAATGCCTGCAACGAACACATCTGATCAACGGCAGAATGCCAATAAGGGACACCTGCTTCAGATTCGGAACAAGAGGGAAGCCTAGTGCACGTGGTTAGAGCGGGTTCGATTCCCAACATGGATACCTGGGTATCCCCTTTCGTGATACTGCAACAAGCGGCGTAACACCATACACAGCACAGTCTTCTCGCCACAGATCTGGACACCCATCCCTGGTGCCTTTTTCATATATCTGAAACTATTGTTGCAAGAAGAGATGACAGAAACAACTTTCTTAGATTAGAAAACACTAGGTATCACGTTCCACATTACTGTCATAAACATGGATTCACGAGGTCCTTGGCTAAACCTGAGTTCAATGAAAACATATATTACAGATATTCTCGAAAGGCTCACGTTCCGCTTGGCGACCTTGTCTACCCGAGAATCGTGTATCGACTAGAACTATATATTTCTGTGTTTGTTTTGGTCAGGAGCGGGGTTTGTTTTGACTTAAGGAGAAATAAAAACCACTACAGAGACAGTGTACCCTTCAACATTTCATTGTGTTTGTTCTATTTGTCGGCGTCTATAAGTAATCTGAGGAGGACTACTCCTAGCACGCACCGACCTCCCCTCATATTATGACGTTGCCCCCTGTAACAACACCTCAGGCCTCGGTGAAGGTTACTGCGTTGTTCGTGGCCGATCACTCATCCAACACACAGGGTCAAGGTTCAAACTGTAAAGATGAAGCATAAACTTTGTTAATGATCCACACACACACACACACACACACACACACACACACACACACACACACACACACACACACACACACACACACACACACACACACACACACACACACACACACACACACACACTCCCCACCCTCACCATAACACACACACATACACACATCCACTAAGATTGACCTTGACCTTATATGTTCACGTGTCCAATACATGACGTACGAAAACCCAATATGTATGTCCGTACACATGTCTTGACGTACGTACATGCATTGGTATGACGTACCAAACTTATACGTACTGAGCCAAAGTCATGCAAGTGACGTACCCAATAGATAAAAACGATGTCCATTCCTTACTATGACGTACAAAACGCATATTTACGTTTGTTTGTTTGTTGTTTAACGCCGCACTCAGCAATATGCCAGCTTTATGACGGCGATCTGTAAGTAATCGAGTCTGGACCAGACATGAGCATCGATCCACGAAACTGGAATACCATGACATGCATCAACCAAGTCAGCGAGCCTGACCACCTAATTACGTTAGTCGCCTCTTACGACAAGCATAGTCACCTCTTTCGCCTAGAAGGGTAGTTGAAGACCTATTCTACGCCGGATCTTCACGGGGAGACAAGCATGGGTAGCTGAAGACCTATTCTTCCCCGGATCTTCACGGGGAGACAAGGATGGGTTGCTGAAGACCTATTCTTCCCCGGATCTTCACGGGGAGACAAGCATGGTTTGCTGAAGACCTATTCTGCCCCGGATCTTCACGGGGAGACAATCATGGGTTGTTGGAGAACTAATCTGCCCCGGATCTTCACGGGGAGACAGGCATGGGTTGCTGAAGACCTATCCTGTCCCGGATCTTCACGGGGAGACAAGCATGGTTTGCTGAATACTAATTCTTCCCCGGATCTTCACGGGGAGACAGGCATGGGTTGCTGTAGACCTATTGTGCCCCGGATCTTCACGGGGAGACTAGCAAGGTTTGTTCATGACTAGGCAGTGGTGAATCTATACGTGTGTCCAAGGTTTGTTCATTGCGGGTACTGGTGAATCTATGTGTGTGTCCAAGGTTTGTCCATGACTAGGTAGTGGTGAATCTATGCGTGTTCAAGGTTTGTCCATGACTATGTTGTGGTGAATCTATGCGTGTGTCCAAGGTTTGTCCATGACTAGGTAGTGGTGAATCTATGTGTGTGTTCAAGGTTTGTCCATGACTAGGTAGTGGTGAATCTATATGTGTGTCCAAGGTTTGTCCATGACTAGGTAGTGGTAAATCTATACGTGTGTCCAAGGTTTGTCCATGACTAGGTAGTGGTGAAACTATATGTGTGTCCAAGGTTTGTCCATGACTAGGTAGTGGTAAATCTATATGTGTGTCCAAGGTTTGTCCATGACTAGGTAGTGGTAAATCTGTACGTGTGTCCAAGGTTTGTTCATGACTAGGTAGTGGTGAAACTATATGTGTGTCCAAGGTTTGTCCATGACTAGGTAGTGGTGAATCTATGCGTGTGTCCAAGGTTTGTCTATGACGAGGTAGTGGTGAATCTATGTGTGTGTGTTCAAGGTTTGTTCATGACTAGGTAGTGGTGAATCTATGCGTGTGTCCAAGGTTTGTCCATGACTAGGTAGTGTTGAATCTATATGTGTGTCCAAGGTTTGTTCATGACTAGGTAGTGGTGAATCTATATGTGTGTCCAAGGTTTGTTCATGACTAGGTTGTAGGGAATCTATGTGTGTGTCCAAGGTTTGTTCATGACTAGGTTGTAGGGAATCTATGCGTGTGTCCAAGGTTTGTCCATGACTAGGTTGTGGTGAATCTATATGTGTGTCCAAGGTTTGTCCATGACTAGGTAGTGGTGAATCTATGCGTGTTCAAGGTTTGTCCATGACTATGTTGTGGTGAATCTATGCGTGTGTCCAAGGTTTGTCCATGACTAGGTAGTGGTGAATCTATATGTGTGTCCAAGGTTTGTCCATGACTAGGTAGTGGTGAATCTATAAGTGTGTCCAAGGTTTGTCCATGACTAGGTAGTGGTGAATCTATGCGTGTTCAAGGTTTGTCCATGACTATGTTGTGGTGAATCTATATGTGTGTCCAAGGTTTGTCCATGACTAGGTAGTGGTGAATCTATATGTGTGTCCAAGGTTTGTCCATGACTAGGTAGTGGTGAATCTATGCGTGTTCAAGGTTTGTCCATGACTAGGTTGTGGTGAATCTATATGTGTGTCCAAGGTTTGTCCATGACTAGGTTGTGGTGAATCTATGCTCGTTCAAGGTTTGTCCATGACTAGGTTGTGGTGAATCTATGTGTGTGTTCAAGGTTTGTTCATGACTAGGTTGTGGTGAATCTATGTGTGTGTCCAAGGTTTGTTCACGACTAGGTAGTGGTGAATCTATGCGTGTGTCCAAGGTTTGTCCATGACTAGGTAGTGGTGAATCTATGCGTGTGTCCAAGGTTTGTCTATGACGAGGTAGTGGTGAATCTATGTGTGTGTGTTCAAGGTTTGTTCATGACTAGGTAGTGGTGAATCTATATGTGTGTCCAAGGTTTGTTCATGACTAGGTAGTGGTGAATCTATATGTGTGTCCAAGGTTTGTTCATGACTAGGTAGTGGTGAGGCTATACGTGTGTCCAAGGTTTGTCCATGACTAGGTAGTGGTATATCTATATGTGTGTCCAAGGTTTGTTCATGACTAGGTAGTGGTGAATCTATGTGTGTGTCCAAGGTTTGTCCATGACTAGGTAGTGGTGAATCTATGTGTGTGTCCAAGGTTTGTTCATGACTAGGTTGTGGTGAATCTATATGTGTGTCCAAGGTTTGTCCATGACTAGGTTGTGGTGAATCTATGCGTGTGTCCAAGGTTTGTTCATGACTAGGTAGTGGTGAATCTATATGTGTGTCCAAGGTTTGTCCATGACTAGGTTGTGGTGAATCTATGTGTGTGTCCAAGGTTTGTTCATGACTAGGTTGTGGGGAATCTATGCGGGTGTCCAAGGTTTGTCCATGACCAGGTGGTATCGAATTTGTACGTGTGTCCAAGGTTTGTTCATGACTAGGTAGTGGCATATGTATATGTACACGTGTATGTGTTCGTGGCTAGACAGTAACGTTTCTTTACGTACACGTGCATGTGTACATGGCTGGACAGTGGCGTATGTATATGTACACGTGCATGTGTTCATGAGTAGACAGTGACGTATCTATACATATACGTGCACGTGTTCCATAAGTGGTCGGTCAACACTCTGACCTTGGACATTGTACCACGGACAGCTAGTATCGCTAGAGAAAATAGGGCATATTTGGAGGCACAGAAAGTACAGTCCAATTAGCACTCAACAGGAAACACCGTTCACGTGAAGGAAGTTAAACTGTGGAAAAGCATCCGACCGGAAAGTGGACACACTTCGACACACCCACACACCCCATTGATGTGAACCCAGTCTGATTGTGGTTAACTGCCCTTACTAATAGGCCTGTAACGTGAATCAGAGATAAACAAACCCAAGAAAAACATCATCACATGAACGTTGGGATTGATTGACTAAATATCCAAGACGGTTGATTGTCAATACGGTGTACTGTGATATAACTCTCCATGGAACAAGCCTTTCTCATTGCCGTAGGGTATATCATGTATGTGTGAATATATTCAGCGTTGACATATAGATTGGGAGTCCAAACAACAACGAAAACAGTGGCAGCATTTGATATCGCCGCCACCAGAGAAAGACTATCCCATCAGCTGGAGAGGTTATGGCCTCTGTGTTCTGGATGCCGAGGGTGTCATCATTGCCTCGGGTTGTAAGCATGTTATTATTCTACTCCAATTTAGTTCCGACCCGGTAAGATTAGAAGTAGCCGTGACAATGTTCCGAACGTTTGGGTGTGTGTGAGCGATGTTCTTGTACGTGTGGGTGTTTGTGAGCGATGTTCCGAACGTTTGGGTGTGTGTGAGCGATGTTCTTGTACGTGTGGGTGTGTGTAAGCGATGTTCTTGTACGTTTGGGTGTGTGTGAGCGATGTTCCGAACGTTTGTGTGTGTGTGAGCGATGTTCTTGTACGTGTGGGTGTGGGTGAGCGATGTTCTTGTACGTTTGTGTGTGTGTGAGCGATGTTCTTGTACGTTTGGGTGTTTGTGAGCGATGTTCCGAACGTTTGGGTGTGTGTGAGCGATGTTCTTGTACGTTTGGGTGTGTGTGAGCGATGTTCCGAACGTTTGTGTGTGTGTGAGCGATGTTCTTGTACGTGTGGGTGTGGGTGAGCGATGTTCTTGTACGTTTGTGTGTGTGTGAGCGATGTTCCGAACGTTTGGGTGTGTGTGAGCGATGTTCTTGTACGTGTGGGTGTGTGTGAGCGATGTTCCTGTACGTGTGGGTGTGTGTGAGCGATGTTCTTGTACGTGTGGGTGTGGGTGAGCGATGTTCTTGTACGTTTGGGTGTGTGTGAGCGATGTTGTTGTACGTGTGGGTGGGTGTGAGCGATGTTCCTGTACGTTTGGGTGTGTGTGAGCGATGTTCTTGTACGTTTGGGTGTGTGTGAGCGATGTTCTTGTACGTGTGGGTGTGGGTGAGCGATGTTCTTGTACGTGTGGGTGTGTGTGAGCGATGTTCTTGTACGTGTGGGTGTGTGTGAGCGATGTTCCTGTACGTTGTCATTGCGCAACATAAATAAAAAGAAACAAAGAGAAATGTGTAAATATTGGCATTATTTTCAAAAATGGTAGCGAAAATGTCAAATAGAAATGTTCACACATAGAGCATGTGTACATTGCAAGTATTTGTGACGTATGTAAATTTCACGTATTGTATCCTTCGCACACACACCCCGCCCCAACCCCGCCCCGCCCCACGACCTCACCCCAAGCTTTTTCACGCTGAGAAGTCAACCCACTCCTTCTAAATACTACAAGGTTAGTTGGGTTTTTCTTCAAATTAACGGATAGTTTCCATTCATACCGTATGTTTCCCAAATATTCAAGTTCCCGGATGTAGCCTTTGCCTCTGCGGCGTTCTGCGTTACGACAATGACATTCTAGCGCTGATTTTATTACGTAGAACGTTAAGCTTAAGTGAATGTCATCACGAACGTCGATAAATACCGTGGACCCATTCGCACGACACTAACACTATATCATCCAATCAGATTTCTGTCATGGACCAGAGAAATCCTGTGCTAAGTTGGAGACAGTAGAGACTGGGATAGTGACGTCACTTCCGAAACGAAGATGTGCCTTATGGGTCCAGGGTACTTATCCCAATAGAACGACCAGATAATACCCTAGATCATCAGGGGTGACCCCGACCTCGTTATTACTGAATTATTTATGAAGAACGCCGCTGTATCATCCTCAACAACTGCCATTCATCATCCCTTCAGGGCTGTTCATCACTGTTACCCCAAATTGACAGCGTTCCCCGTGGTTCCTCACAAACAGGCCACCATTACCCCTCCAGCTAGCGCCGTGTCACAACAACAGGACGCACGATCTATATGGTCACGTCTCGGTCAGGGATGGTCAGTGATCTAAGGGAGGTGTTTTCACCCCAGATTTCGCAGTTCACCTGTTGGACACGCCCCCATAAACCCTCGTAAGTTACGAATAATGACCGGTCGCCGTGACAATAGCCGTTTGACAGCATGTCGCTATTACAGTGACCGCAGTGCGGCATGTCGCTACCACAATGACCTGGCCATTTCATTGTAGTTTAAGTGTTTGCGACGTGTGTTTACACATAACAATGGTACCTTTACGACTGTTTGAAACCAGATTAATGGAATCACACCAAGCAGGTGCTGAAGAAATAAGAAAAAGACTACACTTGAGAGACATCGCTCATCAAACGTCACACTGTGTCTGCAAAATCAAACAGTTTTATTGAACGGGATTTCAAATACGATGGTAGCCAGGTTAAACTTCTGTTTTACTCGAGCTGTTATCGAATGTATAGGTTTTGGGGGATTTTGATAATTATGAAATATCCTATTTGTATTGTCTTGGGTTCTTTCCAGGCCATTCTACCCGTTGGTATATTCACAAGTTGCATAATAATACTTTTGATACACACTCTAGGCACGTATTGACAGTACCCTGATACAACTTGCCACACCCTCAAGCGACAAGCTTAACATTAGCTTGTTACAACCTGCACCTACATGACCAATAACCCATGTAAATGAGAACACATTTCATTAAACCCTTTGAGAGGTTCATATAATTAACGCCGATGCTTCTATTTTAAACTGACATTCATATGCAGGCTTGTCACGAAACATGAAATATGTTCCGGAATTACCATAGCTATACCATTTGTCTTATAAACATCCTATGTCGGGTTGTGGAAGGTCACGTCTGGTGCTTGGGTGACAACGTTTATACTAAATACACAGCTTGAGTTCCACACACGTTCTGGTGGGGGTGGGCAGGGTGTGTTCAAGGAGACACACAGGCTTGACCAGCACAAGAACGAGAGTCGTGTACCGAGCAAACAGAAGCATGGACCGTGACCGCCGTCCTTGTACATGGAGATGGGTGTAGGTCGCCTTTACGTAGACCTGTTTCCGTCCCTGTACATGGAGATGGATGCAGGTCGCCCCTCACGTAGACCTGTTTCCGTCCCTGTACATGGAGATGGATGCAGGTCGCCCCTCACGTTGACCTGTTTCCGTCCCTGTACATGGAGATGGATGCAGGTCGCCCCTCTCGTTGACCTGTTTCCGTCCCTGTACATGGAGATGGGTGTCGGTCGCCTCTCACGTAGACCTGTTTCCGTCCCTGTACAAGGAGTTGGGTGTCGGTCGCCCCTCACGTAGACCTGTTTCCGTCCCTGTACATGGAGATGGGTGTCGGTCGCCTCTCACGTAGACCTGTTTCCGTCCCTGTACATTGAGATGGGTGTCGGTCGCCTCTCACGTAGACCTGTTTCCGTCCTTGTACATTGAGAACGGTGTCGGTCGCCTCTCACGTAGACCTGTTTCCGTCCCTGTACATTGAGATGGGTGTCGGTCGCCTCTCACGTAGACCTGTTTCCGTCCTTGTACATTGAGATGGGTGTCGGTCGCCTCTCACGTAGACCTGTTTCCGTCCCTGTACATGGAGATGGGTGTCGGTCGCCTCTCACGTAGACCTGTTTCCGTCCCTGTACATGGAGATGGGTGTCGGTCGCCTCTCACGTAGACCTGTTTCCGTCCCTGTACATTGAGATGGGTGTCGGTCGCCTCTCACGTAGACCTGTTTCCGTCCCTGTACATTGAGATGGGTGTCGGTCGCCTCTCACGTAGACCTGTTACCGTCCCTGTACATGGAGATGGGTGCAGGTCGCCCCTCACGTAGACCTGTCTCCGTCCTTGTACATAGAGATGGGTGTCGGTCGCCTCTCACGTAGACCTGTTTCCGTCCCTGTACATGGAGATGGGTGTCGGTCGCCTCTCACGTAGACCTGCTTCCGTCCCTGTACAAGGAGATGGGTGTCGGTCGCCTCTCACGTAGACCTGTTTCCGTTCCTGTACATGGAGATGGGTGTCGGTCGCCTCTCACGTAGACCTGCTTCCGTCCCTGTACAAGGAGATGGGTGTCGGTCGCCTCTCACATAGACCTGTTTCCGTTCCTGTACATGGAGATGGGTGTAGATAGGTCGCCTCTCACGTAGACCTGTTCCCGTCCCTGTAAATGGAGATGGGTGTCGGTCGTCTCTCACATAGACCTGTTTCCGTCCCTGTACATGGAGATGGATTCAGGTCGCCTCTCACGTAGACCTGTTTCCGTCCCTGTACAAGGAGATGGGTGTCGGTTGCCTCTCACGTAGACCTGTTTCCGTCCCTGTACAAGGAGATGGGTGTCGGTCGCCCCTCACGTAGACCTGTTTCCGTTCCTGTACATGGAGATGGGTGTAGCTAGGTCGCCTCTCACGTAGACCTGTTTCCGTCCCTGTACATGGAGATGGGTGTCGGTGGCCTCTCACGTAGACCTGTTTCCGTCCCTGTACAAGGAGATGGGTGTCGGTCGCCCCTCACGTAGACCTGTTTCCGTCCCTGTACATGGAGATGGATGCAGGTCGCCTCTCACGTAGACCTGTCTCCGTCCCTGTACAAGGAGATGGGTGTCGGTCGCCTCTCACGTAGACCTGTTTCCGTCCCTGTACAAGGAGATGGGTGTCGGTCGCCTCTCACATAGACCTGTTTCCGTCCCTGTACATGGAGATGGATGCAGGTCGCCTCTCACGTAGACCTGTCTCCGTCCCTGTACAAGGAGATGGGTGTCGGTCGCCCCTCACGTAGACCTGTTTCCGTCCCTGTACATGGAGATGGATGCAGGTCGCCTCTCACGTAGACCTGTCTCCGTCCCTGTACAAGGAGATGGGTGTCGGTCGCCCCTCACGTAGACCTGTTTCCGTCCCTGTACAAGGAGATGGGTGTCGGTCGCCTCTCACGTAGACCTGTTTCCGTCCCTGTACATGGAGATGGGTGCAGGTCGCCCCTCACGTTGACCTGTTTCCGTCCCTGTACATTGAGATGGGTGTCGGTCGCCCCTCACGTTGACCTGTTTCCGTCCCTGTACATGGAGATGGGTGTCGGTCGTCTCTCACGTAGACCTGTTTCCGTCCCTGTACATGGAGATGGGTGTCGGTCGCCTCTCACGTAGACCTGTCTCCGTCCTTGTACATGGAGATGGGTGTCGGTCGCCTCTCACGTAGACCAGTGTCCGTCCCTGTACATGGAGATGGGTGTCGGCCGTCTCTCACGTAGACCTGTTTCCGTCCCTGTACAAGGAGATGGGTGTCGGTCGCCTCTCACGTAGACCTGTCTCCGTCCTTGTACATGGAGATGGGTGTCGGTCGCCTTTCACGTAGACCAGTGTCCGTCCCTGTACATGGAGATGGGTGTAGGTCTCCTCTCACGTTGACCTGTTTCCGTACTTGAATCCAGAATAGTGTTGGAAGCTTACTAGAATTCGATGTTTTCACTTGGCAAGCAGATAAAACGGAAGTCGGATCTCAAAAGGGCTCGAATTGCCCGCTCATGTATAGGTACAGCCAGCCTTCTAGACGCTCTCCCATCACGAAACTTTTCAAACAATCTAGCCCGCCACGTGTGTTTAAACAACCAGAGACGATAACTCTGATGACGTCAAGTTAATATCTGGCCACTACTGCATTCGACGTTTTATTTGTATTGTAATTACTTGCCGCCATTGACAATTACAACAAATACATTTTCAATATTTTCTCCAGACACTAATCTTACTTACATAAAACATGTATATGGAAAAAAATTTGAAGCCGATCTGGTATTGATAAGGGAGAAAACGTTCACACGTCAATAGTGACGTTTTTGTAACTTATTGATACTATCTCAGGAAAACATGACGAAGCAATACTGCCTATGATCGACCACCTCGCAAGGTGAGATCTCTATAAGATACAGGTGACGTAGGCACTTTCCACGCTTAAACTCCGAGCACCGCAGTGACATCTCGTCAAAGGCAATTTAAGGGATTCATTATTGCCAGCGCATGTTTAATAGCTTTTGGGAAGATAGGATCAGATGGATTGAGAAATAAACCAAACGTTTATATGAGAGTGTTTTATTTGTAGTGTGAACGCGAAGTGGCTGGAGTTTCTGCTATTCGACACTTACAGGTGTTATGTATATATACATACCGCGTTCCATGTTTTGTTTCAATAAGTCGGTTGTCCGAAGAAACATGTCAGACCATAAACATTGACAGAAAACAAGGGTGTGAGCTAATGGCGACTTGAGCTAGTGGCTGTTTCACGCTGTGAGCTAATGGCGACTTGAGTGGGTGGCTGTTTCACGCTATGAGCTAATGGCGACTTGAGTCGGAGCCTGTTTCACGCTGTGAGCTCATGGCGACTTGAGTGGGAGCCTGTTTCACGCTGTGAGCTAATGGCGACTTGAGCCGATGGCTGTTTCACGCGGTGAGCCAATGGCGACTTGAGTGGGTGGCTGTTTCACGCTATGAGCTAATGGCGACTTGAGTGGGTGGCTGTTTCACGCTGTGAGCTAATGGCGACTTGAGTGGGTGGCTGTTTCACGCTATGAGCTAATGGCGACTTGAGTGGATGGCTGTTTCACGCGGTGAGCTAATGGCGACTTGAGCTTGTGCCTGTTTCACGTTGTGAGCTAATGGCGACTTGAGCTGGTGACTGTTTCACGTTGTGAGGTCATGGTGACTTGAGTGGGTGACTGTTTAACGCTGTGAGCTCATGGCGACTTGAGTGGGTGGCTGTTTCACGCTGTGAGTTAATTGTGACTTGAGTGGGTGGCCGTTTCACGCGGTGAGCTAATGGCGACTCGAGTGGGTGGCTGTTTCACACTGTGTGTCAAGCCTCGGTAGTCCGCACCTCGTTATTTTCGGAAACCCCGACATGTTGACAATATTCTTTCAAAAGGCAACACCTAATTAGAGGAGCAAAACCCTTGGGGTTCAAACCCACTGTCAGCAAATCATGCACTGGCTGGGGCATATAACTCGTCACAAGGATTTGCAGAATCTTGAACCACTGGGGTTAAGATGGTGGCCTCTCACAGAAAATACATTTTTAGAATTATTGAAAGACGTTTAAAAAAAGGTCCTGGTGACACAAGGGCACCAAAGGCACTAGGGGCTTAAGGGGATCTAGGGGCACCAGGGGCAATAAGGGCACCAGAGGCACTAGGGGCACCAGAGGCACTAGGTCGCTAAAGGCACCAGGGGCACTAAAGGCACCAGGGGCACAAGAGGCACTCTGGGCACTAGGGGCACTAGGGGCACCAGAGGCACTAAGGGCACTAAGAGCACTAGGGGCACTAGGGGCACTAAGGGCACCAGAGGCACTAGGGGCCCCAGGGGCACAAGAGACACTAGGGGCACTAAGGGCACTAAGAGCACTAGGGGCACCTGTGCCACTAAGGGCACCAGAGGCACTAGGGACACCAGGGGCACAAGAGACACTAGGGGCACTAAGGGCACTAAGAGCACTAGGGGCACTAAGGGCACCAGATACACTAAGGGCACTAGGGGCACTAGGGGCACCAGAGGCTCTAGGGGCTCTAAGGGCAGCAGAGGCTCTCGGGGCACTAGGGGCACTAAGGGCAACAGAGGCTATGCTGGCACTAGGGGCTCTAAGGGCACTTAGGGCACCAGAGGCACTAGGGGCAGGCACTAAGGGCACTAGGGGCACAAGAGGCACTAAGGGCACTGGGGCACCCTCTATTCCATCTTCTCAGATTGTCTTAGCCTACTTGAACCACGTGACAGTTGATATGAAGGAGATCATAAACTATCTGACACATGGGGACTATTCATTACTCACTGCTGTAAAACCAAACCTGTTGTTTGGTTTCTGTCATAACACATTTTTCAGGGCTTCCAACATGTTTCCGGTAAACTGTTAAAAGCGTAAACCCGAGGAGAAATATAATTTGCAGAAATTAGTCTATCAAACAAATCTCGGACACCCGTTCCCCTTCCCTCTGCCGAATTGTGGCCAACATCACTTTATCCTGCCGGAGACAGACGTTGTTTGAGGAGTTTCGACCAAGCAGCGCTGATGGAGTTATCTCTCTTGGTTATTCTAATATGCATCGTTTATGATGAAAAACACAATACACTTTCGTTGAATATTCTTCAAGCAATATAAATGTTAAGTTTTACATTTTTCGGTTCGGATTCAATCCTTTGGTGTCTACAATGTTTTTTCCATATTGACAGTGAGTAAGTGAGTGAGTGAGTGAGTGAGTGTGTGTGTGTGTGTGTGTGTGTGTGTGTGTGTGTGTGTGTGTGTGTGTGTGTGTGTGTGTGTGTGTGTGTGTGTGTGTGTGTGTGTGTGTGTGTGTGTGTGTGTGTGTGTGTGTGTGTGTGTGTGTGTGTGTGTGCCTAGAAACATAATCGGGGTGAACCGGGGTGCCCAAGGGACTCCACTCTGCAAAGAGAATCGTTGCGCCTTAGACGACTGTGGATCAAGATATCATTCATCTATGTATAGTACAACACTGTGGGTCAAGATATCGTTTATCTATGTATAGTTGAATACCGTGGATCAAGATATCATTCATCTTTGTAAAGTACAATACTGTGGATCAAGATATCATTCATCTATGTATAGTTCAATACTGTGGATCAAGATATCATTCATCTTTGTAAAGTACAATACTGTGGATCAAGATATCATTCATCTATGTATAGTTCAATACCGTGGATCAAGCTATCATTCATCTGTGTAAAGTACAATACTGTGGATGAAGATATCATTCATCTTTGTAAAGTACAATACTGTGGATCAAGATATCATTCATCTATGTATAGTTCAATACCGTGGATCAAGATATCATTCATCTTTGTAAAGAACAATACTGTGGATCAAGATATCATTCATCTTTGTAAAGTACAATACCGTGGATCAAGATATCATTCATCTATGTATAGTTCAATACCGTGGATGAAGATATCAGTCATCTGTGTAAAGTACAACACTGTGGATCAAGATATCATTCATCTTTGAAAAGTACAATACTGTGGATGAAGATATCATTCATCTTTGTAAAGTACAATACCGTGGATCAAGATATCATTCATCTATGTATAGTTCAATACCGTGGATGAAGATATCATTCATCTGTGTAAAGTACAATACTGTGGATCAAGATATCATTCATCTATGTATACTTCAATACCGTGGATCAAGATATCATTCATCTTTGTATAGTTCAATACCATGGATCAAGATATCATTCATCTGTGTTAACATGGGTAGCTTGGGGTTGCTCTTACCTCGCAATACTAATGATATGTTTTCTATTTCAGGTTTCTTTTCTTTTTTGTTATTATTACCAAGAAACAATTTCTAATTACCCCAATAGCCATTAAAGTTGTAAAAATATGTTTACATATGTTGACAAGCACCTTTGACATCTATAAATATGAAAAGATCAAAATCATGTTTCCAAGATAAACCTGACAGAACCATTCATGCATTTAATCGTTCACTGATAAAGATGTTTCGCAGCCTCCATCGTGCAATCCTCTTGTTGATCTTAATATCACTTCCCATTATCCAAAACAGGACAAGACAATGATTTCAATCACGCGAACTATCTGATTGGAGCAACACAATATGTCTGACAATGTTCAAGATTGCTAGTGTATCAACAAGGGTCAGGGCTGGTGTATGTGCGAAATGTCGTCTCCTTCATCATCATCACATCGTAACATCACGCACTGACCTGAACCAAAGTGAACGATATTCAAATGGTTTCACTTCCCTCTTCAACAGTATCCATAATTATTTTAAAGTTGTGATCCCAATTGGTAGGATTGGCTCACCATATTTTGGGCCATATTTGAATAACTGAGGAAGGTTGTTATTGTCAACAACAGAGAAGTCACCTGTGATTATATGACCTACAGGTTGGTAGCAGTATGGTGAGTCTTGGCAGCCACAAGTAGTGGAATTTACACCATAAGCTGCCAAGTCCACGTTCTGAAACACGTTCCTGTAATTGAACAACCTAGATGAAATGGTGTTTGTATTGGAAAATGAATTGTTGGTGGTTCCTAAAATTTGAAATACTGAATGGACAGTTTGGAAACTGATTATAGTCTGAGAATGTTCCTTAAATTTAAGACATCAATTCCCTTGTTTGCATATTTCAAACATGCGGTCTTTGTCTGATTTAGTGGAGTCTGTTTCTGGTTTGGCCAAACGTTTCAAAGCATTATCAAGAACTATACTCTCAAGCAAGTCGATACTATGGGTTCTAACTGTTTTTAGATCCACTCATCAGCAAAAGTTGCTGGAGTCGTTTAATTTCTTTCAATGACACAATATCATCTGAAAAGTATAGAACTGTTTCACCTTTATTTGAGTGTTTGTTGTTAAGTGTTGTAGTCTGCAATATTCTAGAAAGATAATCCAGTCTGAACAAGACAAACCAGTGGTTGATATTATCAACAACGCCCCATATGTAAGGGCATGATACGCGATGTACCACCTGATATGTTCAGTCGCCTCTCACTGAGACTCTTCTGATACGAGTCTGCAGGAGAAGGTCCATGAATCATGATCAGCGCAATATTTTCTGTTTTTATATTTTCAATCAGAAATATTTGAAAATAAACTCAAATGCAGATAATTTCTGGACCAATTTAACTGTAATTTTACATTACATTCAACATGAGTGTTAAAGTTTTGTAAGCGATACATATAATTGATATTTGTTTCTGGGAAGTTTGAACGCTTGTTTTGGACACCATTTATCACTGGGAGACCGATTCTGCTTTTTGAAGTCGCGTACTGTAGGAGAAAATGAAATTGCGGGAACAAGTCTGTAACTCAATTCTGAACTGTTATTATTTCTGAACCGTATATTACTTGGTGGCCGAGGCTATTCTGTGAAGTCGTGCACAGTAGGAGAGAGGGAACTTGTGGGATGAAATGTGTAACTAAATTCATAATAAAAAATATGTGCAATAAAAATTAGACTGAGTATATACTTATTACTGTATAAACAACAATAACAAAATAATATAGAACCAATCACATAATTTAACTATTTTTAAGATCAGTGCAATTTAAGTTCTTATTCATTGTTATTCAAACAAGCCAGTTCTTAAGCTGAGGAGATGTTAATACATATGACTGTAAAAACTAGAGGTCAATGCGATTAACATTAGACTGCGTAAAATGTGTCAAAGTATATACCTTTATTTTAATCCCCCCACATTGGAAAGTATAAAACTAGATGTCGGCAAGTCACTGTATCACATCATGGTAAATATATAATATTAAATGGAGACGGCCAGCAAGTGTTCCAGTCCGGCTCAACACACTGGAAGTGTGTGCATTCAGGGTGCAAAGGTCGGCGCATCACTGTTGGCGAAGGGCAGCTACGTCTCCTCTGCAGCCTGAGATAACGTGCCCGACTTGTGGGGACTTCGCAGGATTGGAATCAACCATCACAAATCAGATTATGGAATCTGAAGACAGATTATCAAGAGACATACGATCTTTGAGAGAAGAAGTACATTCAACCAAGACAGCCGTGTGTGAACTTAGAAAAGAAGTTAGTGTAAACAGAGAAGAGCTGGCTGTTCTCAGACTAGATGTGGATGAAGTGTCTTGTTTGTTGTGTAACGCAGATCTCAGCATTATTCCAGCTAGATAAAGGTCTGGAGTAGACAATCTAGTGATTGATATCATGAGCATCGACCCACGCAATTGGGATACGATGGCATGCATCGACCAAGTCAGCGAGCCTGACCCTCCGGTCCCGTTAGTCGCCTCGTATGACAAGCATAGTCGCCTTTTACGACAAGTATGGGTTGCTGAAGACCTATTCTACCCCGGATCGTCACAGGCCCCCAGGTGACTGCTGCAGTGATTGTTTCTAACATAATCAAAATAGAGGATTGGGTGGTTTTGTGTGATCAGGGTGACTGAGCATGTGGAGTTTTATTGGACTATTGTATGGTGCTGACTGTGGCGTTAAACAACAGTCACTTGTGCCCAGAAGCCGTGGCACTATTTGTAAATCCCACCCTCAAACCAGCTTTCCTCGGTTGCTGAAGATGTATTCTAACCCGGATCGTCACGGGTGGGATGAAGTATCTAACAAAGTGGATGAATTGTATAACTGGTCTGACAGTATCAGTGACCTAGAGTCTAGAGTAGAACACCGGGAAAAACAGAGCAGAAGAAATAATTTGCTTGTGGGGTACAAGAGAGAATGGAGAAATTGTATAAAGTGTGCAAGGAAAATATACCAGACATATTTAATACAACCAGAGAGAAGATGAATTTGCTGATAGTGACATTGACCGTACGCACAGGTATCGAGCAAAGCAACAAATACACAAACCCTTTGAGGCAATGCAAACATGACATAGACATATTATATAATTACTTACTTGATGTATTGGACTTGAATGCAGGAACTAGCACTGAACTGACTTTGTACAATATGATATTCTTACATTGTCTCGAGGGGCCTGGTAACAGTGTATGGGTTTAATTTAAGACAAATTCAGCTTTAAAAAAAATTCTGTTTTATTTATTTTTCAATAACTTTGGTACGAGCTTACTAGATTCGTGTAGTGTAGTGAATATCATATGAATGGGAGGTGAGGGTCACACGCCGGGGTGGGAGATTTTACGTTTATAGGAAACCAGGGTGCGAGTGTGGTGGACTATGTTATTGCCTCGTCCTAGTTGTCTGATATTTGCCATAGCTTTGACATACCGTCCCGGGCCGAGTCATCACACCTTCCTGTCACGACTAGTTTACGTGCGCTTCAAGTAAGTGACCCTACGCCACGCAATACACGTAACAAAGATTTTTTTAAATTCGTGTGGGTTGAAGAGAGGACTGAACAATCTAGAACAAACCTTACTCTGGGACTGTGCATCATCTACTGGAGAAGGCTGCTATTGGACTGTGCCATATCTACTGGAGGAGGCTGCTCTGGGACTGTGCAATATCTACTGGAGGAGGCTGCTCCGGGACTGTGCAGTATCTACTGGAGGAGGCTGCTCTGGGACTGTGCATCATCTACTGGAGGAGGCTGCTCTGGGACTGTGCAGTATCTACTGGAGGAGGCTGCTCCGGGACTGTGCATCATCTACTGGAGAAGGCTGCCCTGGGACTGTGCATCATCTACTGGAGGAGGCTGCTCCGGGACTGTGCAGTATCTACTGGAGGAGGCTGCTCTGGGACTACGCATCATCTACTGGAGGAGGCTGCTATGGGACTGAGCATCATGTACTGGAGAAGGCTGCTCCGGGACTGTGCATCATCTACTGGAGGAGGCTGCTCTGGGACTACGCATCATCTACTGGAGGAGGCTGCTATGGGACTGTGCATCATCTACTGGAGGAGGCTGCTTTTGGACTGTGCATCATCTACTGGAGGAGGCTGCTCTGGGACTGTGCATCATCTACTGGAGGAGGCTGCCCTGGGACTGTGCATCATCTACTGGAGGAGGCTGCTCTGGGACTGTGCATCATCTACTGGAGGAGGCTGCTCTGGGACTGTGCATCATCTACTGGAGGAGGCTGCTCCGGGACTGTGCAATATCTACTGGAGCTGGCTGCTCTGGGACTGTGCAGTATCTACTAGAGGCTGCAGATGTAGCATGTGTCAACGTTGAATAAAGTATTTGGTATGTTTCTAAAGTTGTTATAAAATATCGCTGAATCTGAAACGAAGAAAATTGATACGGACTATAAATATGATGAACCATGGTTTGATAGAGAATGCCAATCACTTCAAAAGGAAGTTTAAATGTATTCAGAAAGAAGAAGGATTTGAATGCGGCATGACACCGGACTGAGAATTGCAAATGGACGTTGCTGCACCATAACGCCAGATTGTTGGAGATGTGTTTCCCTGACCTGCCAGATCCGCTGATCCGTCAGCAATCGAACATCTCTGGGATGAGGTGGAATGACGTTTGAGACGTCTTTCAAAACCTACCACTTTACATGAAGTCCGGCTTATCCTTCCTCAGACACTGAAGCTGTAGGGGTCGTTGTCGGCACAGGAACTACCTAGTACCTGCGCCGACGACCCCTTCGGCGATAATGAATGCCATTCATGAGGCCCTTCTTTCATGTTCAATGGCCGCAGCGAGGCAAAGGTGTCAGGCCTGTTTCAATGCACAAAGTTAATGTCTCGCTGCTTGAGTGAGTGAGTATGGTTTTACAGTGCTTTCAGCAATATCACGGCGGGGGACACTAGAAATGGGCTTAACACATTGTACCCATGTGGGGAATCGAACCCGGGTCGTCAGCGTGACGAGCGCAAGCTTTAACCGCTAACCTACCCCACCGCCCGTCTCGCTGCTTGAACCCTTGACATGAGTGATTTGCATACGGTAGGAGAGCACATGAACAGCCTTTGTGTACATTTTTCAGAGTAACGTTTCTTGTGTCATTTTGACCTTTCCTCGCGGTCACGTGATATTACTTAGTGAGTAGTCTACGGGGAATCATTCTAACATGGACAGCCAAGAATTCTTCATTCTGATTGGTCAATAAGTCTGCATGTGATATCAAATTTTGATTGACACTGCTGTTATTATGACTGCCTCACATATATGACTACACTGTTGTACAGTGGCGACTGCTTGGCTTACCGAGGCGCTTCCGTCCAGGAATGTTAACATGGCACCATTGACGAAACCTTTCGTGTTTGAATGCAGTGATGAAGAATTGTATTAGTCAGTATCTAATTTGTCAAAATCTTACAATGTCTAACTATGCTTGCCCAATGTTGCCAAATGAGTTTGTAGTGGCACATCCACAGGGTTAATATTAAAGTTGTCGCACTTCCCCTGCTCCCTGTTGTTCATAAATTCGTTACGTGTTGGGGATGTCCATTTTGAGGAAGAAAGGAAGGAGTGTCGTGTTATTGTTTAAGTGCTACGTTATCGTGGAATACGCTTTTCCATTTTGTCATAACATGAAGTCACAAACTTCTGCGTTCAAAACATAACAAATATCATCGGCTCTTTACACTGAAACTAGATTGACCCTACATATTAATATTTTAGCAGGATCAATTTTACATCACAGATCTCTTAATTGAAAACAGTAGGTTTATCTCCTCACCAACTCACTCACACAAGGAAAGGAATGTGACAAAATAAATTCAATAAAAAACATCTTTATTTTCATGATACCAGGGGCAGAAAATCTGATTCTTTTACATACATATGTCCTCCTCTACACAGAAGAGAGCCATGGAGAGATGGTGACACAATCATGTCACAAAACAATTCCACTTTTTGGACAAAATAAATTCAATAAAAAAACATCTTTATTTTCATGATACCAGGGGCAGAAAATCTGATTCTCTACATCCTCCTATGCACAGAAGAGAGCCATGGAGAGATGGTGACACAATCATGTCACAAAATAGTTTCCCATTCTGGTTGATCTGACACACTGTTCCACAAACTCATCTTCACCCTGCCACACAACCAGACACACATTTCAATTAATAACATCAGTTCAACAGAACAATGAGAACATACATAAGTGTGTTTCATGTGTGTACAACTAAACATTTAGCCCCATTATACACAGCCAACATCTTACATACCAGAGCTCCAGATAAGCTGCGTGAAATACGCATCAGAAATGCAGAAATATGCAGTAAAATAAAATCCAAGCGTATCAAATAAGCAACGAACATTACAGATACGCTAAAAAAAAAAAACTTGTGCGTATCATCAAAATATTGTGAAGTAACCCTGCGTATTCGATTAGCAAATCAGCAACTTATTTTGAAATTATAAACGGGCATTCCGTCAACCTTGCCAAACTCCACGATGACACTTACATCATGATCATTTGCCATCACACTTTCTTGTGGAAGTATCGTGGTATTTTTAGGTCCTAAAAAAGGCTCTCGAACCCACACGACACCAGTTTGCAGGGACTAGATGAATAGTGTTTTTAAATATTTAACTTAAATACCCACACATGTAAAAACTAATGGGTAACAGAAATTTGAATACCCAGATTGAATTACTGATACCCCATGATTTTAAAATGCATGGGTAAAATACCCACAACACCAAAAGCTTATCTGGAGCGCTGCATATTACATATTGCATACATATTCAGCAGTTTTAGTCCACTAGTCCTCATACAGATAACATAAAGCAAAATCTTGAAGAAGGGTAAATTTCTACTAGTCCTTAGGATACCTTAATTGGGCAGTTTGGCAAGGACTACAGGACAAGTGCCAATTTCTAACGCTGCATATTACATACTACATATTACACAGAACATATTACATACTACATATTACATAGAACATATTACATACTACATATTACATAGAACATATTACATACTACATATTACATAGAACATATTACATACTACATATTACATAGAACATATTACATACTACATATTACATAGAACATATTACATACTACATATTACATAGAACATATTACATACTACATATTACATAGAACATATTACATACTACATATTACATACACCACAAGATGCTTGAGAAATACACAGCATGAAAAACTCAACTTCCAATGATTCAAATGAAAATTCTAAACAATACGGTGTGGGCATGACTCGCTGCTGTTAGCCTTTGCTGCAGGCCACTACCAGGGACGTCAAACAACTTCGATGTTCTCGCAACAACTCAGCAGCCAATCCCGTCTCTTCCCTTCAGTCAAATTCACTAATCACTTTAGCGATCTGAACTTTCAAATTGGATTTTCTTTTCCAGACTTTGACTTGCACATCCTGATTGGTGAAGCTTCAGTGTGATTGGCTGTGTGTTGCCACATGACATCGAAGTGTTTGACGTCCCTTTGATCACCTTGCAACATTTGATTGTAATTGGTCAAGTGGAAACATATAGGAATTACCTCCCCTTATTTTGAAAATATATGTGATTAATAAACAAAGCTGCAAAACCATTTGCTTATTTTCCAATTTCCTTTTTGAAATAGCCTTAATATCAACATGTGTTTGAATAAAGAAAAAGGTAATAATTTCAAAAAAAGGACACAAGATGAAATAATTCAAAGCAAAGACATTCTGTTTGCTTCTAACTAAAGTATTTCCATTTCTTACAAATCTTACAGTCTGTAATACCAATGACAGCCAACACATTGCAAGACGTAGAAACATGGAGCAAAAAACAAACAGCAAAAAAGCCATTGCCTCGGATTGTCTCTGCAGGTCAGAGTTATCTCCCCTCCAGGTGGCGACCTCTATTGGCTTGTTCTGCAAGTGTAATGCTAATGCATCCCACTAACAGAACATTTCTTCCTCAACAGGCTTCGACACCCACGGCCCATACTTGTTTTCTTTGAATTTTTTCAACATGGCTGATTTTGCTGTTTGAAAGTCCGACGCCATCATCTTGGCCTTGTTGTAGGTTTCTGCTTCAAGGAGGACAGTGCGTCCAAATCTTGTGGCAACTTTCTTGAAACTATCATACAGATTCTTTTTCGTGAGTCTAGAGAAAAAGTCGTTCTCGATTCTGAAACAGAAAAAAATATTGATATAAATACCCGGGTGAGATGAACATAAGCATTAAATGTCTAACACCGCATGAAAATCTTTGCAAAAAGATGAAAAAATAAAATTCTTTTTTAATAGTCAATTTTAGAAGCCAAAAGTACTTGAAGTGTAAATAGCCCCAGTAGTGAATACTTCTGCTGTATGACACTGCCCCAGTAGTGAATACTTATGCTGTATGACACTGCCCCAGTAGTGAATACTTATGCTGTATGACACTGCCCCAGTAGTGAATACTTATGCTGTATGACACTGCCCCAGTAGTGAATACTTCTGCTGTATGACACTGCCTCAGTAGTGAATACTTATGCTGTATGACACTGCCCCAGTAGTGAATACTTATGCTGTATGACACTGCCCCAGTAGTGAATACTTATGCTGTATGACACTGCCCCAGTAGTGAATACTTATGCTGTATGACACTGCCCCAGTAGTGAAAACATTTGCTGTATGACACTGCCCCAGTAGTGCATACTTATGCTGTATGACACTGCCCCAGTAGTGAATACTTACCCTGTATGACACTGCCCCAGTAGTGAATACTTATGCTGTATGACACAGCCCCAGTACTGAATACTTATGCTGTATGACACTGCCCCAGTAGTGAATACTTATGCTGTATGACACTGCCCCAGTAGTGAATACTTATGCTGTATGACACTGCCCCAGTAGTGAATACTTATGCTGTATGACACTGCCCCAGTACTGAATACTTATGCTGTATGACACTGCCCCAGTAGTGAATACTTATGCTGTATGACACTGCCCAAGTAGTGAATACTTCCGCTGTATGACACAGTCCTGTAGTGAATACTTATGCTGTATGACACAGCCCCAGTACTGAATACTTATGCTGTATGACACTGCCCCAGTAGTGAATACTTATGCTGTATGACACTGCCCCAGTAGTGAATACTTACCCTGTATGACACTGCCCCAGTAGTGAATACATCTGCTGTATGACACTGCCCAGTAGTGAAAACTTATGCTGTATGACACTGTCCCAGTAGTGAATACTTATGCTGTATGACACTGCCCCAGTAGTGAATACTTATGCTGTATGACACTGCCCCAGTAGTGAATACTTATGCTGTATGACACTGCCCCAGTAGTGAATACTTATGCTGTATGACACTGCCCCAGTAGTGAATACTTCCGCTGTATGACACAGTCCTGTAGTGAAAACTTATGCTGTATAACACTGCCCCAGTAGTGAATACTTACCCTGTATGACACTGCCCCAGTAGTGAATACTTATGCTGTATGACACTGCCCCAGTAGCGAATACTTATGCTGTATGACACTGCCCCAGAAGTGAATACTTACCATGTTAGACACTGCCCCAGTAGTGAATACTTATGCTGTATGACACTGCCCCAGTAGTGAATACTTATGCTGTATGACACTGCCCCCGTAGTGAATACTTACCTTGTATGACACTGCCCCAGTAGTGAATACTTATGCTGTATGACACTGCCCCAGTAGTGAATACTTCCGCTGTATGACACAGTCCTGTAGTGAAAACTTATGCTGTATGACACTGCCCCAGTAGTGAATACTTACCCTGCATGACACTGCCCCAGTAGTGAATACTTATGCTGTATGACACTGCCCTGTAGTGAAAACTTATGCTGTATGACACTGCCCCAGTAGTGAATACTTATGCTGTATGACACTGCCCCAGTAGTGAATACTTATGCTGTATGACACAGCCCCAGTACTGAATACTTATGCTGTACGACACTGCCCCAGTAGTGAATACTTAGGCTGTATGACACTGCCCCAGTAGTGAATACTTACCCTGTGTGACACTGCCCCAGTACTGAATACTTATGCTGTATGACACTGCCCCAGTAGTGAATACTTATGCTGTATGACACTGCCCCAGTAGTGAATACTTGCCCTGTATGAAACTGCCCCAGTAGTGAATACATCTGCTGTATGACACTGCCCCAGTAGCGAATACTTATGCTGTATGACACTGCCCCAGTAGTGAATACATCTGCTGTATGACACTGCCCCAGTAGTGAATACTTCCGCTGTATGACACAGTCCTGTAGTGAAAACTTATGCTGTATAACACTGCCCCAGTAGTGAATACTTACCCTGTATGACACTGCCCCAGTAGTGAATACTTATGCTGTATGACACTGCCCCAGTAGCGAATACTTATGCTGTATGACACTGCCCAGTAGTGAATACTTACCATGTTAGACACTGCCCCAGTAGTGAATACTTATGCTGTATGACACTGCCCCAGTAGTGAATACTTATGCTGTATGACACTGCCCTGTAGTGAATACTTACCTTGTATGACACTGCCCCAGTAGTGAATACTTATGCTGTATGACACTGCCCCAGTAGTGAATACTTCCGCTGTATGACACAGTCCTGTAGTGAAAACTTATGCTGTATGACACTGCCCCAGTAGTGAATACTTACCCTGCATGACACTGCCCCAGTAGTGAATACTTATGCTGTATGACACTGCCCTGTAGTGAATACTTATGCTGTATGACACTGCCCCAGTAGTGAATACTTATGCTGTATGACACTGCCCCAGTAGTGAATACTTACGCTGTATGATACTGCCCCCGTAGTGAATACTTACTGTGTATGACACATCTTGTAATGAATACTTACGCTGTATGACACTGCCCCAGTAGTGAATACTTATGCTGTATGATACTGCCCCAGTAGTGAATACTTACGCTGTATGACACAGTCCCTATAGTGAATACTTCTGCTGTATGACACAGTCCTGTAGTGAATACTTACGCTGTATGACACTGCCCCAGTAGTGAATACTTATGCTGTATGACACTGCCCCAGTAGTGAATATTTATGCTGTATGACACTGCCCCAGTAGTGAATACTTACCCTGTATGACACAGTCCCTGTAGTGAATACTTACGCTGTATGACACTGCCCTGTAGTGAATACTTATGCTGTATGACACTGCCCCAGTAGTGAATACTTACACTGTATGACACAGTCCCCGTAGTGAATACTTCCGCTGTATGACACAGTCCTGTAGTGAATACTTCTGCTGTATGACACAGTCCCCGCAGTGAATACTTACGGTGTATGACACAGTCTTCTAATGAATACTTACGCTGTATGCCACTGCCCCAGTAGTGAATATTTATGCTGTATGACACTGACCCCGTAGTGAATACTTACCCTGTATGACACAGTCCCTGTAGTGAATACTTACGCTGTATGACACTGCCCTGTAGTGAATACTTATGCTGTATGACACTGCCCCAGTAGTGAATACTTACACTGTATGAAACAATTCTGCAGTGAATACTTCCGCTGTATGACACAGTCCTGTAGTGAATACTTCTGCTGTATGACACAGTCCCCGCAGTGAATACTTACGGTGTATGACACAGTCTTCTAATGAATACTTACGCTGTATGCCACTGCCCCAGTAGTGAATACTAAGGCTGTATGACACTGACCCCGTAGTGAATACTTACCCTGTATGACACAGTCCTGTAGTGAATACTTATGCTGTATGCCACTGCCCCAGTAGTGAATACTTATGCTGTATGACACTGCCCCAGCAGTGAATACTTATGCTGTATGACACTGCCCCTGTAGTGAATACTTATGCTGTATGACACAGTCCTGTAGTGAATACTTATGCTGTATGACAATGCCCCAGTAGTGAATACTTACACTGTATGACACAGTCCCAGCAGGCCATCGAGGACCTCCGGTCTGGGGTAGTGAATACTTACACTGTATGACACAGTCCCAGCGGGCCGTCTAGGACCTCTGGTCTGGGGTAGTGAATACTTACACTGTATGACACAGTCCCAGCGGGCCATCTAGGACCTCCGGTCTGGGGTAGTGAATACTTACACTGTATGACACAGTCCCAGCAGGCCATCGAGGACCTCCGGTCTGGGGTAGTGAATACTTACACTGTATGACACAGTCCCAGCGGGCCATCTAGGACCTCCGGTCTGGGGTCCCCGAGACACCAGTTGATGCTGAGAGACTTGGTCTTCTGCGTCTCCCGCGGGGGATCACACGCCGTCACCCTCCCCAGCCAGGGATGGTTCAGATAGAACCCCGGGGGGAGCTGGGTATCAATTGGGGGGTCTGATTTGTTGACACGGCAACACACAGCCCTTGCAAGATGGCCGTGGTCATACAAGAATCCTGCAACACATTCAGAGAAACACCAATTTTAGGCACTGTCCCAAAAGTTCCCTGTCAACTGCTACACTAGCTTACCATCACCTCCCCTCAAACATGGCAGGGTGCTTTCTGAGGCAGAGTTGCTTTTCTGTTTGACAGTATCCTTGGCCCTATGGTTCGTGATTGTGCTTCACATAACTGCAAACACAATGCAGTAAAAATTTGTCCATTTGTTTCTGTGTTTGTGCGTCCATGAGTACACCACTTCGAGGTTTCATGTTTAGTGCAGAGGGAACTGATTAACTTACTAGTTTCATGTTTAGTGCAGAGGGAACAGATTAACTTACTAGTTTCATGTTTAGTACAGAGGGAATTGATTAACTTACTTGTTTCATGTTTAGTGCAGAGGGAACTGATTAACGTACTAGTTTCATGTTAAGTGCAGAGGGAACAGATTAACTTACTAGTTTCATGTTTAGTACAGAGGGAACTGATTAACTTACTTGTTTCATGTTTAGTGCAGAGGGAACTGATTAACTTACTAGTTTCATGTTTAGTGCAGAGGGAACTGATTAACTTACTAGTTTCATGTTTAGTGCAGGGGGAACTGATTAACTTACTAGTTTCATGTTTAGTGCAGAGGGAACTGATTAACGTACTAGTTTCATGTTTAGTGCAGAGGGAACTGATTAACTTACTTGTTTCATGTTAAGTGCAGAGGGAACTGATTAACTTACTAGTTTCATGTTTAGTGCAGAGGGAACTGATTAACTTACTAGTTTCATGTTTAGTGCAGAGGGAACTGATTAACTTACTAGTTTCATGTTTAGTACAGAGGGAACTGATTAACTTACTAGTTTCATGTTTAGTGCAGAGGGAACTGATTAACTTACTAGTTTCATGTTTAGTGCAGAGGGAACTGATTAACTTACTAGTTTCATGTTTAGTGCAGAGGGAACTGATTAACTTACTAGTTTCATGTTTAGTACAGAGGGAACTGATTAACTTACTAGTTTCATGTTTAGTGCAGAGGGAACTGATTAACTTACTAGTTTCATGTTTAGTGCAGGGGGAACTGATAAACTTACTAGTTTCATGTTTAGTGCAGAGGGAACTGATTAACTTACTAGTTTCATGTTTAGTGCAGAGGGAACTGATTAACTTACTAGTTTCATGTTTAGTGCAGGGGGAACTGATTAACTTACTAGTTTCATGTTTAGTACAGAGGGAACTGATTAACTTACTAGTTTCATGTTTAGTGCAGAGGGAACTGATTAACTTACTAGTTTCATGTTTAGTGCAGAGGGAACTGATTAACTTACTAGTTTCATGTTTAGTGCAGAGGGAACTGATTAACTTACTAGTTTCATGTTTAGTACAGAGGGAACTGATTAACTTACTAGTTTCATGTTTAGTGCAGAGGGAACTGATTAACTTACTAGTTTCATGTTTAGTGCAGGGGGAACTGATAAACTTACCAGTTTCATGTTTAGTGCAGAGGGAACTGATTAACTTACTAGTTTCATGTTTAGTACAGAGGGAACTGATTAACTTACTAGTTTCATGTTTAGTGCAGAGGGAACTGATTAACTTACTAGTTTCATGTTTAGTGCAGAGGGAACTGATTAACTTACTAGTTTCATGTTTAGTGCAGAGGGAACTGATTAACTTACTAGTTTCATGTTTAGTGCAGAGGGAACTGATTAACTTACTAGTTTCATGTTTAGTACAGAGGGAACTGATTAACTTACTAGTTTCATGTTTAGTGCAGAGGGAACTGATTAACTTACTAGTTTCATGTTTAGTGCAGGGGGAACTGATAAACTTACTAGTTTCATGTTTAGTGCAGAGGGAACTGATTAACTTACTAGTTTCATGTTTAGTGCAGAGGGAACTGATTAACTTACTAGTTTCATGTTTAGTGCAGGGGGAACTGATTAACTTACTAGTTTCATGTTTAGTACAGAGGGAACTGATTAACTTACTAGTTTCATGTTTAGTGCAGAGGGAACTGATTAACTTACTAGTTTCATGTTTAGTGCAGAGGGAACTGATTAACTTACTAGTTTCATGTTTAGTGCAGAGGGAACTGATTAACTTACTAGTTTCATGTTTAGTACAGAGGGAACTGATTAACTTACTAGTTTCATGTTTAGTGCAGAGGGAACTGATTAACTTACTAGTTTCATGTTTAGTGCAGGGGGAACTGATAAACTTACTAGTTTCATGTTTAGTGCAGAGGGAACTGATTAACTTACTAGTTTCATGTTTAGTACAGAGGGAACTGATTAACTTACTAGTTTCATGTTTAGTGCAGAGGGAACTGATTAACTTACTAGTTTCATGTTTAGTGCAGAGGGAACTGATTAACTTACTAGTTTCATGTTTAGTGCAGAGGGAACTGATTAACTTACTAGTTTCATGTTTAGTGCAGAGGGAACTGATTAACTTACTAGTTTCATGTTTAGTACAGAGGGAACTGATTAACTTACTAGTTTCATGTTTAGTGCAGAGGGAACTGATTAACTTACTAGTTTCATGTTTAGTGCAGAGGGAACTGATTAACTTACTAGTTTCATGTTTAGTGCAGAGGGAACTGATTAACTTACTAGTTTCATGTTTAGTGCAGAGGGAACTGATTAACTTACTAGTTTCATGTTTAGTACAGAGGGAACTGATTAACTTACTAGTTTCATGTTTAGTGCAGAGGGAACTGATTAACTTACTAGTTTCATGTTTAGTGCAGAGGGAACTGATTAACTTACTAGTTTCATGTTTAGTGCAGAGGGAACTGATTAACTTACTAGTTTCATGTTTAGTGCAGAGGGAACTGATTAACTTACTAGTTTCATGTTTAGTACAGAGGGAACTGATTAACTTACTAGTTTCATGTTTAGTGCAGGGGGAACTGATTAACTTACTAGTTTCATGTTTAGTGCAGAGGGAACTGATTAACTTACTAGTTTCATGTTTAGTGCAGAGGGAACTGATTAACTTACTAGTTTCATGTTTAGTGCAGGGGGAACTGATAAACTTACTAGTTTCATGTTTAGTGCAGAGGGAACTGATTAAGTTACTAGTTTCATGTTTAGTACAGAGGGAACTGATTAACTTACTAGTTTCATGTTTAGTGCAGAGGGAACTGATTAACTTACTAGTTTCATGTTTAGTGCAGAGGGAACTGATTAACTTACTAGTTTCATGTTTAGTGCAGAGGGAACTGATTAACTTACTAGTTTCATGTTTAGTGCAGAGGGAACTGATTAACTTACTAGTTTCATGTTTAGTACAGAGGGAACTGATTAACTTACTAGTTTCATGTTTAGTGCAGAGGGAACTGATTAACTTACTAGTTTCATGTTTAGTGCAGGGGGAACTGATAAACTTACTAGTTTCATGTTTAGTGCAGAGGGAACTGATTAACTTACTAGTTTCATGTTTAGTGCAGAGGGAACTGATTAACTTACTAGTTTCATGTTTAGTGCAGGGGGAACTGATTAACTTACTAGTTTCATGTTTAGTACAGAGGGAACTGATTAACTTACTAGTTTCATGTTTAGTGCAGAGGGAACTGATTAACTTACTAGTTTCATGTTTAGTGCAGAGGGAACTGATTAACTTACTAGTTTCATGTTTAGTGCAGAGGGAACTGATTAACTTACTAGTTTCATGTTTAGTACAGAGGGAACTGATTAACTTACTAGTTTCATGTTTAGTGCAGAGGGAACTGATTAACTTACTAGTTTCATGTTTAGTGCAGGGGGAACTGATAAACTTACTAGTTTCATGTTTAGTGCAGAGGGAACTGATTAACTTACTAGTTTCATGTTTAGTACAGAGGGAACTGATTAACTTACTAGTTTCATGTTTAGTGCAGAGGGAACTGATTAACTTACTAGTTTCATGTTTAGTGCAGAGGGAACTGATTAACTTACTAGTTTCATGTTTAGTGCAGAGGGAACTGATTAACTTACTAGTTTCATGTTTAGTGCAGAGGGAACTGATTAACTTACTAGTTTCATGTTTAGTACAGAGGGAACTGATTAACTTACTAGTTTCATGTTTAGTGCAGAGGGAACTGATTAACTTACTAGTTTCATGTTTAGTGCAGAGGGAACTGATTAACTTACTAGTTTCATGTTTAGTGCAGAGGGAACTGATTAACTTACTAGTTTCATGTTTAGTGCAGAGGGAACTGATTAACTTACTAGTTTCATGTTTAGTACAGAGGGAACTGATTAACTTACTAGTTTCATGTTTAGTGCAGAGGGAACTGATTAACTTACTAGTTTCATGTTTAGTGCAGAGGGAACTGATTAACTTACTAGTTTCATGTTTAGTGCAGAGGGAACTGATTAACTTACTAGTTTCATGTTTAGTGCAGAGGGAACTGATTAACTTACTAGTTTCATGTTTAGTGCAGAGGGAACTGATTAACTTACTAGTTTCATGTTTAGTGCAGAGGGAACTGATTAACTTACTAGTTTCATGTTTAGTACAGAGGGAACTGATTAACTTACTAGTTTCATGTTTAGTGCAGAGGGAACTGATTAACTTACTAGTTTCATGTTTAGTGCAGAGGGAACTGATTAACTTACTAGTTTCATGTTTAGTGCAGAGGGAACTGATTAACTTACTAGTTTCATGTTTAGTACAGAGGGAACTGATTAACTTACTAGTTTCATGTTTAGTGCAGGGGGAACTGATTAACTTACTAGTTTCATGTTTAGTGCAGAGGGAACTGATTAACTTACTAGTTTCATGTTTAGTGCAGAGGGAACTGATTAACTTACTACGCCAAGGCATTCGCACCACATAGGATGTACCACATGTGACCAACCATGAGACAATGGACGTGAAAGTTACATGTTTCGTCCAATACTGACTTCCACGGAGATATCACTTGGATGTGATCAAGTGCAAGATATCACGATATCACTTCAATGAAATTACATTACAATGCCTTGGAGACCAATGTCATCGGTTACAATGACATCACAGTCACATGACATCACTAATCTATCTCCCACTGATGCTGCTTTCCTGTACATTAATACTCTTTACAAGCAGAAAACAATAATAAAATGATTTTGGATGATAAATATTATCACACACTCATGTCTATTCATATCAGATATATCCGCATTTGTTGATAAGAGGTTAAAACTCCTTGGCAAACCTCTGACTTTTATCCACTGTGTTGTATATTTCACATTAAAAGACCATGCATCGGATTCTCCTTATAATCATACTATTAAAAATTATATACGCATACATATGTACAACTAAAACTAAATAAAATAAACATACCATTCCCAACGACAGCAATTCAGACTTCTGACAAATTCTGTGCTAAGTTCACATATTCTATTATAAGTAACAATGAATACACTGATCCCAAAGCTGACTTACCCAGAGTGAGTGAGTCGAGATAGATGGGTTCCAGGAAGTGAGACAACAGCGCCCCCTGCATGCCAACCACGTTCCACCGACAGATCTTGTCAGTACACGACATGGTCCTCAGCCTCTCCCCGCGCTGGATCCCATCAAACGTCTGGGCCACGAAGTCCGACTCGATGGGGATTGTGCCCTCCCCTGTCAACAACATATCTCTGTGTCATAACGTTACCATGGTAATAAGGATAAAATGCTGAGGATCACCAGCTCGCATTCCAACTAAATATACAACTATCGTCCGGTCGTCTTGACGAGTGGCAGGATGTACCGTGTGAGAAAGAAGGATGCAAACACCTCCAAACATGTAAGTACCTATCTCAATCGTATGAATCTCAAATACATTTCATATCATAAATAGACGACATACATGGCAACCGTCTGTCCTAGAAACAGAAAGTGTGTTTTCGCAGCAGGTCTCAAAACTAGTTTTTAAAGGCAGGAAAATATAGTTATTATTTTTGTCGTAAGCGATTCGTTACTGACTCTCAAATGTCAAAGCAAAAGTGCATGATTTTGTGAGGGATTTTTCAAGAGGTCGATAAAAAAGGAAAATTACACAAAACCGTATGATTGTAAAAAACAAAACGAACTGTGAAAGACGGATGTTTAGGACGTGTGAATGGGTTGAGACAATTGTAGTGAGTGAGTGAGTGAGTATGGTTTTACGCCGCTTTTAGCAATATTCCAGCAATATCACGGTGGGGGACACCAGAAATGGGCTTCACACATTGTACCCATGTCGGGAATCGAAACCCGGGTCTTCGGCGTGACGAGCGAACGCTTTAACCACTAGGCTACCGGACCGCCCCTGAGACAATTGTAGATGGCAGTGACTGAATTATTTTATACGTCTGTCGTCAATGTCCTTAACTATCAGAGTCTTTCATAGAATTTCATTACAGAAAATGGTTATAATAACTGAGAACATAGAGCTATGTAAAAACTTAGAATATCTACCTGCCCGGCAGGACAAGTTGGGTGTAAGACGATCTTCAAGCCCTGACAACTTTTTTTGGATAACTCACTTCTTTACCTCAAATTCAAATCACAGTAATTTTATCTATTCATTAAAACAACAATACAAATATAAAGGTGTTCAAACTATATTTTCAATAAAAAGAATTACTTAAACTAACAGATTTACTTCTGCAACCTTTAGAGATTATTCACCAAGTACCATAACCAGCTGAGACAATGGATGCAAAATATTTCACTGAAAATGATGCAGAACCTGTAACCATGGTAATGTAGGCTGTTATGTGACGTACCTCCCTCCATCTTGGTTCTAAGTAGGCCCTGTACTGTGCTGGTGAAGGTCGGATGGTGCTGGCGGTCGAAGGTCACACTGCCCTTGTTGGATACAGCATCCCTAGGTGTCGAGAAGTCATGAAAATATTGTCATTCATGGAACTTGGCCAAGTAATATTTGCAACATAATTTACTGAAGATTGAGAAACATTGAATCTGTTCAAGTTAAATATCATGAAATACTCTCAGTCCACAAACTAAGTAGTTTTCAAATATTCCAGCAATGTCATTGTCTATCTAGCGCTTCAGCTGAATAAACATTTAAAATGGCAGAGACTTTCCATAGCCCATGGGAAGAACTGCCATCAAATCTTGCACATCAATTTAGATATTCCCCAATTTCTTTTGTTCAGTTTTCAAATTTGAATTGAGGACTTTGTCAAAATATGTTTCAAAGCATTGTCTGGAATGGAAGTGGCCAGTTTGAAACGAGTACAATAAAACTGGGGAAAGCTGGTTTGAGGGTGGGATTTACAAATAGTGCCACGGCTTCTGGGCACAAGTGACTGTTGTTTAACGCCACAGTCAGCACTATACAATAGTCCAACCAGAAAGTGTTTTTACTCGTAAAAACATATGTCTCCCCCCACTCCCCTAACCCCCATTCATTCGTTTATTTCACGTTAAACCCCATCTCTTCATTCCCACCCTCCATTACTAAATAACAGAGACAAAAATAGAACTCCTAGAAATTTCAAACAACTAATGGGCACCACTTCAGTGCTGGGTTAATGTGTATACAAAGTTTCGCGAAAAAATATTAAACAGTTTCCGAGTTATGGTCCGGAAACAAAGCTTACCCCCATTCAGAGTCTATGTTCAAGTTATCTCCATGGAAACGAGAAAAAATAAAAATGTCAAAAATCTCTAAATAGCAAAAGGCACCACTTCAGTGCTGGGTTAATGTGTATACAAAGTTTCGCGAAAAAATATTAAACGGTTTCCGAGTTATGGTCCGGAAACAAAGCTTACCCCCATTCAGAGTCTATGTTCAAGTTATCTCCATGGAAACGAGAAAAAATAAAAATGTCAAAAATCTCTAAATAGCAAAAGGCACCACTTCAGTGCTGGGTTAATGTGTATACAAAGTTTCGCGAAAAAATACTAAACGGTTTTCGAGTTATGGTCCGGAAACCAAGTCCGGAAACGGTGGGAACGCCGACGCCGACGCCGACGGGAACCGTGCCAAAAACAATATGTCTCCCTCCATTCTGGGGGAGACATAATAAAACTCCACATGCTCAGTCACCCTGATCCCACAAAACCACCCAATCCTCTATTTTGATTATGTTAGAAACAATCACTGCAACAGTCACCTGGGGGCCTGTGACGATCTGGGGTAGAATAGGTCTTCAGCAACCCATACTTGTCGTAAAAGGCGACTATGCTTGTCATAAGAGGCGACTAACGGGATCGGGTGGTCAGACTCGCTGACTTGGTTGATGTATGTCATCATATCCAAATTGAGTAAATCAATGTTCATGATGTCACTCACTGGATTGTCTGGTCCAGACTCTATTATTTATTGACCGCCATCATATTGCTGAGTGCAGCGTTAAACAACAAAGAAACAAATAAACACAGTCACCTGGGAGAAAAGAGTGCTCCATCTCCGCATGGTGCTGTTGAGATGTACAGATGGAGACTGATGCCTGGTTTGAGCCGGAGTTTGCCGGTTTGTCCCACTTCAAACAGGTCGTGAGGTCTGCCGGGCTCGTAGGTCTCCAACTGTCCGTACAGGAACCTGAAAGATGAGAACACCGGACACTGACTATCGGATGGACACTGACTATCGGATGGACACTGACTATCGGATGGACACTGACTATCGGATGGACTCTGACTATCGGATGGACACTGACCATCGGATGGACACTGACCATCGGATGGACACTGACCATCGGATGGACACTGACTATCAGATGGACACTGACCATCGGATGGACACTGACTATCGGATGGACACTGACCACAACTATGTCCAGGCCAAACACAAACCTCCTTGTTTGACTAATAAACTAAATGTTTATGTTGTATCTCTTGGTAGCATTGCAATGTCTGTTTAGAATTGATATTATTAGAAATCTACAAAACATCTACCATGACTGTTTCCGAGTGCAGCTTCCCAAGACAAGGAAATAACTGACTATAAAAGTCCAGTTTCCACCCTTGCTGAATTAGGCTGGAATTATGGAGTAATATTAATTTTGACTGGATTATCGAGTCTATGCATAGTCAAATTAAAATCACGTAATGAAATCAACATCCGGTTCATAAACTGCCGTGCAGATTTCGGTCGATTGCAGGATTTGGAAAACATGTGTACTGCCAACTTGACGTCAACAGAAATTTTCTAAATCTTTTCATGTTTTTAATCAAGGTGCTCACACGATTTGATGCACTTCGGGAAGCAAGACCCGTTTTATCACAATATAGATTTTGATTATCGATCTGATTGTCTTTACTGGGCACCACCATTTTGTTTGAAGCAATTGTAAGTGATATGAGCATGATGAGAGGTGGAATCTGATTGGTCAATAGGAGGGCCATAGAAGAGACATAACCTGTAATAGCCACTGGTGATGCTACGATCAAGCCAAGAAATTCCAGCCTAGTTCGGCAAGGGAGGAAACTGGACTTTTAACTCCCTTGTCTCGGGAAGATAATCCGAGCGTTGCAAACGGAGTAGGTACTGTTGCACTCTGCTCTGTATTCCAGACATAATGTAGCAGGAAGGCCAACTATGGGCCTCACACACTCTACCCATGTGAGGAACTGAACCCAGGACCGCTGTCCACCGTGTTGGACTACGTCTCTGTGGCTACAGTCACCAGATGACCAACCATGACCAGTACCCCGCTGTCCACCGTGTTGGACTACGTCTCTGTGGCTATAGTCACCAGATGACCAACCATGACCAGTACCCCGCTGTCCACCGTGTTGGACTACGTCTCTGTGGCTATAGTCACCAGATGACCAACCATGACCAGTACCCCGCTGTCCACCGTGTTGGACTACGTCTCTGTGGCTACAGTCACCAGATGACCAACCATGACCAGTACCCCGCTGTCCACCGTGTTGGACTACGTCTCTGTGGCTACAGTCACCAGATGACCAACCATGACCAGTACCCCGCTGTCCACCGTGTTGGACTATGTCTCTGTGGCTACAGTCACCAGATGACCAACCATGACCAGTACCCCGCTGTCCACCGTGTTGGACTACGTCTCTGTGGCTACAGTCACCAGGTGACCAACCATGACCAGTACCCCGCTGTCTACCGTGTTGGACTACGTCTCTGTGGCTATAGTCACCAGATGACCAACCATGACCAGTACCCCGCTGTCCACCGTGTTGGACTACGTCTCTGTGGCTACAGTCACCAGAGACCAACCATGACCAGTACCCCGCTGTCCACCGTGTTGGACTACGTCTCTGTGGCTATAGTCACCAGGTGGCGCTGCTACTGACCTGAGGAAGCCTCGTCTGGTGATGATCTCAGCGTGACAATCATTTACTGTGTTGCCTTCCAGACTCAGCTGTTGCCCCGTGATACACCGGTTGCCTGGCAACACATTCACATGAGAAATATACACTATTGTTTTGAAAAACTGACGACTAAGAAATATACATATTGTATATCAGCACACTATTCAGTAAGATGAGGTGAGGTGAGGTGAGGTGAGGTGAGGTGAGGTGAGGTGAGGTGAGGTTCAACATCACGTAATATGAACGTATGTCTCTGGTCCAGACTAATGCCGATTTTATAGTGCTAGCCCACTGAGATACCATGCCGCAGTTTAACATGAATACCCCACTGAAACACAGTATACAGACTTCAAGCTAAACAGTCCGTGTTTTAGCCCCTTATTCTCGAGCGCCAGACAGAGTAACAACAAGTACCATCTTTTAACGTCTTTTGGTATGACGTGACCAGGGACTTCAAACCCCCGACCTTCCGCTCTCTGGGCAGACGCTCTATCCACTACACCACAGAGGCCGTCTCCGGGCTGACGCTCTATCCACAACACCACGGAGGTTGTCTCCAGGCAGACACTCTATCCACTACACCACGGAGGTGGTCTCCGGGAAGACACTCTATCCACTACACCACGGAGGTGGTCTCCGGGCAGACACTCTATCCACTACACCACGGAGGTGGTCTCCGGGCAGGTGCTCTATCCACTACTTAACCACAGAGGCCGTCTCCGGACAGACACTCTATCCACTACTTAACCACAGAGGCCGTCTCCGGACAGACGCTCTATCCACAACACCACGGAGGTTGTCTCCAGGCAGACACTCTATCCACTACACCACGGAGGTGGTCTCCGGGAAGACACTCTATCCACTACACCACGGAGGTGGTCTCCGGGCAGGTGCTCTATCCACTACTTAACCACAGAGGCCATCTCCGGACAGACGCTCTATCCACTACTTAACCACAGAGGCCGTCTCCGGGCAGACACTCTATCCACTACTTAACCACAGAGGCCGTCTCTGGACAGACGCTCTATCCACTACTTAACCACAGAGGCCGTCTCCGGACAGACGCTCTATCCACTACTTAACCACAGAGGCCGTCTCCGGACAGACGCTCTATCCACTACACCACAGAGGCCGTCTCCGGACAGACGCTCTATCCACTACTTAACCACAGAGGCCGTCTCCGGACAGACTCTCTATCCACTACACCACAGAGGCCGTCTCCGGACAGACGCTCTATCCACTACTTAACCACAGAAGCCGTCTCCGGACAGACGCTCTATCCACTGTGTTGGAATTTTTGATATTCTGATCTTAGGGTTTTTAAATAGTTGAAAGCTGCAAAGTCAGTTTCTAGTATCCATGTCCAGGGCATTCTGTCAGAATCGAACCTGCAACCTCACATATCATGTTTAGTGTTGTCACCTTCTGTTTTCCCACTGAGACACCGGGGAGGGTGACTTCAGTTGTCTGCATAATGCACATGGCCTTTCTCTCGACCGCTGTCATCAAATTTGTTTTTTACCGTGACCCACTGTATTGTTTCACTATAATGTATCCTGATGTTTTCTTTTTCTTTCTGGTTTTTCGTGCATTTAGAAGGTTCATAAGTTAGTTAAAACAGTTACACTCCTCCTCAGTTTTGGTTGAAAATGTAAAACCACAAGCATGAGGAAATCCCTCTGGCTACAACCCTGATCTCACAATTGTAGCTCGGACTACACGGCACACAATGCAACATCGTCAACTCACCTGACCCGAGGCTGATGACGATACCAGTGTCCTCGGGGGTTCTCTTCATGACAAGACCAGCGATGACCTTACGGCCGGCCATAGTATCCGGGATGGTGGCGATCAGCTGGTTGAAGGCCTGGTGGGTGAGAGCGGCCATCTTGTCGAAGTGTGTCATCGCGGACGATGGGACCAGCGTTCTGTCCACCTGTTAAAATCACATCTCCAGCCTCAACTACACAAATCATTTACCCAGGGCCTCTGAAGTACAAAAATCACAATATGGCTGAAATACTGCCGATGTGACGTTAAATATTAACTCACTTACCCACTCACTGAAGTACAAAAAGCTTCGTAGCTTCTTAAATGAAGTCTGTGACGTTCACGACTTGTCCCTACCCCAAGTCTTGCAGGCGTGGATAATAACAGTCTTTATCATGCCTCCTTTTCAGGCTGATGAGATCTGATTGGTCCATTGGTGACATTAAATACGATGTATCCAGCCATAGAGGGGAATAAATTTCTAAGCGGCCGAATAAATCTCTTATACCCACCACGAGCAATGCAGGCTGCACGTGGATTTCTGAGAGGCAGAATAAATCTCTCATATCCCGCTTCAATGCAAAAAGCTGCATGCATTTTCCGAGTCAATGGAAGTCATGTGACATAGCTCAAGCTAACCTCAGCTCAATCGAACAGCTGTTTTCTATCAATTTTGAATTTGTTTGAATTCTTTTACAATGTCATATTATGTTATCAAAACATGTCAGTAAGATAAATTGGTTGCAGCAGGATCACTCGGGGTACATGGGGTGTTACGTGTCCCTCGTTAGGTTTTCTACCACTCGTTTATCCGGCTTGTGGTATACAACCTAACACGGGACGATTTAAAACCCCATGTACCCCTCGTGATCCTGCTACAACTTATAACTGATTAACACTCAAATCTACTGACAATGACACACGACTAGTTCAGACTAGTAACTTTAACAGGGACACAGGCTGAATGCATATAACTTAATTTATGCTGTTCCTAATCAGGGCAAATCTTTGATTTGACAAACCTCATGTATCATACACGTGAATTCTTTGTTATAAATCTTCAGGTGATACAGGGGTTACTATTAGGGTCAATTATTATTATTATTGCAATAGTGAAAATAGTAAGTAATAATAGTAAGTATATCTAACCAGCAGTATCGTCATGGCAACATGTTGAACTAAACACAACTCACCATCTTGGCCTGAGTCTGATGGCTGGAATATCGTCATGGCAACTTGTTGAACTAAACACAACTCACCGACTTGGCTCGAGTCTGACAGCTGGAATATCGTCATGGCAACTTGTTAACTAAACACAACTCACCGACTTGGCTCGAGTCTGACAGCTGGAATATCGTCATGGCAACTTGTTAACTAAACACAACTCACCGACTTGGCTCGAGTCTGACAGCTGGAATATCGTCATGGCAACTTGTTAACTAAACACAACTCACCGACTTGGCTCGAGTCTGACAGCTGGAATATCGTCATGGCAACTTGTTAACTAAACACAACTCACCGACTTGGCTCGAGTCTGACAGCTGGAATATCGTCATGGCAACTTGTTAACTAAACACAACTCACCGACTTGGCTCGAGTCTGACAGCTGGAATATCGTCATGGCAACTTGTTAACTAAACACAACTCACCGACTTGGCTCGAGTCTGACAGCTGGAATATCGTCATGGCAACTTGTTAACTAAACACAACTCACCGACTTGGCCTGAGTCTGATGGCCTTCTGCCAGCAATATCCTCATGGCGACGTCTGCAGCTTCCTTCTTCCCATCCTTCTTGTTGCTGCACTCGACCCCCGGGAACTGACGCGACCCGACAAACGCCGCCAAGACAAACCTACACAACACACAGACCCAGACTGAGAATTCACGGTCAGTACACAACAAACACCAATTACAATTCACACACTTCATCAGGCTGTGAGGTCCCTCTTTAAATCAGACATAAAGACTTAAATGCAGCAGTGTGTTTGCTGATGCTTATATTTCATTGTAGATACTAAAAGGGGTACTCACTTTGGTTTGTGGGAAGGTCCCCGCTGGCTGATGACGTCTATCCTGGCTGTGGACTGCCGTGACTGAGCATACTCCATCAGAGCACTCACAGGGTTCTTGTTGACGCCGGCGAACGTCTCCGTCGTGATCTCCAGAGTGCCAGTCTGAACACTGTTTAAACCCCCAGCCAAACCAGGAACTCCTGAAGCGCCCCCTTGTGTCCTGGCCGGAAGTGACTGTGGTCCGGGGGACAACTCTGTTGTCCAAGGTGACAATGGATCATGGTTTCCTCCAGGAACAAATCTGTGCTCGTGACCAGACGAGCTGGCACTGGTCGCCATTGATGACACTCCAACTCTGCCTTGACCTTGCTCCTGTTTGATAATGTCCATCGGAGTCCGAGGCAGGGATCTGAGACCGGACTGGGATCCAAATGTCTGCTGCTGGTGGAATGAAGGTAAAGAACGACCAGGTCGTCCTTCCGCTTCCGATACCAGCGACAAACTTCCAGTTATCATCTGAGTCTGGGAAAATGCTCCTGGATGGGACCTAACTGATTCTTGTGATGATAAACCCACATCCCCCATACCGTAAGCAGACATGCCTGGACGAGGGTCAGACAAACCTCCTGGCCTCGTCTGCCCTCCAGACCCCATCTGTGGACCTCGGCCGATCTGCCCAATGACGGAGTCAGCAGCCAGACTTGTGAGCATCACTTGGGACTTGACACCCCGGTCAGTGACTCCGCGGATGTCGGCGGTAATATTTGCCAGAATTTGACCCCTCCCTGCCCCCTTCACCCCATACTGAGTGTCCGACCCCAACAACTCCAGCGGGGACAGGGGGACACCGTGAGTAGCTCCCTTCTTGGATGGGTGACAAATATTCATCTTTCCTCGAGCAATATTCGGTTGGGATTTCTTAACCGGCCCAGAAATACCATTTTCTTCCAGATACTGATCTCCACTTGACGTCACCATCCAGGCTGAGCCGGTCCGGTCCACCAGCTTTTCCTCTAGCAGATCTTGCAGGGCTTTTTCGACTGATTCTTTGCTCGATTTCAGAGCACTGACGATAACGAGACTAGCTCCAGTTTTCAACAGCCGGTTAGCTAAGGTCTTCAACACACGGTCCCTGAAGCTGAGCTCAGTATCAGGGGACTCTGATTCTCTACTGGGAATGATGGAACTGGACACCTGGTTGTCTTCAGACCTGTCTGCTAAATCCAGGCCTGAACTCTGAGAGTCAACAGTTCCGGGTGACAGAGCCACGTCCTGATAGTTGCTTTGGCTGTTGGCTATCAGATCGTTGATTCTGTCATTAATGTCAAAGGATTCCTCTTCCATGTCATCATCATCATCCTCACACATATCTCCATCATCATCATCATCATCATGCTCCACAAAAGCCTGTTCTGACTGTTGCTGAGAAGCAAAGTCTGTACCCAGTACTTGATTCCCCATCCTAGAAGTGAATGACTCCCCCATCAATGCTCCTCCATCACCCTGCCCCCTGCTACATGGGACTATTCCACCAAGTCCCCCAGAACAAGTACCACCCCATGTTATGCCTGAAGACGATTCTCCAAATCTGTGACCAATACCGCCTAGTGCCATTCCATTCTGATAAGATTCTCCGAGCCTCATAGCATCCATGTTCGTCACCATTTCCATGGGAACAGGACTTGCCCTGGCATTGGGGTTGCAACACCACTGGGGTGGGGGGCCCTGAATCAGTCTAACGACTCTCCTCTGCTTCAGCATGTACAGAGTGGGGTTCACTTCCCTGGGGGTTCCATAGCCACAGCCTTTGGCAATATCAATAGCTCTTTGTGGCTTGCTGCCACAGCTTTTCAAATAGGTCAAGATGAGATCTACTCGCTCTCTGCCTAAAGGATTTTGTACTTTGCCTGCATGGTGTGGCTGAAAGTAAAAAATATAGCCATAAAAAATCAATCAATACCTAGAAAATATAGCCATAAAAATATCAATCAATACCTAGAAAACATAGCCTAGATAGATCTTGTCTAGAGTCAGGTTTTTTAAGGCCTGCTACGCTCAGTTCTCATTGCAACCCTACCCGTTTGACTGTACTTGTCCTACGGATGAGAAACTACACTTCGCCAAACATGCCAGCGCCTTTGGATACTGATGCCCTCCTTTAAGAGAGAGCTCAACAGAACTTTTTGAGCAATTGAGATTTTACTCGAAGGTTTCTATTTTAATTGGGTTATTACATTTTTCATGGGTAACCAAAATTTTTCACTCATCTAATCATCACTCTATTGGGTTTTTTTCCAAAATGAGTAAACATTTTAAGATTTACAAAAAACGAAATGTTTTAGATGTATATAACGGTTCTAAATATATAGGATTGACTCAGAAAGTAAATTAGCTTGTAATTGTGTTTCGGAAATTAGCTCCTTTGTACGCATGCTGAAAAAGCTTCATTGGGTATTTATACAGTTTGTTTATAGAGTATATTATAATACAATTGATGCACATAAGGAATAAGTTACTGAACATGTCTTGACATGACAATAGATGCACATATCTATTTGTGGTGTTGTAATTTCACATCATCGCTTTGTATTATTTATTTATGTGACATGAGAAGAGTAGTAAGTGAAAAACAATCAAAACATCCTTGTCACATTTGAAAGGCATTTAGATTACTGGCTTCTATGTACAAAACTGGTATAAACAGTTATTAAACACTGCCTCCTATCCTTTATATATACTTGTCAACCATACTCTGTACATCACTTGCTCTATAACGGTGTTAGAACCTACACCAAAACATCACTCCTAATTGTAATAAGGAAGTTGTTCACCCATATATCTTATTCTTACTTAATCCTTGTCACAGTCCCTTGACTCCAAAAAGGGTTAAAGGTCACCATGAAGCGTACTTTCACACAAATGGTATGTGAAACCAAATCGCAGGGAAGTGTGATTTGTTCACTCAAATAAATGGTTTGTTTTGCAAGATAGCTTCAATCAAGATGCTGCAGTGCAGAAAGATAATTCTAATCTGAGGTCTTCATTCTATGTTTGTACTTTGGCATTTTGGCGTGATTCCATGACTATCTTAAACAACACTCATATGTAAAGTACAAAAGCTGGAAACAACATGCATGTGTAAGATATGTTATCCACTGGTTATTACTATAAAATTGCAACATAAACTATTTAAAATAGTTCCCTAGTAGCCAAGAGCCGCGATGGGGTCCAGCAATCAAGACCTGATCCCACCACAATCAATGTGCAGGATCACGTGTCGACCGTCAGTGTTACACAGAAATACAAATACAACTCAAGTCATGCCAGCGTACATACCAAGTGACGTCCTCCTCGCCTTCCCCTTCCCCTTCCACCTCCTCTTCCACGTCCCCGGCTTCGCCCACGACGACCACCACGTCCCCTCATTTTACAAACGGGAAGTAGACCGACTGGTCACTTTTCTTTGAAATCCAATATAAACTGAAAGAGAAAGTAGAATATGCAGACGCGCATATGTCTGAAGGTTCTGGGCGTGGCACGCTAACTAAAACATAAACCAATAGAACAGCAATCAATCTACCTCTAACTAAAACTCACTGTTGATCAATTCTGCGGAATGCATCCAGCATCTTCTCCAAATTGAGCTCGTGTTGTGACCAATGAATCGTACCACACCGCCATGTTTTGAAGATTAACTTCCGGGGAATTCCCCATTTTAGCATGTTACTATAAATAGTCATATTCCCGCCTTGACATGTCTGGTCTTGTCTTGTTTGTTTGTTTGTTGTTTATCGCAGCACTCAGCAATATTCCATCTGTACGACGGCGATCTGTAAATAATCGTGTCTGGGCCAGACAATCCAGTGATTGTCTAAATCACGAGTTACATAAAAAAATAATATTGCAAAGCGTCATATTATTGTTTAGGTAATATACATTTGTCCTTGTCGACGTCAGGTAGATCTATATAGAGAATACTACACTCATTCTCGTCAGATACCATAGCAAGTTCACGAGTTTCGTAAAAACGGTATCTAACGAGAATGAGTGTGGTATTTTATTTATTACCCACGTTAAATATATATTTAAGTTTAAATACATAACAACTTTCGTTCGTTGACAGACCAAACTGAAACGGGTTGCAAAATTTGGTTGCGCATGAATATTGATATATGCCCAAATATGGGCATTGTTGACATTTCTATGCATATGCATTAACAACATGTGCCTGCAGTTGTGTTTGCAAACAAAACAGCACCGACGCTCAAGATCCTTTTGGAAGACATTTTTCAACTTATGGTAATTGAAGCGCCATGTTGTTAGTACGAAGGACGCCTGTAAGAAAATTTGAAAAGTCACATTAGCGCCGCGCTTTAAATAATCGGACTAACAGTCGGTCACTCGCACTGCCGGTGTCCCGTCTGTGCAATCAAAATGGTTCGGTTTCCTTGATCTATCAGCTGAATTTATATCATGTTCGTACCATTTTGGAAGAGGGAAATCAGAGTGTTCGCTAAAGAGATTCATGTTAACTGTACCACCCTATATACTGAAGAAGTGAAAATCAACAAACTCAAGTCTGCTTGCATGTCAGTGACAGCTTCGAACGATCGAAGGGCAAGGTCACAGTCGGAATAAGAAAAGACAACCATGATCTACTCACAGCGTTTTACGCTAGAGTGAGTGAGTATGGTTTTACGCCGTTTTTAGCAATATTCCAGCAATATCACGGCGGGGGACACCAGAAATAGGCTTCAACATTGTACCCATGTCGGGAATCGAACCCGGGTCTTCGGTGTGACGAGCGAACGCTTTAATCACTAGGCTACCCGACCGCCCCTTTTACGCTAGAGATTGGGAATGTTATTGTTCACGTTTAGGATGTTTGGGGCCACAAAATCAGAAGTCAGGCACACTTCCACGGAGTTTACGAATGATTTGTATCAGAACTGTTCACTTTTCGTGATCTGGTCGTGCAGTCGTGTACGTTCATTCATAATCAACACCTCCCGAAACAGCGCCACAAAATACGCTTCGAAGGGGACACTGATGGCACAACCGGATCATCCCAAGTAAGTCTAGATAGTTTAAACAGACTTCATTTCACCACGCATATCCTTTTACGTTAAATCAAATTGAAAGTTGTGAAAGTGGTCGGGTGCGTCACGCTCATGGGGACCCACGCTCTCTACATCGGTAGTCGTACATAGTAAATGGATATAGCTCGATTATATAAAGTCTTTAGGAGCTCTATGCAAAACTTATATATAATGCAAACCGAATTTGATGCGTGTGACTACTTTGTTTGGTTTAATAAAGTGTTTGTAAATATCTCTCGTTCTCATTAATTCCTTCAGTTCTGCCTTGTAGTTGCAAAATGAATGACGTCTCGCGATTTTTTATGAATGAAAAAAGTAGTCCCGGCGTGACAAAGGTCACGGTTATCCAATCAAAACGAACAAGTGTTTGCCACTTACGTGGCTATATCCTCCGCCCCTGTTGCGGAATTTATGACATAATTAAATCTAAACAAACCCTAACCTTTTTTAACCGAGGTGGAACTTTAAAAAAAAGAGTTTGGAACCTAAGTCCATCTTGTTGCCATGGAAACGTACAAAATAAAAATTTCTAAACTTTCTAAATAGCAAAAGGCACCAGTTCAGCATGTACCTGACAGACCTGCAATGTTTCATGAAAATATATTGAACGGTTTATGAGTTATGCTCCGGAAACGAAACCTACCCTCACAGAACCTAAGTCCATCTTGCTTCCATGGAAACGTAAAAAATAAAAATTTCTAAAATTTCTAAATAGCAAAAGGCACCAGTTCAGCATGTACCTCGCAGACCTGCAAAGTTTCATGAAAAAATATTGAACGGTTTCTGAGTTATGCTCCGGAAACGAAACGTGACGGACGGACGGAGGCCGTTTCTATAATAAAACAAGGTCAACCATGTTTTACGCCGCTAAAAGATTTTTTCAACTGTGTCACGGCTTGTAAGCGCAGTGTTGAATGTAAGCCCAGAGAGATGCATGTCCTAAAATTAACCACTTTGGTGCAACCCCCGAGACTGGCATGGCTCCGACAACCGAAGGATCAAATTCAGGGCAAATCTGAGATTTGAACAAACGATCATCGGATCCTGAGAACTCAAAGGGGTGCAACTGTGCAGAGCGAATTGCTGTGCCATAGATGGCTGAGTCACACTGATTTATACGCGATATGTATGTATGTATGTATGTATGTATGTATGTATGTATGTAGTATGTATGTATGTATGCATGCATGCATGCATGTCTGTCTGTCTGTCTGTCTGTCTGTATGTATTTATGTCTGTCTGTATGTATGTATGTCTGTCTGTATGTATGTATGTCTGTATGTTTGTCTGTATGTATGTATGTGTATGAGCATGACAGTTAATTAGAGTTGATTAGGTCCATTTCAGATTAATATTTTGCTCTGAAATTAAAAACAAAACAAACAAGCTTAAAACTTATAAATTTAAACATTTTATAGGTGGTTTATGTATGTATCTCATTCATTATTTTAGTTGATTTAATAAATATATATATATTGAATACGAATGATTAAAAATAGCTATTTCATTTAATTTATGTGATTAATAGTCCGCTGATTAAACATAGAATGTCCAAGTTTAAATTTTATACCTGTCTGTCAGTGCGGCATTCCACACAGTCAGTCACACACACACACACACACACACACACACCACGCGCCCGCGCAAAATTAAGTAAATGCAAAATGCACTGTGTCCAAATGTAGAAATGTAACCTGACCGCCAGTGACCGGATATGTGATAATAACAACGTTGTTAAGTTCAAACAATATATGTAATGACACAGTTTCGTCACGAGTTGCGCCCCTTAGAAAATCTACCAATCATCTGTTGGACTTTGTTGCACGCCCAGTTTGTGATTCCATGGCGTCCCAGTGCATAGTAGAAAACTGTTCCTTCAAACCTAACTCAGGTCCGATCGAAGAACGCCCTTCCCTGCACCGTTTCCCGTGGAGGACCCCTAAACTCGCCCGCAAGTGGGTGGCGAACGTTGTGAAGAGCGGCACCCCCCATGGGAGAATTACACACAGTTCGCGAGTCTGCAGCCTCCATTTTGAAAATGGGATACGGACACAGGAGTCTGTTCCGTCGATTTTCAACCTGACGAAGGGCGACACGGGTAGGTGGCACAGCACATATATTGTGTAGCTGTATGTTGGTGTAACTGAAGGCAGGGGCTTCTGGTTTCTGTGTAGATGTCACGGCACAAACGCGCACCTGTAATTGAAAATGGCGACGTTCATTCGCAAGATGACAGCGCGAGAGTGTTGTCGTGGACACTCCCATGAGGTCCGCGTGGTTTCCGTTGAGCAATCCGTCGTCTGCTAGGAGAGCTGTTCGCTTTCCTCTACATATTTACATGTAGGCTAGTCACAGGATTTTCACAATATCTGTACATGCCTAGCTGTGATCCAGTACTATTCGTTTTATGATGTTATTGACATACCAACAGCATTAGCTCCTAAATATGATAATTTTGTCAGAGTGCTGACAGACACTTTGTATAACCTACCATGTCTACTTAATTATTATTGTTAGCAGACTTCAAGAATATCAAAGTTTTTAAATCTTAAGAGTAAAAAGTAAACAAAAATTAAGGCATATGGTTATATTTCCTAATAACATGATTAGAATGTTGTCATCACTGATACTGCTGGCCGGGTGAGCCCTCTTTATCCGTGTTCCGGATGCTGCAATGCAGTATGCCAGGAAATATTCATGGGATGCACCATTTGGGATCCCACTACTTGTCCTACACTCATTCTCGTCAGATACCATAGCAAGTTCACGAGTTTCGTAAAAACGGTATCTAACGAGAATGAGTGTGGTATTTTATTTATTACCCACGTTAAATATATATTTAAGTTTAAATACATAACAACTTTCGTTCGTTGACAGACCAAACTGAAACGGGTTGCAAAATTTGGTTGCGCATGAATATTGATATATGCCCAAATATGGGCATTGTTGACATTTCTATGCATATGCATTAACAACATGTGCCTGCAGTTGTGTTTGCAAACAAAACAGCACCGACGCTCAAGATCCTTTTGGAAGACATTTTTCAACTTATGGTAATTGAAGCGCCATGTTGTTAGTACGAAGGACGCCTGTAAGAAAATTTGAAAAGTCACATTAGCGCCGCGCTTTAAATAATCGGACTAACAGTCGGTCACTCGCACTGCCGGTGTCCCGTCTGTGCAATCAAAATGGTTCGGTTTCCTTGATCTATCAGCTGAATTTATATCATGTTCGTACCATTTTGGAAGAGGGAAATCAGAGTGTTCGCTAAAGAGATTCATGTTAACTGTACCACCCTATATACTGAAGAAGTGAAAATCAACAAACTCAAGTCTGCTTGCATGTCAGTGACAGCTTCGAACGATCGAAGGGCAAGGTCACAGTCGGAATAAGAAAAGACAACCATGATCTACTCACAGCGTTTTACGCTAGAGTGAGTGAGTATGGTTTTACGCCGTTTTTAGCAATATTCCAGCAATATCACGGCGGGGGACACCAGAAATAGGCTTCAACATTGTACCCATGTCGGGAATCGAACCCGGGTCTTCGGTGTGACGAGCGAACGCTTTAATCACTAGGCTACCCGACCGCCCCTTTTACGCTAGAGATTGGGAATGTTATTGTTCACGTTTAGGATGTTTGGGGCCACAAAATCAGAAGTCAGGCACACTTCCACGGAGTTTACGAATGATTTGTATCAGAACTGTTCACTTTTCGTGATCTGGTCGTGCAGTCGTGTACGTTCATTCATAATCAACACCTCCCGAAACAGCGCCACAAAATACGCTTCGAAGGGGACACTGATGGCACAACCGGATCATCCCAAGTAAGTCTAGATAGTTTAAACAGACTTCATTTCACCACGCATATCCTTTTACGTTAAATCAAATTGAAAGTTGTGAAAGTGGTCGGGTGCGTCACGCTCATGGGGACCCACGCTCTCTACATCGGTAGTCGTACATAGTAAATGGATATAGCTCGATTATATAAAGTCTTTAGGAGCTCTATGCAAAACTTATATATAATGCAAACCGAATTTGATGCGTGTGACTACTTTGTTTGGTTTAATAAAGTGTTTGTAAATATCTCTCGTTCTCATTAATTCCTTCAGTTCTGCCTTGTAGTTGCAAAATGAATGACGTCTCGCGATTTTTTATGAATGAAAAAAGTAGTCCCGGCGTGACAAAGGTCACGGTTATCCAATCAAAACGAACAAGTGTTTGCCACTTACGTGGCTATATCCTCCGCCCCTGTTGCGGAATTTATGACATAATTAAATCTAAACAAACCCTAACCTTTTTTAACCGAGGTGGAACTTTAAAAAAAAGAGTTTGGAACCTAAGTCCATCTTGTTGCCATGGAAACGTACAAAATAAAAATTTCTAAACTTTCTAAATAGCAAAAGGCACCAGTTCAGCATGTACCTGACAGACCTGCAATGTTTCATGAAAATATATTGAACGGTTTATGAGTTATGCTCCGGAAACGAAACCTACCCTCACAGAACCTAAGTCCATCTTGCTTCCATGGAAACGTAAAAAATAAAAATTTCTAAAATTTCTAAATAGCAAAAGGCACCAGTTCAGCATGTACCTCGCAGACCTGCAAAGTTTCATGAAAAAATATTGAACGGTTTCTGAGTTATGCTCCGGAAACGAAACGTGACGGACGGACGGAGGCCGTTTCTATAATAAAACAAGGTCAACCATGTTTTACGCCGCTAAAAGATTTTTTCAACTGTGTCACGGCTTGTAAGCGCAGTGTTGAATGTAAGCCCAGAGAGATGCATGTCCTAAAATTAACCACTTTGGTGCAACCCCCGAGACTGGCATGGCTCCGACAACCGAAGGATCAAATTCAGGGCAAATCTGAGATTTGAACAAACGATCATCGGATCCTGAGAACTCAAAGGGGTGCAACTGTGCAGAGCGAATTGCTGTGCCATAGATGGCTGAGTCACACTGATTTATACGCGATATGTATGTATGTATGTATGTATGTATGTATGTATGTATGTATGTAGTATGTATGTATGCATGCATGCATGCATGCATGTCTGTCTGTCTGTCTGTCTGTCTGTATGTATTTATGTCTGTCTGTATGTATGTATGTCTGTCTGTATGTATGTATGTCTGTATGTTTGTCTGTATGTATGTATGTGTATGAGCATGACAGTTAATTAGAGTTGATTAGGTCCATTTCAGATTAATATTTTGCTCTGAAATTAAAAACAAAACAAACAAGCTTAAAACTTATAAATTTAAACATTTTATAGGTGGTTTATGTATGTATCTCATTCATTATTTTAGTTGATTTAATAAATATATATATATTGAATACGAATGATTAAAAATAGCTATTTCATTTAATTTATGTGATTAATAGTCCGCTGATTAAACATAGAATGTCCAAGTTTAAATTTTATACCTGTCTGTCAGTGCGGCATTCCACACAGTCAGTCACACACACACACACACACACACACACACACACCACGCGCCCGCGCAAAATTAAGTAAATGCAAAATGCACTGTGTCCAAATGTAGAAATGTAACCTGACCGCCAGTGACCGGATATGTGATAATAACAACGTTGTTAAGTTCAAACAATATATGTAATGACACAGTTTCGTCACGAGTTGCGCCCCTTAGAAAATCTACCAATCATCTGTTGGACTTTGTTGCACGCCCAGTTTGTGATTCCATGGCGTCCCAGTGCATAGTAGAAAACTGTTCCTTCAAACCTAACTCAGGTCCGATCGAAGAACGCCCTTCCCTGCACCGTTTCCCGTGGAGGACCCCTAAACTCGCCCGCAAGTGGGTGGCGAACGTTGTGAAGAGCGGCACCCCCCATGGGAGAATTACACACAGTTCGCGAGTCTGCAGCCTCCATTTTGAAAATGGGATACGGACACAGGAGTCTGTTCCGTCGATTTTCAACCTGACGAAGGGCGACACGGGTAGGTGGCACAGCACATATATTGTGTAGCTGTATGTTGGTGTAACTGAAGGCAGGGGCTTCTGGTTTCTGTGTAGATGTCACGGCACAAACGCGCACCTGTAATTGAAAATGGCGACGTTCATTCGCAAGATGACAGCGCGAGAGTGTTGTCGTGGACGCTCCCATGAGGTCCGCGTGGTTTCCGTTGAGCAATCCGTCGTCTGCTAGGAGAGCTGTTCGCTTTCCTCTACATATTTACATGTAGGCTAGTCACAGGATTTTCACAATATCTGTACATGCCTAGCTGTGATCCAGTACTATTCGTTTTATGATGTTATTGACATACCAACAGCATTAGCTCCTAAATATGATAATTTTGTCAGAGTGCTGACAGACACTTTGTATAACCTACCATGTCTACTTAATTATTATTGTTAGCAGACTTCAAGAATATCAAAGTTTTTAAATCTTAAGAGTAAAAAGTAAACAAAAATTAAGGCATATGGTTATATTTCCTAATAACATGATTAGAATGTTGTCATCACTGATACTGCTGGCCGGGTGAGCCCTCTTTATCCGTGTTCCGGATGCTGCAATGCAGTATGCCAGGAAATATTCATGGGATGCACCATTTGGGATCCCACTACTTGTCCTCACAACCAACTTAATTGGGGCCTGTTGGCTGTTATGTGTGACCTGTTGGATTACATTGCTAACAATTGCATAAAACAACATTCACTCTTGCTCAGTCCTACATTCAGGCAGAGACCATATACCGATATCGGTATATGGTCTCTGATTCAGGTTATGTTATAAATGTATCCTCACCACCAAGCGGACAATTCAATATGAATGTAGGCTGATCCTGTAACCAGGGATTTGGGATTAGAACATGTCCTGATCATGCTGATAGATCGGGTTGTCAAATAACTTTGTCTTCAATGTATTCCGCAGCCAAAAAATAAAAATTCTGCAGTCAATTTTTGTAAATTCTGCACCGACATTTTGATAATTCTGCACACAATTCTGGAAACATTTCAGCTGGACCTGTTCGACTTCTGGCAGGCATGTTTATGATAACCTAACCCCTGGCGAGAATACCTTGTTAAATTGAACCAGGAGATGCACTTATATTGGCAGCCATTCAGTCCAAAAATACAAAGTTGAAATAAAAGACACAAGTGAGCAATAACTGTCAAATATTACAGAATAAATGTTACAAATAAAGGTCATTATTTACATACTAATAATGGACCCAAAATAAAAAAAAATAAAAATGGGGCAACTCGCAAACAAAAGACGTCATGTGTAAAGAAAAAACTATGTGCACTAAAAATTCTCTGTGCACAAAAAGGCCACTAAACTGCTACAAGACGTTGACAATAAAGAATGCCACATGGCGCTGCAATTTGTTTAACATTCCAAGTTAAATCAGCTTGTACTGCCATGTACCAGTATATGATAAATGCATGTCTAATGAATTACATCACTTCTCGTACACTCAGCCTGTGACGTCATATATATGTTTTATATATACATGTATATTATGTGTATATATTCTATCTATACATGTTGCATTTATCATGTTTATATTAGTATGTGTATTTAGTACACAACCTTCAAGGAACACTCATTTAACACTTAACAAGGAGACCGCCTGCATGGTCTAGTGGTAGAGGGTCCGCCTTGAGAGCAGAAGGTCCAGTGTTCGATGCCTGACCGCGTCATACCAAAAGACGTTGAAAGAGGGTACTTGTTGTTACCCTGTCTGGAGCTCGGCATAAAGGGGCTAAAACAAGGACTGGTCGGCTCCGTCGGCTCGGAGTCAGTATACTGTGTCTGAGTGGGGTATTCATGTTAAACTGCGGCATGGTATCTCAGTGAGCTAGCACTAAAAATCGGCATCAGTCCTGACAAGTACAAGCTTTTGTTTGTTCGTTTGTTGTTGTTTAACGCCACACTCAGCAATATACCAGCTATATGACGGAGGTCTGTAAATAATCAAGCCTGGACCAGACAATTCAGTGATTGACATCATGAGCATCGATCCACTCAATTGGGATACGATGACATGCATCAACCAAGTCAGCGAGCCTGACCACCCGATCCCGTAAGTCGCCTCTTATGACAAGCATAGTCGCCTTTTACAGCAAGCATGGGTTGCTGAAGACCTATTCTAACCTGGATCCTCCCGGGTAGTACAAGCAGCCAGACACACACGTGTGCACGTGCATGCACGTCGCTATATATGTGCAATAATCTGGGACATGACGTTAAACTTAATTTCCCCTGACCTCACTTCACAAGGAATAAGACCGCCTCCGTGGTCTAGTGGTAGAGCGTCCGCCCGGAGAGCGGAAGGTCCGGGGTTCGATCCCCGGCCGCGTCATACAAAAAGACGTTAAAAGATTGTACTTGTTGTTACCCTGTCTGGCGCTCGGCATTAAGGGGCTAAAACAAGGACTGGTCGGCTCGGAGTCAGTATACTGTGACTGAGTGGGGTATTCATGTTAAACTGCGGCATGGTATCTCAGTGAGCTAGCACTATAAATCGGCATCAGTCCGGACTAGTACAAGCAGCCACACACACACATACACGTGCATGCACGTCGCTATATAAGTGCAATAATCTTGGACGCGACGTTAAACCCAATTTCACCTCACCTCACCTCACAAGGAATAAACTACGCCTACACCAAAGTTCAGTACAATTCAAAAACAATAAGATGGATGATTGACAGCCATTGATGGGTTTCTAAATATAGAAAAACAGTCCTTGAAAGTCAAACATACAAGCTGGAAAAACAATATGTCAATTTGCCCAGAAAACATATTGTATATTATTCTGAAAATCACACAGTCGTTCGAGGTCAGATTTCATAAAAATACATGCAGAAATGGCTGAACAATATCCAAATACTGTATTCGACGTAATAAGCGCCCTGTTCTAATAAGCGCCCACGGCGGTATTTGCTAATATATTGGAATCCCAATTAGCACCCCTTCCGATTGATCAATTTTCACAAGACTTATTTATTCGCGTACAATATGCACTCGTGTGTTAAATGCACCCTTAATTATGGGCAATTAAATTCTAGAAAAAAATATCTGTCGTACATATACATTTCAGGCTGTCAGCATAAACCACGAAATTTATCTTTCAACTCTGTTTTTTTCACCAAAATAATATTCTAATAAGAGCCCTCTATTTCTAATTTTGAGAGCGCCCTGGGCGCTTATTACGTCGAATACCGTATGCCTTTTTCAATATGGCTGCCATGGACGGACAAAGGGACAATCTGCCACCTTTCATTAGGCCCCATGTGGAATAACAAATAGTCAAATACCATGCATTACCCCTCATATCCACATGAATAGCAAGTGCCCTTGGGGCAGGGTATGAAGTTATACCAAGGAATTCCTCCATCCTTCCATCCATCCTACCGATGACATTTTTTTTTGTGCAACCGATTACTTGAAAACTACCGAACAGATTCTTTTGAAACTTGAACACTTTCTATATCAATAGCAGAGGTGCGGTGCGAAGTTTGATTTTAATATTTGGATTTTCTCAATTTTTTACTTAGAATATTTTAAATGAAACATTTGTGCGACCTTTAACTAGAATGCTACTTCATGTATTCTTTTCAAATTTAGGGAACAGTTTCTATAGTAATAGAGCAGGTGCAGTGCAAAGTTTAATTTTGATATGTGTATTTTCTGAAAAAAAAAGGGTTTTTTCATGTTTTAAACTTAGAATTTGTTTTTACTTTAACACTTGAGCGACCTGTTACTTGAAAACTACTTCATGGATTCTTTTCCAATTGAGGGTACAGTTTCTATACCAATAGGAGAAGTGGCATGCAAAGTTTGATTTGATATGTGGACTTTCTGAGAAAATATTGCTTTTGAACTTCGAATATGTTGGGTGTTGAAGTCAGGTGTATTATATTAGTGAGCCCAGCTCACTTTGTCTTTTTCTGATACTTTTCTTTTTGTTCCATTGTAGTTGGAATCAACTGATGTTTAGAAATATTACTACCATGGTTTCAAAAACTATTTAATTCACTGACACAATGTTGTTTCAGAAAGCCGATCACCTGAACAGAAGATTCCTGAAAGCCCCGATGACAAGAACAGGGGCAAGTCTTCCGCCAAGCCGACACACAGCCCGAGGAAACGCAGCCAACCCAAACACTGTATGGTCTTGAAATGCAGTGACTCCTTCGCGTCGGATGAAGACGAGACGCATGGGAAGACGGTGTCAGTGTTACTTGAAGTTGATAAGATTTATTTGTTTCTTCCGTTCTTTCTGTTAAACGCCACACATAACAATATTCCAGCTAAATGACAGCAGTCTGTAATTAATCATGTCTAGGACAGACAATCCAGTGATTGACATCATGAGCATCGATCTATGCAGTTGGGATACGATGACATGCATCAACCATGTCAGTGACAACATGATCCCACTAGTCGCCTCTTATGACAAGCGTGGGTTGCTGAAGACCAATTCTTGCCAAAGGAGACAAGAATTGATATGCAATTCTTTTGTATAATTATTAATGTGTGTGTATAATGGCGATTGTCTTTATTTGATAATGTTGATGGGATATTTTTTGTGGTCCTGTCTGAAAATAATAATCGTCATGACATGAATCTGTGCAGAAGCACCAAGCTGGTGTGTGCCACTAGCACAAGTTTGTGACTTTATGCTACAGTCGCATGGAAGGAGCTTGGCTGTGCGATGTCGGGCAGCAATCACTTACATTTATTCACAGACACCTGGGGGGACACGGGTGGCCCAGTCGTCTGAGGTGCCACGATTCGCTGTGCAGAGTTGCGTCCCTTGGGCACTCCAAAAACTTATGATTTTGTTCCTTGGTTTCTTAGCACCAAACTGTGCTCGTGGGTTTCACCGAAGGGGTAAACGTCTGAGACCTGCACCACTTCAGGCTTTCCTCCCACATTAAGCTGACACACCATGATATAACTGGAATACTGTTAAAAGCAGCGTTAGACCCAACTCAATCACTTACATTTTTTCATAGACACCTAGTGTCATCACAGATTTTCAGTGGTCCGTTCATATAATTTTCACAGCTTTGTTGACATTTACGCCAAATTGAATCTGTTTTGACGAGTAACAGAGACCCAGAGCTACAGATAAGCAGCATATTTGCGTAAAATACCCCTTAAAAATAATTGAAACCCAATTACTTTCAATTAACTTGAGCACAGAAACGCATGCATTAAATGAAAAACTCAAATGTATAATAACAGCACGCGTAAATACCCAATGAAGCGTTTTCAGCATGTGTACAACCGAGCTAATTTACTTTCCGAGACAGGCCTATATTTAGAACCGTTATATACATCTAAAATATTATTTCATCTTTATTAAATCTTAAGATGTTCACTCATTGAGTGAAAAAATGTACCGGTAATAGCCAAATTTAAATAGAAACCTTGGAGTAAAAACTCAATTGCTCAAGAAGTAATCTGGACCTCTGAGACCATAGAATTGAGGGATGGCCCTCCATAAACCATCAGCATGTAACACCCGCAACATTTGCAACTGACCATTCTGATAGCCACATAAACAATGTTACATAATATCCGGGGCAAGAGTTAATGCCCTTAGCCATGATTTCTGAGACTACGACCAGCAACAATCTAAAAGGCCAGCTCTTAGTGGATGATGATGATTGTTATCTTGTCTCTCATTAGCATATGTCAGAACCTCCGTGGTCTAGTGGTAAAGTGTCCGCCCAGAGAGCGGAAGGTCCGGGGTTCAATCCCGGCCGAGTCACACCAAAAGACATTAAAAGATGGTACTTGTTGTTACTTGTTCCCCGCTCGGCATTAAGGTATCTCACAAACCGTATCTTAGTTTTTATGGAATGTACGCATAAATATATTATGTAAAAATATCAGTATTTTTAGTCAGACAGACAATATATAATCAGTAAAGTGACAATTGAAACTTGTCTTCAGACAGCGGCATATGAGCTGGCGTTCAATAAGTTTTGCAACTTCAATATTAGACCAAGTCACAGAATATCTTTTGCACTTTCATTTTTCAATATAATCTCCATTCACCTCAATACACTTATTCCGTTTATCCTTCAAGCTTTTAATACCACTTTTATAGAAATCTACATATTGGCCCTCTAACCACGCCTCTGTGGCAGCCTTTATGTCCTCGTCATCCTCGAAACTTCTTCCACGTAGGCCACATTTGCCGGAACAGGAAATAGTCACTGGGGGCTAAGTCTGGCCTGTAGGGTGGGTGATTTAATACTCAACTGCACTCCTTCAGACACTGATTTTTTGTATGTTAGACTATTATTTTAATAATGATGACAATCATCCTAATAACCCTAGTTCCTTTATCGTCAATATTCGGACACAGTTCCTGATAGACAAGAGCGATGCCAGGTTTGTTTGGGAACACTGAATGTAGTACCTACCTAACTGACCTTTTGTGTTTGCATATGCATAGATGACCCCAATGTCACTTTTGTCAATGGATACTGTTTTTATCAACATGTTTATAATAACGATAGACTTAGAGGTGTATATTTTATTGCCGCTTCTTCTTCTTGGCAGCTGATGGTAAACAAGCTGCACTCGGTTATCTCCCTTGAACAACCAATTCCAACACATTTCTCCTGCTTTTGATATTTTTTCGCATGGAAGTTGGCAAAAATAATCAAAAAAGATTTCATTGTAGTGTTCCTCAAGCATTTGCAATTCTAATGATATAAATTTTATTACAAAATTCAACACATGAAGTTTGCAGTTAACCATTGAAATTACCCTTCTGTTTTGCATGATTTTTTTTAACATTTTCCCTTTCTAAGTCAAGATTACTGTTAATTATTTTTCAAAAGTACATTAATACAAACATAATGAATGTATGTTACTATGCTACACACAAAAATTATGGGAACACCCCTAAATTTCATAGCCATGTATAAAACTTAATGTGGCTTGGTCATTTATGAACTTCAGTAAATGCAACTTTTTGTGTGCACTGAGGGCACTTTAAATGACGTGTTGAATCATGCATTTTTGCAAGTGCTTCATTTTTTGAAGAATTTGGTCAAATTGATTAAATGCTAAAACAGGAAAAAACTTGGGTGCAGAAAGACTCCCTCGCCATGTCAGATTCAAACGCCAAAACACAACAACCTAGTGCACGTGAAAGTCGGAATTCCCATGCAGTTGGTGGCAACTTTTCTTTATAAAGAAGCTTCAGAAACTGTAAAGTTACACATTTCCTTAAACATGCCCAAGCGAAGACCGTTAAGCATTCACGACAGGAGTAGGGCCATAGCGTGGCTACAAGATGGTGCATCCATAAGGAATGTTGCCCGTCGTCTTCAAGTGTCACCGTCTGTCATTCACAGACTGAGGGAACGGTTCCAGACATCGGCAGATGACCGATACGTTATGCTGCAAGCCCTTCGGAACCAGTTCACAACAGCCACTGCTTTGAGACTGCAACTCCGACAAGCAACACACACCAACGTAAGCGTATCGACCATCAGGAACCGCCTCAGAGCTGCGTTTTAAAGGTCACGTTGTCCAGCTGTACTCCCTCATCTTCGTCCTCATCACCGAGCTGCAAGACTTGCCTGGGCCAGGGCACTTTTGAGATGGGATAATCAACAATGGTCCAGAGTTCTCTTCACTGACGAGTCCCGTTTCTGTCTTGAGCATAGTGATGGAAGGGTAAGGGTTATGAGACGTCCTGGAGAACGTTATGATGATGCCACTGTACGAGAAAGAAACAGGTTTGGCGGTGGCTCTGTGATGGTATGGGGAGGCTTCAGTTTGCATCACCGAACACCTCTCTATCTCGTTCAAGGCAATTTGAATGGAGTGAGGTATCGTGACGAGATTTTGCGCCCTCTTGTCCTACCACAGTTGAAAAACATTAGTCCAGGAGCAATCCTGCAAGATGACAATGCCAGACCAAATCGGGCTAGAGTCGTTAGAGGCTTCCAGCAACAGAACAATGTGACTGTGATGCAGTGGCCAGCATATTCACTGGATTTGGCATCAATTGAGCATCTTTGGGATGTTCTGGGACGACGTGTCAGGGACAATCATGGAGTCGCACCAGCTCTTCAGGTTCTGGTTCAGTGGCTCCAAATGGAATGGCAGGCAATTCCACAGGCTACCCTTCACACCCTTGCAAGATCCATGAGGCGAAGATGCACCGAATGCATCAATCAACGTGGAGGACACACTCGCTATTGACATTGTGATTTCCATTTTTGACCCCCACTTTCTTATTCGACTTGTGCGTGTGTGCTTTTCAATGACAGCTAACTGTAAATGTTTTTGTTTTGAAGCTTGATAATCTGCTAATGCACAATTGTAATGATACGATCACATGTCATTAAATGTTCCTATTTATAACAGAATATTTGGGTGTTCCTATAATTTGTTTGTGTAGTATATTCACCAGAATAGTCTTTCCTCATGTAAGATAATACTTTTTCGATAACAAAAAGGGGAAAAATGTAAAAAACAGACCAAACTGAATTTCTACACAGAGTTATGGGAATTGAATTGCCGTGTAGACAAGAGGCTACCCTGATTGATCAATAGACACCGTAGTGGGCACCTACCAATTGTATGATATAGTTACAAAACCATTGTTATTCTTTCCAAGCTTCACCTTCCAGAGTGGGCTCCGTAGACTAACATCTAGTCTCTGAAATGAACATCTTTCAGAAACAAACCATTAAATTATCTTAATAAAAATATAATAAAAAAGGATCCCAGAGACTCTTCATTTTCAGAAACTGCAGAAATCTAGACTTGCCAAATATTATAGACTTGCATGGGCTGTATTGGATATATTTGTTTCAGGGCCTGTATGACAGACTTGGGGCTTGGTTGGCCCAGTAGTTCAAAGTTGCCTCCCTTAGGCGGGCCACAAAACAATAATGTTCGGTTCAAATCCTGGCTTGTCCTTGTAATGTTTCTCAGTTTTGTCAGCACATTCCAAAGTGGTAAATGTCTAAGACCTGCATCACTTTGGACCACATCAAGCTAACACATCATGTATTGCTGTTGCAAGTGGTGTTTAACCCGACTCACTCATCATCCAGGGTCTCCTTGTTCTGTCCTCAATCCATTCCTAACTGACCTGGGCCCACTTGCACAAAGCGATCTTAGCGCTAAGGTGATCGTAACTCCCATACTTTAACATAGGCTTACAATAGTTGTAGCGCTAAGATCGCTTTGTGCAAGTGGGCCCTGATGATGTTTTGAATGTTTCAGACGAATCCAGAAGAAGGTTGAGAAGAACGGATTTCAGGAACACTTCCTGTCCCAGGTGTCACACTTCTGGAGAACCCGACAGTTCTGTGACCTGTGCCTTCTCGTCAACGGGCATCGTGTTCTGGTGAGTGTTTCTGTGCCTTCTCGTCAACGGGCATCGTGTTCTGGTGAGTGTTTCTGTGCCTTCTCGTCAACGGGCATCGTGTTCTGGTGAGTGTTTCTGTGCCTTCTCGTCAACGGGCATCGTGTTCTGGTGAGTGTTTCTGTGCCTTCTCGTCAACGGGCATCGTGTTCTGGTGAGTGTTTCTGTGCCTTCTCGTCAACGGGCATCGTGTTCTGGTGAGTGTTTCTGTGCCTTCTCGTCAACGGGCATCGTGTTCTGGTGAGTGTTTCTGTGCCTTCTCGTCAACGGGCATCGTGTTCTGGTGAGTGTTTCTGTGCCTTCTCGTCAACGGGCATCGTGTTTTGGTGAGTGTTTCTGTGCCTTCTCGTCAACGGGCATCATGTTCTGGTGAATGTTGTCCATTGCTCTGTGCCTTCCTGTCAATGGGCATCGTGTTCTAGTGAGTGTTGTCCATTGCTCTGTCCCTTCTCGTCAACGGGCATCGTGTTCTGGTGAGTGTTTCTGTGCCTTCTTGTCAACGGGCATCGTGTTTTGGTGAGTGTTTCTGTGCCTTCTTGTCAACGGGCATCGTGTTTTGGTGAGTGTTTCTGTGCCTTCTCGTCAACGGGCATCGTGTTTTGGTGAGTGTTTCTGTGCCTTCTTGTCAACGGGCATCGTGTTCTGGTGAGTGTTTCTGTGCCTTCTCGTCAACGGGCATCGTGTTCTGGTGAGTGTTTCTGTGCCTTCTTGTCAACGGGCATCGTGTTCTGGTGAGTGTTTCTGTGCCTTCTCGTCAACGGGCATCGTGTTCTGGTGAGTGTTTCTGTGCCTTCTTGTCAACGGGCATCGTGTTCTGGTGAGTGTTTCTGTGCCTTCTCGTCAACGGGCATCATGTTCTGGTGAATGTTGTCCATTGCTCTGTGCCTTCCTGTCAATGGGCATCGTGTTCTAGTGAGTGTTGTCCATTGCTCTGTCCCTTCTCGTCAACGGGCATCGTGTTCTGGTGAGTGTTTCTGTGCCTTCTTGTCAACGGGCATCGTGTTCTGGTGAGTGTTTCTGTGCCTTCTCGTCAACGGGCATCGTGTTCTGGTGAGTGTTTCTGTGCCTTCTCGTCAAAGGGCATCATGTTCTGGTGAGTGTTGTCCATTGCTCTGTGCCTTCCTGTCAATGGGCATCGTGTTCTAGTGAGTGTTGTCCATTGCTCTGTGTCTCATCAACAGGCATCATGTTCTGGTGAGTGTTGTCCATTGCTCTGTGCCTTCTCATCAACAGGCATCGTGTTCTGGTGAGTGTTGTCCATTACTCTGTGCCTACTCATCAACGGACATCATGTTCTGGTGAGTTTTTCTGTGCCTTCTTGTAATGGGGCATCGTGTTCTGGTGAATGTTTATCTAGCATTTGTAGCAAGCGTTCTGGAGCCATTAAATCTCAAGGGCCGGTCAGGTAGCCTAGCTGTTAAAGCTTTCGCTCGTCACGCCGAAGGCCCGGGTTTGATTTCCCACATGGGTACACAGCCGTGATATTGCTAGAATATTGCTAAAAGCGGGGTAAAACCTCACTCACTCACTCACTCACTCACTCACTCACATCTGTTTCAGGTTCACCAACTGGTGTTCAACATCGCACGACCGTTCTGTCTGTCCACCTGCCCTGTCACGAGACAGACGCCTATGCTGACCATAACCGTGCCCTTCCGGGTCAGCGATGATGCCATCACCAACTTCCTCTCCTACCTGTATGAAGGAAGTTTGTTCATCAACGAGTATTCTGTCCATGAAATACTTCAACTGGGGAAATTTTTTCGTATGACAACGGTCATGAACTTTTGTAACTCCTTTGTTGTGGTTCTGAGAAGACTGAATGTCTATCAGCCTCTGGATGAGAGATCGCTGCGGGACCAGGGAGATGAAGGGAGTGGGGGCTTGGAGCTCGAAGCCAAACATCCTGCCGTCAGCCGGAAATGGAGAAGTGTTCCAAAAATACAAACTGTGACATGCCGTCCACATAAAGATGAAATAGTTCGGACATCAGATGGGGAGTATAGCATATTGGCTGATGTCAAAATAGAAACTGACAACACAAAAGATTGTGTGAACCCGAACCATTGGGAATGTGAGGCACAGTTTGACACGGTAAAAGATGCGGACTCCAATCCTTGTGCCAAAGATGTTGATGAAGAGACATCAGTTGAGGATGTGGATCAGAGAACATTTGATGGTATCGATGAAAGAACGGAGGGTGTGGATCAGAGAACATTTGATGGTATCGATGAAAGAACAGAGGGTGTGGATCAGAGAACATTTGATGGTATCGATGAAAGAACAGAGGATGTGGATCAGAGAACATTTGATGGTATCGATGAAAGAACGGAGGGTGTGGATCAGAGAACATTTGATGGTATCGATGAAAGAACAGAGGGTGTGGATCAGAGAACATTTGATGGTATCGATGAAAGAACAGAGGGTGTGGATGAGGGCATGGATGAGACGACATTTGAGGTCATGGATGAGAGAACTTTTGAGGGTGTGGATGAGACACCCTTTCATGAAGTAGATTCTGAAGAAGATGCAGCAAGAGACAGTCAGCCTCACGTGGTCAGCGTGTCCTGGAGCGATGACGAGGACCAAGAATGGGTGGTTTTACCGAACAAGGACGAGGACAACTTGTGTGAACAGGAAGAGGATGACAATGATAAAATAGGAATAGGTCAAAACACTCTTGAGCAACAAGAAACGTTTCTGGAAGCAGTGACCATGAGCAAAGATGAATTTGAACAAACAGTATCCAATGATGTTGCAGAGATTACCAGGCATAAGGGCAGAATGGATGAGGATGCACATGGCATGGCATGTGATAGTGGGGCAGAGGATGTCAAACCCATCCTGCTTCCCGATGGAACAGCCGTGGATCGCAGAGGGACATCGGCAGCATCAGGACGTGGCTTTGGTGCTATGGATGATGCCAAGATGCCCAACTATGATGGCATGGATGACGCCGAGATGACCCACTATGGTGGGCCAGGATGTACTGAAGATGTGAAGCCAGTCCTCCGACCTGATGGTTCTGTTGTTCATCATCCCGGTGAGTACAAAGAACCTGGAGATGCAGAACCCGTCATCACTTCAGACCCAGCCAGACCAGTTCTCATGTTTGGAAATGGCACAGAAACTGCAACTCCGAAGCCAGGAACTGAAGTGTTTGAACACATGAACATATCTTTCCGTTACTACAAGTGTGACCGCTGTACCAGCCTGTTCACCAGCGAGGCTCGGCAGCAGGAGCATGTCCAGGTGGTCCACCAGGGCGTGAGGTTCAAGTGTCAGTTCTGTGGCCGAGAGTTCACTTCCCGGAGCGGCCATAAGCTGCACGAGCTCGACCATCTTGGCCAGAATCCCTACAGGAAGTACAAATGTGAAAAGTGTTTCAAGTCTTTCCCTTCCAAAACTGGTCTGAACAACCATGTGACCCGAGTGTGCCAGCAGTTTAAGTGTCAGAAATGTAAGGCTGTGTTCGTGAACTTCCAGGACCACCGCCATCACGTCAGCAACTGCCGGAGGACGTCTGCACCAATTGAGTGCCCAGAATGCCATCAGATTTTTTCGTCCAAGTTTAGTTTAGAAAGGCATTCCAAAACACACCTGAGTCCACCGGTGTTTGCGTCTGCTTCCAAACCAATCAAGAAGTACCAGTGTCAGGTGTGTTTGAAAGTGATTATTGGGAAAGCCAGGTTTTTGCAGCACAAAGGAGAACATTCTGAACATCTTAAACGAACCCAGTGTTCAGCGTGTGACCAAACATTCAAGACCATTTCGGCCATGAGGCGGCATTTTAAAACAGATCATCCTGATTCAGAGCTGCCAACTTCTGCCAAAATAAGTTGGCGAGATCTGAGACGTGAAAGTCCATTCCTAGAGGACGATGTTGAAGATGAAGTGATAGAGGAGTTTCCACCAGACCAGACGCTGATTTGCGAGAAACTTGAGTCTGCTGAAATGGAAGTCACACCAGAACAAAAGAGAAAGTCCAAGAGACATCGGTCTGTTCAAGGGGAGGTAACACCACAAGAGCCGAAATCAAACTGTGGGAACACTCGAGAGCTTTCATTCAAGACATCGAAGTCAGATGTGGTTCCTGAAACAACCCTAGCTGGTGGCAGGAGTAGGTTCTTGTGTGTCGAGTGTGGCCAGTCCTTCCCTTACGCTGCCTCGCTGCGAAGACATTCCAAGTCAGAACATCCGCTCAAGTAATGCTCGGACGAGACAGGGATTATAGACACTGAACCAAAAGAGTTAGGATCATAAATGTTTTTAGGGATATTTTTATGAACTTGTGTGCTCAATCTTCACTACAAAAGATATACCCAAAAATATTCAAGATCCCCAACTCATTTTGTTCAGTATCTGTGGTAGAAATTTTATTTATAACTAAGGGCGTATAACTAATGCTCGTCGTAAAACCCGAGTTATGATGTGTCTTTTCTCTATCAAACATGTATGTGAAGAGAGAGTAAGTGAGTTTTGGTTTAACAACTCTTTTGAGGTTTACAACTTTGGTGCTGACAAACCTAGAAACATAACCAGGATATGAACCTACAATCATAGGCCCAAATGACGCAATTCAGACACTAAGTGCCCCCTATACATATGATATATGTAGAAAGAGGTGTTTGATAATATACCTTTCGTCATTTCATAATTTTAAGCAAACTTTCATCTTTGAATACACTGATGGTTTTCACTGATGGGATGCACTGATGGTTTTCACATACAATTTGATGATATGATGAGCACTATTGAAGTTTCTCGTATTTGCTCTGCTGAAAGATCTTGAGCGTGGGGGGTTGGGTCCATTGTTCAAGGATAAAGATGGTAATGAATTGACGTACATACGTGTTAATGTAAATGGTATTAAAATCTTCTAAATGATTTTTTGGGTAGTTGTTGATGTATTCATTCTATATTGAAACTTACACATAGGTCAGGTCTTTAAGAATTCATGGTTCTCTGCAGTGATTGAAAAGGTTACTATGGCAACAGCAGGCTATTAAGAACCTGAATGGTGACCAGCTGACCATCTCCAAGGGTTGTGTGTTTAACGCCAAACTCCGCAATACGCCAGCAGCCTGTGAATAGTCAAGTCTTTCTCCTAGAGTTGTGTGTTTAACGCCAAACTCCGCAATACGCCAGCTTTGTGGCAGCAGCCTGTGAATAGTCAAGTCTTTCTCCTAGGGTTGTGTGTTTAACGCCAAACTCCGCAATACGCCAGCAGCCTGTGAATAGTCAAGTCTTTCACCTAGGTTTGTGTGTTTAACGCCAAACTCCACAATACGCCAGCAGCCTGTGAATAGTCAAGTCTTTCACCTAGGGTTGTGTGTTTAACGCCAAACTCCGCAATACGCCAGCTTTGTGGCAGCAGCCTGTGAATAGTCAAGTCTTTCTCCTAGGGTTGTGTGTTTAACGCCAAACTCCGCAATACGCCAGCAGCCTGTGAATAGTCAAGTCTTTCACCTAGGTTTGTGTGTTTAACGCCAAACTCCACAATACGCCAGCAGCCTGTGAATAGTCAAGTCTTTCACCTAGGGTTGTGTGTTTAACGCCAAACTCCGCAATACGCCAGCAGCCTGTGAATAGTCAAGTCTTTCACCTAGGGTTGTGTGTTTAACGCCAAACTCCGCAATACGCCAGCAGCCTGTGAATAGTCAAGTCTTTCTCCTAGGGTTGTGTGTTTAACGCCAAACTCCGCAATACGCCAGCAGCCTGTGAATAGTCAAGTCTTTCACCTAGGGTTGTGTGTTTAACGCCAAACTCCGCAATACACCAGCAGCCTGTGAATAGTCAAGTCTTTCTCCTAGGGTTGTGTGTTTAACGCCAAACTCCGCAATACGCCAGCAGCCTGTGAATAGTCAAGTCTTTCTCCTAGGGTTGTGTGTTTAACGCCAAACTCTGAAATACGCCAGCTTTGTGGCAGCAGCCTGTGAATAGTCAAGTCTTTCTCCTAGGGTTGTGTGTTTAACGCCAAACTCCGCAATACGCCAGCAGCCTGTGAATAGTCAAGTCTTTCTCCTAGGGTTGTGTGTTTAACGCCAAACTCCGCAATACGCCAGCAGCCTGTGAATAGTCAAGTCTTTCTCCTAGGGTTGTGTGTTTAACGCCAAACTCCGCAATACGCCAGCTTTGTGGCAGCAGCCTGTGAATAGTCAAGTCTTTCTCCTAGGGTTATGTGTTTAACCCCAAACTCCGCAATACGCCAGCAGCCTGTGAATAGTCAAGTCTTTCACCTAGGGTTGTGTGTTTAACGCCAAACTCCGCAATACGCCAGCAGCCTGTGAATAGTCAAGTCTTTCTCCTAGGGTTGTGTGTTTAATGCCAAACTCCGCCACTCGATCCATCTAGACGCCGTTTACTGCCTATTCTAACTCGGAATACCCTGAGTGACATACATGGAATCAGGTGGCCAGGCACTGTACTTGGTTGATTGTGTTTCATCATGATCATACGGACATTACTCGTATTATCTACCACTCCCTCTCAGTGGCTGTCTGATGGCACCGTGGTGGAAGCAAACCGGGCTTCATGTCTCTTTGAGTAGTAATTTAGATTTATTAATGTTTTTGATACAACTTGTGTATTTCAAAACATATTTCACTCACTTTTCTCATTTTGAAATACACTTCATGTTATAAAAAACATCTACAGAAGGAATTTCTTTAATACTCACTTAAACATGAAACTTCAATGTTGAAAAAGACAAATGAATACATCAAGTATAGCCAATGATTCAAATATCGACTAGTATAGCCAATGATTCAACAATAGACTGTAGTGTAGCCAGTGATTCAACCATAGACTGAAGTGTAGCCATTGATTCAACCATAGACTGTAGTGTAGCCATTGATTCAACCATAGACTGTAGTAGAGCCATTGATTCAACCATAGACTGTAGTATAGCACCATAGACTGTAGTGTAACCATTGATTCAACCATAGACTGTAGTAGAGCCATTGATTCAACCATAGACTGTAGTGTAGCCATTGATTCAACCATAGACTGTAGTGTAGCCATTGATTCAACCATAGACTGTAGTGTAGCCATTGATTCAACCACAGACTGTAGTGTAGCCATTGATTCAACCACAGACTGAAGTGTAGCCATTCATTCAACCATAGACTAGTATAGCCAGTGATTCAACCATAGACTGTAGTATAGCCAGTGATTCAACCATAGACTGTAGTATAGCCAATGATTCAACCATAGACTGTAGTGTACCCATTGATTCAACCACAGACTGTAGTGTAGCCATTGTTTCAACCACAGACAGTAGTGTAGCCATTGATTCAACCACAGACTGTAGTGTAGCCATTGATTCAACCACAGACTGAAGTATAGCCATTGATTCAACCATAGACTGTAGTATAGCCAGTGATTCAACCATAGACTGTTGTTTAGCCAATGATTCAACCATAGACTGTAGTGTAGCCAGTGATTCAACCAGAGACTGTAGTGTAGCCATTGATTCAACCATAGACTGTAGTGTTGCCATTGATTCAACCACAGACTGAAGTGTAGCCAGTGATTCAACCATAGACTGTAGTGTAGCCAGTGGTTCAACCATAGACTGAAGTGTAGCCATTGATTCAACCATAGACTGTAGTGTAGCCATTGATTCAACCATAGACTGTAGTGTAGCCAGTGATTCAACCATAGACTGTAGTATAGACATTGATTCAACCATAGACTGTAGTGAAGCCATTGGTTCAACCATAGACTGTAGTGTAGCCATTGATTCAACTGTAGTATAGCCAGTGATTCAACCATAGACTGTAGTGTAACCATTGATTCAACCATAGACTGCAGTAGAGCCATTAATTCAACCATAGACTGTAGTTGAGCCATTGATTCAACCATAGACTGTAGTGTAGCCATTGATTCAACCATAGACTGTAGTGTAGCCATTGATTCAACCACAGACTGTAGTGTAGCCATTGTTTCAACCACAGACAGTAGTGTAGCCATTGATTCAACCACAGACTGTAGTGTAGCCATTGATTCAACCATAGACTGAAGTATAGCCATTGATTCAACCATAGACTGTAGTATAGCCAGTGATTCAACCATAGACTGTTGTTTAGCCAATGATTCAACCATAGACTGTAGTATAGCCAGTGATTCAACCATAGACTGTAGTGTAGCCAGTGATTCAACCAGAGACTGTAGTGTAGCCATTGATTCAACCATAGACTGTAGTGTAGCCATTGATTCAACCACAGACTGAAGTGTAGCCAGTGATTCAACCATAGACTGTAGTGTAGCCAGTGGTTCAACCATAGACTGAAGTGTAGCCATTGATTCAACCATAGACTGTAGTGTAGCCATTGATTCAACCATAGACTGTAGTGTAGCCAGTGATTCAACCATAGACTGTAGTATAGACATTGATTCAACCATAGACTGAAGTGAAGCCATTGGTTCAACCATAGACTGTAGTGTAGCCATTGATTCAACTGTAGTATAGCCAGTGATTCAACCATAGACTGTAGTGTAACCATTGATTCAACCATAGACTGCAGTAGAGCCATTGATTCAACCATAGACTGTAGTTGAGCCATTGATTCAACCATAGACTGTAGTAGAGCCATTGATTCAACCATAGACTGTAGTGTAGCCATTGATTCAACCATAGACTAGTGTAGCCATTGTTTCAACCACAGACTGTAGTAGAGCCATTGATTCAACCATAGACTGTAGTGTAGCCATTGTTTCAACCACAGACTGTAGTACAGCCATTGATTTAACCATAGACTGTGGTATAGCACCATGGACTGCAGTGTAGCCATTGATTCAACCATAGACTGCAGTGTAGCCATTGTTTCAACCACAGACTGTAGTGTAGCCATTGATTCAACCATAGACTGTAGTGTAGCCATTGATTCAACCATAGACTGTAGTGTAGCCATTGATTCAACCATAGACTGTAGTATAGACATTGATTCAACCATAGACTGTAGTGCAGCCATTGGTTCAACCATAGACTGTAGTGTAGCCATTGATTCAACTGTAGTATAGCCAGTGATTCAACCATAGACTGCAGTAGAGCCATTGATTCAACCATAGACTGTAGTGTAGGCATTGATTCAACCATAGACTGTAGTGTAGCCATTGATTCAACCATAGACTGTAGTGTAGCCATTGATTCAAACGTAGACTGTAGTGTAGCCATTGATTCAACCACAGACTGTAGTATAGCCATTGATTTAACCATAGACTGTGGTATAGCACCATAGACTGCAGTGTAGCCATTGATTCAACCATAGACTGCAGTGTAGCCATTGTTTCAACCACAGACTGTAGTGTAGCCATTGATTCAACCATAGACTGTAGTGTAGCCATTGATTCAACCACAGACTGTAGTCTTGCCATTGATTCAACCATAGACTGTAGTGTAGCCAATGATTCAACCACAGACTGTAGTGTATCCATTGATTCAACCACAGACTGTAGTATAGCCATTGATTTAACCATAGACTGTGGTATAGCACCATAGACTGCAGTGTAGCCATTGATTCAACCATAGACTGCAGTGTAGCCATTGTTTCAACCACAGACTGTAGTGTAGCCATTGATTCAACCATAGACTGTAGTGTAGCCATTGATTCAACCACAGACTGTAGTCTTGCCATTGATTCAACCATAGACTGTAGTGTAGCCATTGATTCAACCACAGACTGTAGTGTATCCATTGATTCAACCACAGACTGTAGTGTAGCCATTGTTTCAACCACAGACTGTAGTGTAGCCATTAATTCAACCACAGACTGTAGTGTAGCCATTGATTCAACCATAGACTGTAGTGTAGCCATTGATTCAACCATAGACTGTAGTGTAGCCATTGATTCAACCACAGACTGTAGTGTAGCCATTGATTCAACCATAGACTGTAGTGTAGCCATTGATTCAACCATAGACTAGTGTAGCCATTGTTTCAACCACAGACTGTAGTAGAGCCATTGATTCAACCATAGACTGTAGTGTAGCCATTGTTTCAACCACAGACTGTAGTACAGCCATTGATTTAACCATAGACTGTGGTATAGCACCATGGACTGCAGTGTAGCCATTGATTCAACCATAGACTGCAGTGTAGCCATTGTTTCAACCACAGACTGTAGTGTAGCCATTGATTCAACCATAGACTGTAGTGTAGCCATTGATTCAACCATAGACTGTAGTGTAGCCATTGATTCAACCATAGACTGTAGTGTAACCAGTGATTCAACCATAGACTGTAGTATAGACATTGATTCAACCATAGACTGTAGTGCAGCCATTGGTTCAACCATAGACTGTAGTGTAGCCATTGATTCAACTGTAGTATAGCCAGTGATTCAACCATAGACTGCAGTAGAGCCATTGATTCAACCATAGACTGTAGTGTAGGCATTGATTCAACCATAGACTGTAGAGTAGCCATTGATTCAACCATAGACTGTAGTGTAGCCATTGATTCAAACGTAGACTGTAGTGTAGCCATTGATTCAACCACAGACTGTAGTATAGCCATTGATTTAACCATAGACTGTGGTATAGCACCATAGACTGCAGTGTAGCCATTGATTCAACCATAGACTGCAGTGTAGCCATTGTTTCAACCACAGACTGTAGTGTAGCCATTGATTCAACCATAGACTGTAGTGTAGCCATTGATTCAACCACAGACTGTAGTCTTGCCATTGATTCAACCATAGACTGTAGTGTAGCCAATGATTCAACCACAGACTGTAGTGTATCCATTGATTCAACCACAGACTGTAGTATAGCCATTGATTTAACCATAGACTGTGGTATAGCACCATAGACTGCAGTGTAGCCATTGATTCAACCATAGACTGCAGTGTAGCCATTGTTTCAACCACAGACTGTAGTGTAGCCATTGATTCAACCATAGACTGTAGTGTAGCCATTGATTCAACCACAGACTGTAGTCTTGCCATTGATTCAACCATAGACTGTAGTGTAGCCATTGATTCAACCACAGACTGTAGTGTATCCATTGATTCAACCACAGACTGTAGTGTAGCCATTGTTTCAACCACAGACTGTAGTGTAGCCATTAATTCAACCACAGACTGTAGTGTAGCCATTGATTCAACCATAGACTGTAGTGTAGCCATTGATTCAACCATAGACTGTAGTGTAGCCATTGATTCAACCACAGACTGTAGTGTAGCCATTGATTCAACCACAGACTGTAGTGTAGCCATTGATTCAACCACATACTGTAGCCATTGATTCAACCATAGACTGTAGTGTAGCCATTGATTCAACTATAGACTGTACCCATGTGATACGGAAACACTCAAAGCATCATTCAGCTCCACTCACTCACTGAATCCAACTCCTAAAACAAGATGACACTTGCAAGATAATCAGCAGCTGTACCCTTCTTCAAAAACATGAAACAATCTAATTATCTGGAAAAATTTATTATTTCTCAAAATGATATGATACACGACACGACAAATGATTTTAATGGGCAAGACAACAGGATGGTTGGTGAACGAGACGCGTCTCCATGGCAACCAACCCTGGCTGCAGTGGTCTGAGGCTGGCTCTTCACCACTTCACATACATTGTTCATAAATCAGACTGGATTAATATTCTGAGAATTAAGTCGCAGAGCCTTAGAAGTCAATGGTGTCATCAGAAAGATTCTGTCCTATGTAAGAATATTGAATAAGAGATGTACAAAAATGCTCTTTATCCAACCATTTTCACTCAAAACAATATGTATATATATTCTAAAATCATTCAATAACAGTCTTTAAATAAAACAATTTCTTTTGAAACGGTTGTGTACAGAGCATTTCTAAGGACAATTGTTTTCATAAAATATATGTCATGCAGAACATTTTTTATTCTATCGTGTTAACAGTTAAATTTCTTTCTATACATAATATCACATACACACATTTATCTTGGTAATAAAAAAACTGGAAAACACTGAATTATGGAGAAATGTTCATTTTTATTCACATAAAAAAAACAGATTTATGAAAAGGTTCATAATTATCACAACATAATCAGGTCTTTGAGCAGACATCGGTTACTTGTGCATAGGCTCAAAGTGGGATAGTGTCCTGACAAACTTGCCGTGTTGCAGCTGAAGATAACAATAGGAGAAATGGCCTACATTAATGCAGAATATGGCAGTCGAGGTGTGCTGTATCACCAGTTAAGCTGTAACATGTTCGTTCTAACACATACTTGCATTTAAAGAGGAAATTCATACTTGAATATAATTCAAAGTGTAAATATCAATTATTATCACACAAGAACTTTACTTTGTCCTAATCTCTCATCCCAGCGGCTGTAAACAGCATCTGAGAAAAACAATATCTTCAGGTAGGAATTAATGTCCAAGGTTTTCTGTTAAAGGGCAATTACTGGTTACGTCACAAGCTTGCTGTCAAAGGGGAGAGAACTCTTCAAAAGGGACTTCCGCAAATTCTCCAAGATGATTATTCAACAATAAATACTGCATACTGTTGACAAATATCCAGAAGGATTCCAATAATTTACAGAATTTCTTTATACATGTTGTCACAAACCAAAATCATTCCAAAACTACTTTTATATATTTTAGACTTGGAATCTTTGTTCCAGAAGGCTCTATGGGACAGCTTTCTGGGTTCAGTTCTACATCAGGGACGTGTTACTGGTGGTATCAGAATCGTATGACATCCTGCACACCACCATCCAAGAATCACAGTGTAGTCCAAGTGGAAATGTCCGCCTGATGAGGCCCGATCCTACTGATTACCACAGGAAGGACAAGAAGTGTGGATTACGGTATTAATACTCTATCATATATTGCTAACCGACTACGAAGCTGGAGTGCAAGCAGGATATGAGGACAGACAGAAGTGGAGTTGTCGCAGAACCTGACACAGGTGCAGAAGAAAGGGAGCAGAAGAAACCATTGTCACATGATTATATACATGTTTCAGATATGGACAATCTAATCCAAGGACGTCAGTCCTGTGTCAGGGAGGCCTTTCTTTACACAAAGGTATGGCTCATTGCCCATCACAAACTGTTTACAAGGAAACCACTAACAGTCTGATGTTTTCTACTCGGAGAAGTCGGATTTGGTTGAAACAATGCGAGATACCTTTGTGCAGCAAACACAAATGACCTCAAAGGGAGATAACTCCATAAACATGACATTAGAAGAGTTCAAGAAAGGGGGACAACTCCGTTTAACGTGGAATTAGAGTTCCAGAAGGAGACATTTGCATGGCATTCAAGTCCCTCAAAGGGAGATAACTATACATATTCTATGACAGACTTGGATATGTGAGATAGCAGCAGCTACAAAAACAAAGCAACTTGATTCATAGAAAAATATATATCTTCTGCTGTGTACGTCTGCACTCCGTGTAATGCTACAGTGTCTTAAAACGATGACATATATTCACTCCTGACATGAACATGCATGAACTGTACTCGCATCCCACACATCAACACCTGTGTGCTAGATGAAATACGAAATTAGAAAATAACTGAATATTACTAGACAAATCTGATACACCTCGTTGGGCACGCACATTGCCATGGTTATTATGGTGTGCATACACAAAGTCTGTCACAGTGATTCCAGTACCGGTCTGACAACCCTGGCATCAGAAGTAGCTGTACAATCAGTTAACGTCAGCGCTCCATGTATATACAATATTTCTGACTACAGCTAAAATTATTCTGTACTATCACACATCCTTTTGAGTCAAAACAGAAGGGGTTGAGAGAACATCACATATCCTCCGCGCAATGTCGTCAGTTAACAACCTGTATTGAGTCGGCACACAGTCTGAGGGCTGTGATCCTTCGAATCAGTAACACCCATGACAGGTTTGGGCACAAGCACATTCCTCGGTACATCCACAGTCGATATCACGAAGAAGCTTATGTAATCAATTCCAAATGATCCTTTGACATGTGAATTCACAGATTATTACAATTTCCGCTGTTTTTTATGCAGATATGTCGTAAAAACGTCCACAACACTGCAGTATGTACAGAGTTACCTCCCCTGTTTTCACTTTTCAAAGTTTTATCTGCAGACATAAAAACTTCCAATGGACAGGAGTTCCTTCCCTGGACAAGGGTTATCTCCCTTGGTTCAGTGCATGACTTAACAGATGACAGCAGGGTCATGTGATCACACCCAGGAGTCGGCCCCGCCCTGTGGTCCTCCCCCCGCGTCCAGCATGACTTTACTGGAGTGTACGTAGTCATCGTTACGACGCTGGCCCTTCTTGTTTACCTTTGCATACAATGGTTCCCCGGACTGGTCGGCTGGCTCCTGTGGGCACAGAAAGAAAACAATGTATTTGTTTTGTGTCATCACTATAACCATACAGTTCATAGTCTGCCTGCTACATGAGTGAGTGAGTGAGTGAGTTGGGTTTAACCGCTTTTAACAATATCACAGTCATATTGCGGCGTGTCAGCTTAATTTGGGAGGAAAGCCCGAAGTAATGCAGGTCTCAGACGTTTACCACTTCGGTGAAAACCACAAGCACGGGCATCGTGCTGGTAAACCTATTCGGGGCGATCCAGGATTCAAACCCACAATCATAGGTTTCTTGCGTACCCAAGGGATGTAACTCTGCAAAGCGAATGACAGCGCCTTAGACGACTGGGCCACCCATGCCCCCTGGCTGGTACACGACGGAGAGGTACGAGCTTTACTTAGCTGTGTATGTATTGAGAACTCACCTTACTGAGTGACTCTACATGACCCACTCTGCCCCATATGGTGGCCATGAATTGAATCTGGACCATACGTTAATTCTTGAAAACAGTCTTTGAAAAAAACGATCAAATCCATCAACTTACTTTGAGTCCGATCACACCCTGTAACCATGGGCCCCCCACACTGATCAGTTCTTACCACTCTGCTGTCTTGGGAACACGCTCAGCCTTGGATTAGTCCTCTCACATCATCATACAATCTAAACATCCAGCACTTTTCTATAGCGGAAAGCTTAGGAGACTTTGGGATGTCTCTTTCTCAGAGTGAATTACCAACTATATCCTTGCCGACTAAATCCTTGTGTTAAGCTAACCTGTTGCATGTTTGGGAAGAGGGCGACACCCCCGACTGGTGGCTTGTCCCTGTTGGTGTAACTACACATGACACGACTATGAATCTAAGTTAACCTGTTGCATGTTTGGGAAGAGGGCGACACCCCCGACTGGTGGCTTGTCCCTGTTGGAGTAACTACACATGACACGACTATGAATCTAAGTTAACCTGTTGCATGTTTGGGAAGAGGGCGACACCCCCGACTGGTGGCTTGTCCCTGTTGGAGTAACTACACATGACACGACTATGACTCTAAGCTAACCTGTTGCATGTTTGGGAAGAGGGCGACACCCCCGACTGGTGGCTTGTCCCTGTGGGCGTCACTACACATGACACGACTATGAATCTAAGCTAACCTGTTGCATGTTTGGGAAGAGGGCGACACCCCCGACTGGTGGCTTGTCCCTGTTGGTGTAACTACACATGACACGACATTGAATCTAAGCTAACCTGTTGCATGTTTGGGAAGAGGGTGACACCCCCGACTGGTGGCTTGTCCCTGTGGGCGTCACTACACATGACATGACTATGAATCTAAGCTAACCTGTTGCATGTTTGGGAAGAGGGCGACACCCCCGACTGGTGGCTTGTTTCTGTGGGGGGGTGGCTGTGGCTCCTCGAGGGGGGCATAACCAGGGCCAAGGTCCGTCATGGGTATGTCATCCTGCTGAAATGTGATTAAGATCTTGGTTAACAACAACAGAAGGTCAAGGTTACCATATAACAATGGAAGGTCAAGGCTAATGTATGACAAGGAAGGTCAAGGTTCACATACAACAATGGAAGGTCAAGGCTAATGTATGACAAGAAAGGTCGAGGTTCACATACAACAATGGAAGGTCAAGGCTAATGTATGACAAGGAAGGTCAAGGTTCACATACAACAATGGAAGGTCATGGCTAATGTATGACAAGGAAGGTCGAGGTTCACATACAACAATAGAAGGTCAAGGCTAATGTATGACAAGGAAGGTCAAGGTTCACATACAACAATGGAAGGTCAAGGCTAATGTATGACAAGGAAGGTCAAGGTTCACTTACAACAATGGAAGGTCAAGGCTAATGTATGACAAGGAGGTCAAGGTTCACATACAACAATGGAAGGTCAAGGCTAATGTATGACAAGGAGGTCAATGTTCACATACAACAACGGAAGGTCAAGCCAACTTTCAACAGAGGGTCAGAAAATACATAAAGCTAATTTTTCATCCATATTTTTCCAAAGATGAGGTGAGGTGAAATTGGGTTTAACGTCGCGTCCAAGATTTTTGCACTTATATAGCGAAGTGCATGCACGTGTGTGTGTGTGGCTGCTTGTACTAGTCCGGACTGATGCCGATTTATAGTTCTAGCTCACTGAGATACCATGCCGCAGTTTAACATGAATACCCCACTCAGACACAGTATACTGACTCCGAGCCGACCAGTCCTTGTTTTAGCCCCTTAATGCCGAGCGCCAGACAGGGTAACAACAAATACCATCTTTTAACGTCTTTTGGTATGACGCGGCCGGGGATCGAACCCCGGACCTTCCGCTCTCCGGGCGGACGCTCTACCACAAGACCACGGAGGCGGCCTATTTTTCCAAAGAAGAGAGATGGGAGGCAACATATTTCTCAAATTGTATTTTAGTCAAAATGTCTGCTGGGACAAATGTCTTGTAGATTACAGTCCTTGACAAATAGCCTGCACTCCACTCCTCACGCTGATGAGGTAGATCTTGGTGAGTGAGTGAGTGAGAGTATGGTTTACGCCGCTTTTAGCAATATTCCAGCAACATTCCAGCAACATCACGGCGGAGGACACCAGAAATGGGCTTCACTCATTGTACCCATATGGGGAATCGAACCCAGGTCTTTCGCATGATGAATGAACGCTTTAACCGCTCGGCTACCCCACCGCCCTAGGAGGTCTTGGTAAGTTGAGTTCAGGGGAGAGAGCCCAGTTTGAAACACGACATTCAGCATATTCTAGTCACGGGCAGTATGTATGACAAAGTGTCAAAACTGCAGACATGGCATGATAAACCTTTAAACAATACTTACTCTACTGTCATGGGAATAGTTGTGTCGATCTGAAATGGAAGCAATTGTTGGTCAGATTTCTCAGAAATATATAAGCATGTCATGTGACGAGTCCCCTCACCTCTTGCAAACAGGATTCTCTGCCATCCCGGGGAACATCAGTTCGATAGCTAGATAATAAAGTGGCTTAATACTTCACTTTCAGATCTCATTCCTCACAGCAAAGATGCAAACAATCCTAGAAATCACAGATCAATTTTACATTGTGAGAGCATCAGCACTGAACTGTGACAACCCTCATATCACCATTACGTCCCTGATATTACTGTCATACTATCATAGCTAATAGTGTGATCATAACATTACTGTCATACTATCATAGCTAATAATGTGATCATAACATTACTGTCATACTATCATAGCTAATAATGTGATCATAACATTACTGTGATACTATTACTGTGATGATGTGATCATAACATTACTGTGATACTATCATAGCTAATAATGTGATCATAACATTACTGTGATACTATCATAGCTAATAATGTGATCATAACATTACTGTCATACTATCATAGCTAATAATGTGATCATAACAGTACTGTCATACTATCATAGCTAATAATGTGATCATAACATTACTGTCATACTATCATAGCTAATAATGTGATCATAACATTACTGTCATACTATCATAGCTAATAATGTGATCATAACATTACTGTCATACTATCATAGCTAATAATGTGATCATAACATTACTGTCATACTATCATAGCTAATAATGTGATCATAACATTACTGTCATACTATCATAGCTAATAATGTGATCATAACATTACTGTGATCATATTACTGTGATGATGTGATCATAACATTAATCATATTACCATTACGTCCCTGATATTACTGTCATACTATCATAGCTAATAATGTGATCATAACAGTACTGTCATACTATCATAGCTAATAATGTGATCATAACAGTACTGTCATACTATCATAGCTAATAATGTGATCATAACATTACTGTCATACTATCATAGCTAATAATGTGATCATAACATTACTGTCATACTATCATAGCTAATAATGTGATCATAACATCACTTTGATCATATTACCGTGATGATGTGATCATAACATTACTTTGATCATATTACCGTGATGACATGATCATAACATTAATCATATTACCATGATGATAATGTGATCATTACATTACTGAGATCATATTACTGTGATGACATGATCATAACATTAATCATATTACCATGATGATAATGTGATCATTACATTACTGAGATCATATTACCGTGATGATGTGATCATAACATTACTTTGATCATATTACTGTGATGACATGATCATAACATTAATCATATTACCATGATGATAATGTGATCATTACATTACTGAGATCATATTACCGTGATGATGTGATCATAACATTACTTTGATCATATTACTGTGATGACATGATCATAACATTAATCATATTACCATGATGATAATGTGATCATTACATTACTGAGATCATATTACCGTGATGATGTGATCATAACATTACTTTGATCATATTACTGTGATGATGTGATCATAACATTAATCATATTACCATGATGATAATGTGATCATTACATTACTGAGATCATATTACCGTGATGATGTGATCATAACATTACTGTGATTATATTACCGTGATGATAATGTGATCATAACATTAATCATATTACCATAAAGATAATGTGATCATTCTGATAATACTGTGTTCATAGTGATGTTATCATGATCATATTACCGTAATATTAATGTGATCATTCTGATAATATTCTGATCATAACATAACTGTGACCATACTGGTATAAATGTACTGATATTACCATGATCATATTGATAATACCGTGATAATATTACCCTGGCATACTAACATTACAGTGTTCATACTGATATAACCGTGATCATATTGATATTACCATGATCTTATTGATATTACCGTGATCTTATTGATATAACTGTGATCTTATTGATTTTACCGTGATCTTATTGATATTACCGTGATCTTATTGATTTTCCCTTGATCATATAGACATTACCGTGATCTTATTGATATTACTGTGATCTTAATGATATTACCGTGATCTTATTGATATTACCGTGATAATATTACCCTGGCATACTGACATTACAGTGTTCATACTGATATTACCGTGATCATATTGATATTACCATGATCTTATTGATATTACCATGATCTTATTGATATTACCGTGATCTTATTGATATTACCATGATCTTATTGATATTACCGTGATCTTATTGATATTACCGTGATCTTATTGATTATTACCGTGATCTTATTGATATTACCATGATCTTAATGATATTACCGTGATCTTATTGATATTACCGTGATCTTATTGATATTACCATGATCTTATTGATATTACCGTGATAATATTACCCTGGCATACTAACATTACAGTGTTCATACTGATATTACCGTGATCATATTGATATTACCATGATCTTATTGATATTACCATGATCTTATTGATATTACCGTGATCTTATTGATTATAACCGTGATCTTATTGATATTACCATGATCTTAATGATATTACCGTGATCTTATTGATATTACCATGATCTTATTGATATTACCGTGATCTTATTGATATTACCATGATCATATTGATATTACCGTGATCTTATTGATATTACCATGATCTTATTGATATTACCGTGATCATATTGATATTAACGTCATCATATTGATATTACCGTGATCTTATTGATATTACCGTGATCTTATTGATATGACCGCGATCTTATTGATATTACCATGATCTTATTGATATTACCGTGATCATATTGATATTACCGTGATCTCATTGATATTACCGTGATCATATTGATATTACCGTGATCATATTGATATTACCGTGATCTTATTGATATTACCGTGATCATATTGATATTACCGTGATCATTTAGATGTGAGTGGCTCTGGTTCATTGAGAAGTAGCCATCAGCCTCATTGTGACTGTGATCGTTGCTGTTGTTAGGACGCTTCTGCAACGGTCGTCCCGGAGACAGCGTGTTGTCATCATAACCCTGAGCACTGATTGGTCTGTTTAGCGTGTTGTATGGGGTGGTATGGTTACTGGCCACGGGACTCACACTACTGCTTAAGTTGCTGTACTTTGAGCCCTCCGCTCTGAAACGTGGAATAGAAACAAAACTGTGAGCCCAAATGTGTGTCACTTTGATGTGGGAAAAACACCCTCAGTGATTGAGGTCTTAGATGTTTACTACACTGTTGAAACCCAGAAACACTCAGAGTGACCAGGGTACCAACGATTACACGTTGCTGGCATGTTTGTTTGTTTGTTGTTTAACACCGCACTCAGCAATATTACAGCAATATGATGGTAGTACATAATCAAGTCTGGACCAGACAATCCAGTGATTGACATAATTGGGACACATGACATGCATCAACCAAGTCAGCAAGCCTTGACCACCAGATCCCGTCAGTCGCCTCTTACGACAAGCATAGTCGCCTTTTACAGCAAGCATGGGTTGCTGAAGACCTATTCTACCCCAGATCTTCACGGGTCATGTTACTGGCTTGAGACGAGTGCCTGGAAATGGCCGCCCATTGTGACAACACCGGGGGCATCTCTGCTCCGCACTCCGAGGATCACAAATACACACAGTCTGTGATTCAGCACTCTTAACAATCGCCTAACACCAGGGCTTAGACAATCAATATACAATATTGTCACATAATGTTGTTGGCATGCAGTCATGTCATGTGTCTTGCTGTCTGTCATGTTGGCATGAGGTCTGTCATGTTGCCATGAGGTCTGTCATGTTGCCATGAGGTCTGTCATGTTGCCATGAGGTCTGTCATATTGACATGAGGTCTGTCATGTTGCCATGAGGTCTGTCATGTTGCCATGAGGTCTGTCATATTGACATGAGGTCTGTCATGTTGCCATGAGGTCTGTCATGTTGCCATGAGGTCTGTCATGTTGCCATGAGGTCTGTCATGTTGCCATGAGGTCTGTCATGTTGCCATGAGGTCTGTCATATTGACATGAGGTCTGTCATGTTGCCATGAGGTCTGTCATGTTGACATGAGGTCTGTCATGTTGCCATACAGTCTGACATGTTGGCATGCGGTCTGTCATGTTGGTATGAGGTCTGTCATGTTGCCAGGTGGTCTGTCATGTTGCCATACAGTCTGACATGTTGCCATGAGGTCTGTCATGTTGCCATGAGGTCTGTCATATTGCCATGAGGTCTGTCATATTGCCATGAGGTCTGTCATGTTGCCATGACGTCTGTCATATTGACATGAGGTCTGTCATATTGACATGAGGTCTGTCATGTTGCCATGAGGTCTGTCATGTTGACATGAGGTCTGTCATGTTGACATGAGGTCTGTCATGTTGCCATACAGTCTGACACGTTGGCATGCGGTCTGTCATGTTGGTATGAGGTCTGTCATGTTGCCAGGTGGTCTGCCATGTTGCCATACAGTCTGACATGTTGCCATGAGGTCTGTCATGTTGCCATGAGGTCTGTCATTTTGCCAGGTGGTCTGTCATATTGCCATGAGGTCTGTCATGTTGACATGAGGTCTGTCATGTTGGTATGAGGTCTGTCATGTTGACATGAGGTCTGTCATGTTGGTATGAGGTCTGTCATGTTGCCATGAGGTCTGTCATGTTGCCATGAGCTCCGTCATTTTGCTATGAGGTCTGTCATGTTGCCATGAGGTCTGTCATGTTGCCATGAGGTCTGTCATGTTGCCATGAGCTCCGTCATGTTGCCATGAGGTCTGTCATGTTGCCATGAGGTCTGTCATTTTGCAATGAGGTCTGTCATGTTGCCATGAGGTCTGTCATGTTGCCATGAGGTCTGTCATGTTGCCATGAGGTCTGTCATGTTGCCATAAGGTCTGTCATGTACCTGCAAGCAGCTGTGAACATCAGGAAGTCCTTCTCCGTGAGCCCCATCCGGGAGTACTCTGGATGCAGGGCTCGGAATGTCCACATCGTCCGCATCACCTGCATCACAAGCAGATCCAACCTACAGTTCAGCATCGTTAAACAGCCTTAAATCTGTGAGAAGGGAGTGAGTATTGTATTACACTTTTTTGAAGCAATATTCAAGCAATATCATTGCAGGGGACACCAGAAATGGGCTTCACACATTGTACCCATGTTGGGAATCAACACTATAGGGCTCTTACAACAGGGGTCCTGGTTGAATTCCCCTGGGGCAGGGGGACTGCTAACACTATAGGGCTCTTACAACAGGGGTCCTGGTTGAATCCCACTGGGGCAGGGGGACTGCTAACACTATAGGGCTCTTACAACAGGGGCTCTGGTGAAATTCCCCTGGGGTAGGGGCTCTGCTAACACTATAGGGCTCTTACCAACAGGGGCTCTGGTTAAATTCCCCTGGGGCAGGGGCACTGCTAACACTATAGGGCTGTTACAACAGGGATCCTGGTTAAATCCCACTGGGGCAGGGGGACTGCTAACACTATAGGGCTCTTACAACAGGGATCCTGGTTGAATCCCACTGGGGTAGGGGCACTGCTAACACTATAGGGCTCTTACAACAGGGGCTCTGGTGAAATTCCCCTGTGGCAGGGGCACTGCTAACACTATAGGGCTCTTACAACAGGGGCTCTGGTTAAATCCCACTGGGGTAGGGGCACTGCTAACACTATAGGGCTCTTAAAACAGGGGCTCTGGTTATCCCCCTGGGGCAGGGGCACTGCTAACACTATAGGGCTCTTACAACAGGGGCTCTGGTTGAATTCCCCTGGGGCAGGGGCTCTGCTAACACTATAGGGCTCTTACAACAGGGGCTCTGGTTGAATTCCCCTGGGGCAGGGGCACTGCTAACACTATAGGGCTCTTACAACAGGGGCTCTGGTAATCCCCCTGGGGCAGGGGCACTGCTAACACTATAGGGCTCTTAAAACAGGGGCTCTGGTTGAATTCCCCTGGGGCAGGGGCACTGCTAACACTATAGGGCTCTTACAACAGGGGCTCTGGTTATCCCCCTGGGGCAGGGGCACTGCTAACACTATAGGGCTCTTACAACAGGAGCTCTGGTTATCCCCCTGGGGCAGGGGTACAGCTAACACTATAGGGCTCTTAAAACAGGGGCTCTGGTTGAATTCCCCTGGGGCAGGGGGACTGCTAACACTATAGGGCTCTTACAACAGGGGTCCTGGTTGAATCCCCCTGGGGCAGGGGCACTGCTAACACTATAGGGCTCTTACAACAGGGGTCCTGGTTGAATTCCCCTGGGGCAGGGGCACTGCTAACACTATAGGGCTCTTACATCAGGGGCTCTGGTTAAATCCCACTGGGGTAGGGGCACTGCTAACACTATAGGTCTCTTACAACAGGGGTCCTGGTTGAATTCCCCTGGGGCAGGGGCACTGCTAACACTGTAGGGCTCTTACAACAGGGGCTCTGGTTGAATTCCCTTGGGGCAGGGGCACTGCTAACACTATAGGGCTCTTACAACAGGGGTCCTGGTTATCCCCCTGGGGCAGGGGCACTGCTAACACTATAGGGCTCTTACAACAGGGGTCCTGGTTGAATCCCACTGGGGGACTGCTAACACTATAGGGCTCTTACATCAGGGGCTCTGGTTAAATCCCACTGGGGTAGGGGCACTGCTAACACTATAGGGCTCTTACAACAGGGGTCCTGGTTGAATTCCCCTGGGGCAGGGGCACTGCTAACACTATAGGGCTCTTACAACAGGGGTCCTGGTTGAATTCCCCTGGGGTAGGAGCACTGCTAACACTATAGGGCTCTTACAACAGGGGTCCTGGTTGAATCCCCCTGGGGCAGGGGCACTGCTAACACTATAGGGCTCTTACAACAGGGGTCCTGGTTGAATCACACTGGGGGACTGCTAACACTGAGTATAGTGCCTACCGTGTGTGCGTATTTGACAGTTCGGGCAAGGTACTGGTTTTCTGACTTGGTGATGTTCAGAAGGCGTGGAATGCCGTTTTCAGTCATCAACGACCTGGAAACAACAGGCAGACATTAGCAGACAGCAACACAGCGGGCATCAAACAGCAAGCATCAAACAGCAAGCATCAAACAGCGAACATCAAACAGCAAGCATCAAACAGCAAGCATTAGTGGGTTATAAGTGTGTTCGTTTAAAACATTACTGTATCCACCATTCTCTTATGTTTTGCATGTAAGCTATCTGTGTACACTACATACAGTCACCAGGGAGTGACTTGTTGTAGTAGCACAGGAAGTGACCTCATGCATCTTTCACTTTGTTCCATATATCGGCAACAATGGCCACAGTTGGTGCCATAGAAGAAACTCATCATCATTTTCTTCTACATGTAAACGCCTTGATCAAGTCTAAGCCCATTGTATTGCTACAGCTCCTAATGTGAGCCAGTTCATCGCATGTGGGAATGGTAAGTGTATAAGGTGTATAAGGTGTATAAGGTGTGTATAAGGTGTATAAGCTAATAAAACTTACAGTGCAAAATCTTGATTATTTTTTATGACCTCATACAGCGTTGCTATGACAGCACATAATGTGTCGTCCGGCGCCACCGGACCCGGCATCTGCCGATGTGCGGGAAGTTTCCTCACCAGCTGTTGCATGGCATATTTACCTGGGGACAAAACAGGGCATATTTACCTGGTGTGAAGACAGGGCATATTTACCTGGGGACAAAACAGGGAGTATTTACCTGGAGACAAAACAGGGCATATTTACCTGGGGACAAAACTGGGAGTATTTACCTGGTGTGAAGACAGGGCATATCTATCTGGGAACAAAACAGGGAGTATTTACCTGGGGACAAAACAGGGCATATCTACCTGGGGACAAAACACGGCATATTTACCTGGGGACAAAACAGGGTGTATTTACCTGGGGACAAAACAGGGCATATTTACCTGGTGTGAAGACAGGGCATATTTATCTGGGGACAAAACAGGGCATATTTACCTGGGGACAAAACAGGGCATATTTACCTGGTGTGAAGACAGGGCATATTTATCTGGGGACAAAACAGGGCATATTTACCTGGGGACAAAACAGGGAGTATTTACCTGGGGACAAAACAGGGCATATTTACCTGGTGTGAAGACAGGGCATATTTATCTGGGGACAAAACAGGGCATATTTACCTGGGGACAAAACAGGGCATATTTACCTACATGTTGATCATCTTGCTATTTCTTAGTTTCATTGTCTTACCAACAAGTTCTTTATTGCGTTCGTCGATGGCCAGATTTCGCAGGGCTGTCGCGGCTGCACATACCACACGGTCGTTCTCAAAGGTCAGCAAGTCCACGAGATTCGGGAGACCCTTCTCCTTCCGTACGAGGGCTCGGATGTCCACAGCCGGCTGAAAGTACAAGTAATGTGTGAGTGGGCCGGTATTAGAAACATGCAGTCAGATTCTGTATGGCGACTCACATGAGGGTCGTTTGCAGTCAGGTTCTGTATGGCGACTCACGTGAGGGACGTTTGCAGTCAGATTCTGTATGGCGACTCACGTGAGGGTCGTTTGCAGTCAGATTCTGTATGGCGACTCACGTGAGGGTAGTTTGCAGTCAGATTCTGTATGGCGACTCACATGAGGGTCGTTTGCAGTCAGATTCTGTATGGAGACTCACATGAAGGTCGTTTGCAGTCAGATTCTGTATGGCGACTCACATGAGGGTCGTTTGCACTCAGATTCTGTATGGCGACTCACGTGAGGGTCGTTTGCAGTCAGATTCTGTATGGCGACTCACGTGAGGGTCATTTGCAGTCAGATTCTGTATGGCAACTCACATGAGGGTCATTTGCAGTCAGATTCTGTATGGCGACTCACGTGAGGGTTGTTTGCAGTCAGATTCTGTATGGCAACTCATGTGACAGTCGATGCAGTCAGATTCTGTAAGGAAACCTACCTGCCAGTCGCAAGCAGTCAGATTCTGTATGGCACCAGCAGCTGCCTCCAGTGTGACAGGGTTGGATGCATTCTTGAGCAGCAGTGAGTCGAGGTGGACGACGTCCGCTCCCCACAGCCCCTTGTACTCGATGGCAGTCTGAGGGAATGTGGGCTGGGTCCTGCACGGGAAACAACACAAACGTCAGGAGAAATGGGGATCAACATGTGAGTCATGGCACACACTCTGTCCACTACGCCGCTCCACTCCACTGCTTCACTACACTACACTACACTACACTACACAACACTACACCACAGCCCCTTGTACTCGATGGCAGTCTGAGGGAATGTGGGCTGGGTCCTGCACGGGAAACAACACAAACGTCAGGAGAAATGGGGATCAACATGTGAGTCATGGCACACACTCTGTCCACTACGCCGCTCCACTCCACTGCTTCACTACACTACACTACACTACACTACACAACACTACACCACAGCCCCTTGTACTCGATGGCAGTCTGAGGGAATGTGGGCTGGGTCCTGCACGGGAAACAACACAAACGTCAGGAGAAATGGGGATCAACATGTGAGTCATGGCACACACTCTGTCCACTACGCCGCTCCACTCCACTGCTTCACTACACTACACTACACTACACTACACAACACTACACCACAGCCCCTTGTACTCGATGGCAGTCTGAGGGAATGTGGGCTGGGTCCTGCACGGGAAACAACACAAACGTCAGGAGAAATGGGGATCAACATGTGAGTCATGGCACACACTCTGTCCACCCCACCACTCCACTCCACTCCACTCCACTCCACTACACTACACCACGCCACTCCACTACACCACTCCACTACACCACTCCACTCCACCACACCACTACACCACTCCACTCCACTACACCACTCCACTACACCGCTCCACTACACCGCTCCACTACACTCCACCACACCACACCACTACACCACTACACCGCTCCACTCCACTACACCGCTCCACTACACTACTCCACTACACTACTCCACTCCACCACACCACTCCACTACACCACTCCTCTCCACTACACCACTCCTCTCCACTACACCATTCCTCTCCACTACACCACACCACTCCACTACACCACTCCACTACACCACTCCTCTCCACTACACCGCTCCACTACGCCACTCCACTCCACTACACCACTCCACTCCACCACTCCTCTCCACTACACCACTCCACTCCACTACACCACTCCTCTCCACTACACCACTCCTCTCCACTACACCGCTCCACTACGCCACTCCACTCCACTACACCACACCACCACACCACTACACCGCTCCACTACGCCACTCCACTCCACTACACCACTCCACTACACCACTCCTCTCCACTACACCATTCCTCTCCACTACACCACTCCACTCCACTACACCACTCCACTACACCACTCCACTACTCCACTACACCACTCCTCTCCACTACACCACTCCTCTCCACTACACCGCTCCACTACGCCACTCCACTCCACTACACCACTCCACTCCACCACTCCTCTCCACTACACCACTCCACTACACCACTCCTCTCCACTACACCACTCCACTACACCTCTCCACTACACCACTCCTCTACACTACACCACTCCTCTCCACTACACCACTCCACTCCACCACACCACTACACCGCTCCACTACGCCGCTCCACTCCACTACACCACTCCACTACACCACTCCACTACACCACTCCACTCCACTACACCACACCACTACACCGCTCCACTACACCACACCACTCCACCGCTCCACTACACCACTCCACTCCACTCCACTACACCACACCACCACACCACTACACCACTACACGGCTCCACTACGCCACTCCACTCCACTACACCGCTCCACTACACCACTCCTCTCCACTACACCACTCCACTCCACTACACCACACCACTACACCACTTCACCGCTCCACTACGCCACTCCACTCCACTACACCACTCCACTACTCCACTCCACTACACCACACCACTACACCGCTCCACTACACCACACCACTCCACTACACCGCTCCACTACACCACACCACTCCACTACACCGCTCCACTACACCACTCCACTCCACTCCACTACACACCACTACACCACTTCACCGCTCCACTACGCCACTCCACTCCACTACACCACTCCACTACACCACTCTACTACACTACACCACACCACTACACCGCTCCACTACACCACACTGCTCCACTACACCGCTCCACTCCACTACACCACACCACTACACCACTACACGGCTCCACTACGCCACTCCACTCCACTACACCGCTCCACTCCACTACACCACTCCACTACACCACTCCTCTCCACTACACCACTCCACTACACCACTCCACCACTCCTCTCCACTACACCACTCCACTACACCACTCCACTACACCACTCCTCTCCACTACACCGCTCCACTACACTACACCACTACACTACACCACTCCACTACACTACACCACTCCACTACACCACTCCACCACTCCTCTCCACTACACTACACCACTCCACTACACTACACCACTCCACTACACCACTCCACTACACCACTCCTCTCCACTACACCACTCCTCTCCGCTACACCACTCCTCTCCACTACACCGCTCCACTACACCGCACCACTACACTACACCACTACACTACACCACTCCTCTCCACTACACCACTCCACTACACCACTCCACCACTCCTCTCCACTACACCACTCCACTACACCGCTCCTCTCCACTACACCACTCCTCTCCACTACACCGCTCCACTACACCGCTCCACTACACTACACCACTACACTACACCACTCCACTACACCACTCCACTACACCACTCCACCACTCCTCTCCACTACACCACTCCTCTCCACTACACCACTCCTCTCCACTACACCACTCCACTACACCACTCCTCTCCTCTCCACTACACCACTCCACTACGCCACTCCACTCCACTACTCCAATACTCCACTCCACTACACCACTACACCGCTCCACTACGCCACTCCACTACACCACTCCACTACGCCGCTCCACTACGCCACTCCACTACACCACTCCACTACACCACTCCACTACACCACACCACCACACCACTACACTACACTACACTACACCACTCCACTACACCGCTCCACTACACCGCTCCACTACACTACACCACTACACTACACCACTCCACTACACCACACCACCACACCGCTCCACTACACCGCTCCACTACACCACTCCACTCCACTACACCACACCACTACACCACTACACGGCTCCACTACGCCACTCCACTCCACTACACCGCTCCACTACACCACTCCACTCCACTACACCACTCCACTCCACTCCACCACACCACTACACCACTTCACCGCTCCACTACGCCATTGCACTCCACTACGCCACTCCACTACACCACTCCACTCCACTACACCACACCACTACACCGCTCCACTACACCACACCACTCCACTACACCGCTCCACTACACCACACCGCTCCACTACACCACTCCACTCCACTACACCACACCACTACACCACTTCACCGCTCCACTACGCCACTCCACTCCACTACACCACTCCACTACACCACTCTACTACACTACACCACACCACTACACCGCTCCACTACACCACACCACTCCACTACACCGCTCCACTTCACCGCTCCACTCCACCGCTCCACTACACCACACCACTACACCACACCGCTCCACTACACCGCTCCACTACACCGCTCCACTACACTACACCACTACACCGCTCCACTACACCGCTCCACTACACCGCTCCACTACACTACACCACTACACTACACCACTACACTACACCACTACACCGCTCCACTACACCGCTCCACTACACCGCTCCACTACACTGCTCCACTACACCGCTCCACTACACTACACCACTACACTACACCACTACACCACTACACCGCTCCACTACACCGCTCCACTACACTACACCACTACACTACACCACTACACCGCTCCACCACACCGCTCCACTACACCGCTCCACTACACCGCTCCACTACACCACACCACTACACCACACCGCTCCACCACACCGCTCCACCACACCGCTCCACTACACCGCTCCACTACACTACACCACTACACTACACCACTACACCGCTCCACTACACCGCTCCACTACACTACACCACTACACTACACCACTACACTACACCACTACACCGCTCCACTACACCGCTCCACTACACCGCTCCACTACACTACACCACTACACTCCACTACACTACACCACTACACCGCTCCACTACACCGCTCCACTACACCGCTCAACCACACCACACCACTACACCACACCGCTCCACTACACCGCTCCACTACACCACACCACTACACCACACCACTACACCACTACACTCCACCACTCCACTACACCACTACACCACTACACTACACCACTACACTACACTACACTACACCACTACACCACTACACTACACTACACCACTACATGGAGGCTGCCGGAACTACTGTGACACCAACATTATCTACATGTCTCCTGCATGAGTCACGTAAACTGTACAGATCCCTGATATTGATAAACTGAACCAGGAAATATGGACTGATCCCTGATATTGATAAACCCATCCACATAAAACATTTTGGTGGCATCAAGAATGAAACAAATATTTTAAGATCAAAATCATAAGAGCAAAGATTCAAATTCAAATGAACAAACAAATAATTAATTGTCTTTGTTTGTTGCTTAACAGCAAGCCCGATCGCGTCAGTAGGCATAGTAGCCCTTTACGGCAAGCATGGGTTGCTGAAGACCTATTCTACCCCGGATCTTCACGGGTCTGATAAATGTGAACATCCCTGACACCTGATAATGTTACTGAAGGCACTGTGGATGTGTGGGAGTACTTACTTTTGATTCGGACTGTTGGGTTCATTTCCTCCCTTCTTCTGTACACCTTTCTTGTTCTTGCCTCCGCCACCGAAGCATCCCGTACTGTCACCTGCTTCACAAGGTCAAGGTCAAGGTCAATGAGGGGCTCAGAGAGTGAGTGAGTACGGCCACACTTACATGCTACCTTAATGATTGTGTGCTTGTTGCTTAACACTGCACTCAGACATAAAATACATAGAATCTGGAAAAGACAATCCAGTGATTGATATCATGAGCATCGAACCACTCCATCGAGTTATCGGGTTACGATGACATGCAATTCATTAGGTAACCAACTTACGACAGCAAAGGTTGCCGCAGACCAATTGTAACCAAGAATCTCCATGGGGCATCAGGTTAATGAGTGAGTGTGTATGGTTTTACGCCGCTTTTAGCAATATTTCAGCAATATCATGGCGGGGAACACCAGAAATGGGCTTCACACATTGTATCCATGTAGGGAATCAAAACCGGGTCTTCGGCACGACAAGCAAATGCCTTAACTACTAGGCTACCTCACCCCCCATCAGGTATCTCAATCTGCATGTACCTTTCTCTGGCGGAGCTCGGTTCCGTGGTAACGTCCTCTTCTTGTAGAAGTCAGGATCTTCAATTTCTTGGATCCTGTATGAGAGATTCCTGAGAATACAGACAACGTTCTCCACAGGCTTATTGTCCATATCTCCTTCTGTTGCGATCTTCAGGGTGTGGATCAGCGCCTTGACGAGGCCGCGACACTCTCGGATTTTCTTCCTGGCATCAAACCCAGCTGAGCTGACGTTCCTGGACAAATCAGACATCATGTCAAGATGGACCAGACTCTCACACGTCATCACGAACATTTGTACCCTAACAAAATATCCCCCTCGACCTGCTCAACAACTTCACTTTGCATGAAGGCAATAGGCGTTTGTTAACTACTCGGCTATTCCACCCCTCTCAGAAGCAGGACAGCAATCCTGTAGTAGAGGGACCTATTCTAACACAGGCCCCCGCCCCGTGAGGCCCCAGATGTGTATGTCTTACCGAAGCACCCCCGTGGCGTTCCGGAACGTTGTGGTCCAGGGTTCGTGGTCCCGGTACGGCGTTGCCCCCGTCCGGTCCATCCCCGAGTGTGGAATTATAACTACATTCACAATTACTGCTAAACCATCATCGATTATAGGCTTCTTTAGCTCCTGAAACAAGACAACAAACAGACTGAGGTACATGAGATGAATTGTCTTAAACTGTCAGTGGATCACCCAAACTCTACTGTCTTAAACTGTCAGTGGATCACCCAAACTCCATTGTCTTAAACTGTCAGTGGATCACCCAAACTCTATTGTCTTAAACTGTCAGTGGATCACCCAAACTCTATTGTCTTAAACTGTCAGTGGATCACCCAAACTCTATTGTCTTAAACTGTCAGTGGATCACCCAAACTCTATTGTCTTAAACTGTCAGTGGATCACCCAAACTCCACTGTCTTAAACTGTCAGTGGATCACCCAAACTCCATTGTCTTAAACTGTCAGTGGATCACCCAATCTCCACTGTCTTAAACTGTCAGTGGATCACCCAAACTCCATTGTCTTAAACTGTCAGTGGATCACCCAAACTCCATTGTCTTAAACTGTCAGTGGATCACCCAAACTCTACTGTCTTAAACTGTCAGTGGATCACCCAAACTCTATTGTCTTAAACTGTCAGTGGATCACCCAAACTCTATTGTCTTAAACTGTCAGTGGATCACCCAAACTCTATTGTCCTAAACTGTCAGTGGATCACCCAAACTCTACTGTCTTAAACTGTCAGTGGATCACCCAAACTCTACTGTCTTAAACTGTCAGTGGATCACCCAAACTCTACTGTCTTAAACTGTCAGTGGATCACCCAAACTCCATTGTCTTAAACTGTCAGTGGATCACCAAAACTCCATTGTCTTAAACTGTCAGTGGATCACCCAAACTCCACTGTCTTAAACTGTCAGTGGATCACCCAAACTCCACTGTCTTAAACTGTCAGTGGATCACCCAAACTCCACTGTCTTAAACTGTCAGTGGATCACCCAAACTCTATTGTCTTAAACTGTCATTTGAGCACAACCAGCTTCATTACTGAAGATTGTAATTGTAATTCATTCAACTGATATTTTCTCAACAAGTACATTTACAGAGTGACCTTGACATGATGACCTTACCTCACATGACGAGAGGTTCCACAACACGCCCGTGACAGACTCCCGCACATCGTCTTCGTGAGACTTCCGCAGGAGTCGGATGAGTTCCGGGATGCCGCCCTCGTTACGGATTGCTTTCTGTGGGGCAGAACAAGGACATGAGGGGCAGAACAAGGACACGAGGGGCAGAACAAGGACATGAGGGGCAGAACAAGGACATGAGGGGCAGAACAAGGACATGAGGGGCAGAACAAGGACACGAGGGGCAGAACAAGGACACGAGGGGCAGAACAAGGACACGAGGGGCAGAACAAGGACACGAGGGGCAGAACAAGACATGAGGGGCAGAACAAGGACACGAGGGGCAGAACAAGGACACGAGGGGCAGAACAAGGACATGAGGGGCAGAACAAGGACATGAGGGGCAGAACAAGGAATGAGGGGCAGAACAAGGACATGAGGGGCAGAACAAGGACACGAGGGGCAGAACAAGGACATGAGGGGCAGAACAAGGACATGAGGGGCAGAACAAGGACATGGGGGCAGAACAAGGACACGAGGGGCAGAACAAGGACACGAGGGGCAGAACAAGGACATGAGGGGCAGAACAAGACATGAGGGCAGAACAAGGACACGAGGGGCAGAACAAGGACATGAGGGGCAGAACAAGGACATGAGGGCAGAACAAGGACATGAGGGGCAGAACAAGGACACGAGGGGCAGAACAAGGACATGAGGGCAGAACAAGGACATGAGGGGCAGAACAAGGACATGAGGGGCAGAACAAGGACATGAGGGCAGAACAAGGACATGAGGGCAGAACAAGGACATGAGGGCTGGACTGATACCTGGCTTAAGGCCATAATGATAAGGAAATAAGTCAGAGTCTACAAGTTTGTGTGGAATCAGATTATTAATTAGGAATTATCCTCTTAGACAAGAAGACAGGCATGTGGACAACTTCATCTAATCCGCCAGAAGTCATATACTGTCACAAGTCCGAGGTTCAATCAGATACCGACAAATAACAGTCAAACAATCTCAGTAACTCGAAGCAATATTTCAGCTGTATTTCACAATGGATACCAAGGATGTTTCCTGTCTACCTGTGAGGGGAATCAGACCTGGGTCTTCAGATTCATATGATTGAAAGCTCCATTACGTGGACACCCGTATCCATGACGTGGACACCAGGATCCATCACGAGGACACCCGTATCCATCACGTGGACACCCGGATCCATCACGTGGACACCCGGATCCATCACGTGGACACCCGGATCCATCACGTGGACACCCGGATCCATCACGTGGACAACCGGATCCATCACGTGGACACCCGGATCCATCACGTGGACAACCGGATCCATGACGTGGACACCCGGATCCATCACGTGGACACCCGGATCCATCACGTGGACACCCGGTTCCATTATGAGGACACCCGGATCCATGACGTGGACACCCGGATCCATGACGTGGACAACCGGATCCATGACGTGGACACCCGGATCAATTACGTGGACACACAGATCAAACATGTCCACACAAGGATACATTACATTGACATCAAGCTCCATTATGAGATCACCTGGATCTATTCCATGAACACCCACCTTGTTCTCATCGTTGGTCCGGCCGTAGGACAGGTTCTGCAGGGCTCCACACGCTGCCTTGTGGACCTCGGGGAAGTCATTGCTCAGCAGCTGGATCAGGGGACGGATTCCATCAAGGCCTCTGTCAACAACATCATCAACATCATCATCACTGTAAACATCAGCGTCAACATATAAATCATTGTTGTGAGTGATGTTTTATGGAGAGGTGAAGTGAGGTGAAATTGGTTTTAACGTCGCGTCCAAGTTTATTGCACTGATATAGCGACGTGCATGCACGTATGTGTGTGGCTGCTTGTACTAGTCCAGACGGATGCCGATTTATAGTGCTAGCTCACTGAGATACCATGCCGCAGTTTAACATGAATACCCAACTCAGACACAGTATATTGACTCCGAGCCGACCAGTCCTTGTTTTAGCCCCTTAATGCCGAGCGCCAGACAGGGTAACAACAAGTACCATCTTTTAACGTCTTTTGGTATGACGCGGCCAGGGATCGAACCCCGGACCTTCCGCTCTCCCGGCGGACACTCTACCACTAGACCACGGAGGCACTCTGTTTTATGGAGAACGTTTTGTGAAGCAAACACTTTCACCACCAAACCACCTAACCCCAGTGCCCTGTCAAACATGACCTGTCTTGTCATCTTCTGTCAGCAACTTGACACTCACCACTGTGGTGAACCCACAAAGTGTGACAGTCCAAGTATCATATTCAAGAACAGCCGATCCTGGTTGATAAACTGTGCCCTGACCATGTTCAAACGATAAATATTTTTGTTGATTACGCCGCACTCAACAACATTCCAGCTATTTGAAAGCAGTCTGTAAATAATCAAGTCTGGACCAGACAATCCAGTGACTGACATCATGAGCATCGATACACCAACTGGGATATGATGACATGCATCATTTCGTGGCAATTTTACGATCAAATAGAGATGTTGTTTTTGTATAGAACATTACAAAATGGCTGCCGGTTCTCACAGCCTCATCCCACAGCCTCATCCCACAGCCTCATCCCACAGCCTCATCACACAGCCTCATCCCACAGCCTCATCACACAGCCTCATCACACAGCCACTTCCCACAGCCTCATCACACAGCCTCATCCCCACTGTATATTTATAAATGGCTGCCGGTTCTCACAGCCTCATCACACAGCCTCATCCCACAGCCTCATCCCACAGCCTCATCCCTCAGCCTCATCCCACAGCCTCATCACACAGCCTCATCACACAGCCTCATCACACAGCCTCATCACACAGCCTCATCACTCAGCCTCATCCCACAGCCTCATCACACAGCCTCATCACACAGCCTCATCACACAGCCTCAGCCTCATCACACAGCCTCATCACACAGCCTCAGCCTCATCCCACAGCCTCATCCCACAGCCTCATCACACAGCCTCATCACACAGCCTCATCCCACAGCCTCATCACACAGCCTCATCACACAGCCTCATCACACAGCCTCATCCCCAATGTATATTTATAAATGGCTGCCGGTTCTCACAGCCTCATCACACAGCCTCATCACACAGCCTCATCACACAGCCTCATCCCACAGCCTCATCCCACAGCCTCATCACACAGCCTCATCCCCACTGTATATTTTCCCATTGAAATAACATGATTCACAAGCATTCTCCAATCAAAATAAATAAAATTAAACATACATAGAGAAGGGGTGTAATTTTGTGAAAACAGATGGGACATCTATGTTTCAGCAAGCCTTTCATAATTTTAACTGGCCATGGGCCAACTGAAGTGATCCTAAAATTGACGAAGGTCTTCTTGCTTACAACTCTGATATAAACCCTTGAGCATGGGAATGTAGCTGACAAACCCACCACCCATTCAAACCCATGTTTGGCAGATCCATCCATGCCTAAGGGATGTAACTCTGCATAGAGACATGCAGACCACTGTCAATCTTGATGCCGATGAAGCGACTACACACCTTGTTTTTGCTTTGATTCCATCATCCATGAAGGTGAGATGCTGGAGATAGGCGGCTGCATGGACTTTGATATCGTTGTCACGGTGACCCAAGTAGTCTATCACTTCCTGTAGGTCAGGGTTGCGCCACCGGAATGCTGGCAAAATGTCAAACTAGAGTAAGAACTTTACCAACACTGATATGACTCAGCACTAATACAAATTAAAAATGGTCTTTCACTAAAAAATATTGCATAACATGAAATTTCTAAGATTTGTTTGTTTTCTTGCTTGTTTGTTTTTTATTAACGCTGCATTCAGCAATATTCAAACAATATGACGACGATCTGTAAATAATCGAATAATGGACCAGACAATCCAGTGATTGATATCATGAGCATCGATCCACACAAAAAGGATATGATGACATGCATCAACAAAGTCAGCGAGCCTGACCACCCAATCCTGTTAGTCGCTTCTTACAACAAGCCCAGTCGCCTGTTATAATGCAAGGGTTGCTGAAGACCTATTCTACCCCGCTAGTAACTTCTAAAAAAACTTACATATAAACAGACCTTAAAATGTAATTAAGGGACCGGTCATTTATTTCATTGGGAGGGGGTATCAAGGTTTTTTTATGCACTAATGTACGGAATATAACAACCCTTTCCTAGTGTCTGTCACTTATTTTCATGACCCTACCTGAAAAGCAAAAATGCAAAAGCACTTTTTAAAATGTCCATTTTTTTCATGGCCTTCCCCAAATGTGTGTATGTTTGTAGACTGTGAGATGTTTTGTGACCCTTCCCTGACTCCCTCTGACCCACCCACCCCTGTAATAAATGACTGGTCCCACACCTCACAACAACAATCTTCTTTCTCTTAAAAATGATAAAATTAATCAATCCAATCACAGGCACCAAGTACTGAGCGCTAAACACCATTATTGGAACTGAACAAACTAAACAACAGTCAAACAAACCATGCCACAACCACTGCACAAATCTCATGCCACAAGTAAAATAAGAACTAGAATAAGAAAGCCGAGTTCAGGTTCTTTGATCAGTCCTACAAGGAGGTCACTGCATGGAAAACTTCATCACATGAGTCGTAAAGATTTGCTTGTGACATCGTGGGCTTTGTACTTGTCGAGAAAGTATCCTGTATTTCACTTACATCCAGACCGATTATCTGTCGGAGTTCTCCGCCCTTCAGAGTTATAATCATTCACAGGTGGCGCTGAAGCAACAGGAGCCTCAGTTCTGTGGACATCTTCTTCTGGATAATAGGGCTGGGGTGTTTTGTCGGGATAGTCGTGGCTGTCGCTGTAGTCGTAGTGTGGAGGAGCACTGGAGTCGTACGGTGGCTGCCCGCCGTCACGGTCATCGTAAGACTCATCTCGGAAGGGGGGCCCACGATCCTCGTATGGAGAGGGTCCCGGTCCTAGAATTATTTAGGCCTAGCTAGTCAAGTATTTGGATCACAACTGTCAATACATGTAGCCAGCCGTGTTAAAGACCTGGATGTTGTGGGGGTTGGATCACAACTGTCAATACATGTAGCCAGCCATGTTAAAGACCTGGATGTTGTGGGGTTGGATCACAACTGTCAATACATGTAGCCAGCCGTGTTTAAGACCTGGATGTTGTGGGGGTTGGATCACAACTGTCAATACATGCAGCCAGCCGTGTTTAAGACCTGGATGTTGTGGGGGTTGGATCACAACTGTCAATACATGTAGCCAGCCGTGTTAAAGACCTGGATGTTGTGGGGGTTGGATCACAACTGTCAATACATGTAGCCAGCCATGTTAAAGACCTGGATGTTGTGGGGGTTGGATCACAACTGTCAATACATGTAGCCAGCCGTGTTAAAGACCTGGATGTTGTGGGGGTTGGATCACAACTGTCAATACATGCAGCCAGCCGTGTTTAAGACCTGGATGTTGTGGGGTTGGATCACAACTGTCAATACATGCAGCCAGCCGTGTTTAAGACCTGGATGTTGTGGGGGTTGGATCACAACTGTCAATACATGTAGCCAGCCGTGTTAAAGACCTGGATGTTGTGGGGGTTGGATCGCAACTGTCAATACATGCAGCCAGCCGTGTTTAAGACCTGGATGTTGTGGGGGTTGGATCACAACTGTCAATACATGTGTTAAAGACCTGGATGTTGTGGGGGTTGGATCACAACTGTCAATACATGCAGCCAGCCGTGTTGAAGACCTGGATGTTGTGGGGGAAGTTATCATGTACTAACAAAATTCTGATTTCCATGTCGAAAGTTTAGCTTCTTCAAAAGAACAAGTAAGCCATATTCACTGTAATGATTCTGGAGGGGGGAACAAGAATGTGTGTCATCGCTCACTGTACCCATGTTGGGAATAGAACCCCAACTTCCCTAGTGAGCATTATGGGCTGGGCAGGATTGGTGGACTTGGTTCTCTATGTTGGTGGACAGGTAGGGCTACTTACTAAAGAGTTTCCATGGAAACGATGGGAACACATTTTAGGATATAAAGTCAGAGCAAAAATGAGAAACAAAGGAAGGTAGTAAGGCAAAAGTAAAATAAGTATTGAGAAAACAAAACTTTCTATCTACATATCTTGCAAACTCAGCATTGTTAATGACGTAACATGCTGGTTCATGCACATCATCCAGCGTCATGCTTCAAACAGTTTTTCTAAATGACAACACTGACTCGGACAACTGTCAACAATGCAATATGCATGTCTCGCTCTCACCCAGATTGATGAAACTCCAATGCCACATGTTTTTAAGGGGCTGAATCCCATGAACTCTGGGCTGAATCCCATGAGCATGTTTGTTTTGTTTGTTTGTTTGTTTGTTGTTTAACGCCACACTCAGCAATATTCCAGCTATATGAAGGCGGTCTGTAAATAATCAAGTCTGGACCAGACAATCAAGTGATTGACATCATGAGCATTAATCCACGCAATTGGGATACGATGACAAGCATCAACCAAGTTAGCGATCCTGCCACCACATCCTGTTAGCTGCCTCTTACAACAAGCATATTCACCATTTACGGCAAGCATGGGTTGCTGAAGATCTATTCTACCCCGTATCTCCACAGGTCCAAAGACTATATCCTCAATTCTGTGTTTACCACTTCAAGTCTGAATCGTGTCTGGGGCTCAACATGAAGATGCAGCTGCCCCGATGATGCAGTGTCTAACACCTTGGCAAAATCCACAAGCATGGATATGGAGTGTCTAATAGACAAAGCTCAACACAAAGTATACTGAATACAAACGCATGCAACCAGCCGCTACTGCAGGGCCTCACCTTGTGACGGAGACGGTCCGCGGTTGTACGGATCCTCCTCGCCGGGCCGGAGCCCGGGATAACTTCCATTCCGAGTCTCCTGGAAGGGATCATCGGCAAACGGGTCTTTCCTCAAGGGAGGCAACCCTTGCATACGTCGGATCAAATCAGGATCGTCACCGGGTCTATCAGCATAGGGGTCATCTGGATGACCTTGGTAACTATTCCGGTATCGGGGGTCATCCACATCCCCTTGAGGTCCTATCGAACCCCCATAGGGGTTTTCATGCCGATCTCCATACGGATCCTCGGGATTGTTCTGGTAGTTCTCCCTAAACCGAGGGTCATTGGGGTCAGTATTTGGGTCATCTGGATGACCTTGATAGCTGCCTCCATATTGAGGCTCATTTCCTGTTTCGGGAAGATGTCCATAATCTTCTCCCGGTCGAGACCCGTAGGAGTCGTATGGAGGATCCTGGTAACTGTTCCGGTATCCCGGTACCTCGGTGGGCCCTCTGAATGAGTCGTCGGGGTGACCTCCATAATGAGGATCAGCGTCTCGAGAGGCATCGTGTTCATCATAGCGCGGAGGTCCTCGGTAACCATCATCATCATAAGGCTGATCTCGGTACTGGGGATCTCCGTATGATCTGTTGATTTCGTCTGGATGACCTCCATTGTAGGGGTCACCGTGAGGCAAGGCCTGGTGCTGGGAATCGTCTAACGGAATCTCCCTGTAAGGGTCTGATGGAAGGGGTGGTTCGGGGTATCGGTCATCGTAATCCCCGTAGGTCGGTTGTCCGCCTCGGTAAGGGGCGCCCAACTCCGATGGCGTGTTGTAACTACCTCTACTGCCTGGGTACTGATCTCTGAAACACGATGGATGAGGTCAACACACAGGGTCAGCATAAGGTCAAGACATGAGGTCAGCATGAGGTCATACACATGAGGTCAACATACTCCTCAATACAAATCAAGTACTATATGAAAAACAACAATATACTGACATCTTGTTTAAATGCAAATGATAAAACATTCTTATCCATAATATCTTTACAAAAATCTGTAGTAATCTCTCAAAGATGTTGATAATCACTAATTATTACTTTTTAAAAACTGTTATTTAGCTTACTCTTTCAAGAATATTTGGATGATTAAGGTGAGGTGAATAATTATCATAACATTTAACACAACTTCAATACCCTGTCATCTGGTGTACCTGTAGTGAATAAATTATCAGAAACAATATTTATATTTTCATTTCACATTTGATTAGCAACATATCCATAAGCAATGTTATTATAAAAAATATCGGGTATGCAAAATATTTTTATTACATGGGATTTTTTCACAAACAAATTAAAAATTATTCCTCTCTCACATTTTCTAAGATTCTTCAACACATAGTCTAATCTTCTTCAATTCCAAACTTCGGCCAAAGTGCCTTGTCCTAAAATCCCATATAATAACGAGAAGGTACCACAACACTGCTTGAGGAAGCTCTATAAAACACTGCTTGAGGAAGCTCTATTAAACACTGCTTGAGAAAGCTCTATAAAACACTGCTCTATTAATAACAGCTCAAATTAAGGAATCTAGGACAGCAATAATGATCTAGTAAAAGCTATATATATAGACAGCGATGTGGTGAGTCAGTGTCCCATGTTAGAGTGAGTGAGATGGGTTGAGTACTGCTTGTGTCATGGCATGTAACCTTAATGTTAGAGTGAGTGAGATGGGTTGAGTACTGCTTGTGTCATGGCATGTCACCTTTATGTTAGAGTGAGTGAGATGGGTCGAGTACTGCTTGTGTCATGGCATGTCACCTTTATGTTAGAGTGAGTGAGATGGGTCGAGTACTGCTTGTGTCATGGCATGTCAGCTTAATGTTAGAGTGAGTGAGATGGGTTGAGTACTGCTTGTGTCATGGCATGTCACCTTTATGTTAGAGTGAGTGAGATGGGTTGAGTATGTCAGCTTAATGTTAGAGTGAGTGAGATGGGTTGTGTTAGTACGACACGTGTGTTGTGTTAGTACGGAATGTGTGTTGTGTTAGTACGGAATGTGTGTTCTGTTAGTACGACACGTGTGTTGTGTTAGTACGGAACGTGTGTTGTGTTAGTACGGAACGTGTGTTGTGTTAGTACGGACTGTGTGTTCTGTTAGTACGGAATGTGTGTTGTGTTAGTACGGAATGTGTGTTGTGTTAGTACGGAATGTGTGTTGTGTTAGTAAGAAATGTGTGTTGTGTTAGTACGGAATGTGTGTTGTGTTAGTACGGAATGTGTGTTGTGTTAGTACGGACTGTGTGTTGTGTTAGTACGGAATGTGTGTTGTGTTAGTACGGACTGTGTGTTGTGTTGGTACGGAATGTGTGTTCTGTTAGTATGGAATGTGTGTTGTGTTAGTACGGAATGTGTGTTGTGTTAGTACGGAATGTGTGTTCTGTTAGTACGGAATGTGTGTTGTGTTAGTACGGAATGTGTGTTGCGTTAGTACGGAATGTGTGTTGTGTTAGTACGGAATGTGTGTTGTGTTAGTATATAATGATGCCCCTTCATATGTGTCGATGAGCAGGATAACTAGAGAGCAAGAAGAGAGAAAGACCTCACCAGCAGAAGCTGAGGTTACAGTCATGGTCTGTCAGGTCACGTGACCACGTCACATGACCCACATCACATGACCCATGTCACATGGTTGGCCATGTACCTGCTAAACCAGTTGCTTCAATAACCTACTGATCCAATAGGTTCAATTATTGAAAGAAATTGGAAATTTACAACAAATGTATTGTCACTTTTTGATAAATGGTTTTGTCCGGTTTTAGAAACCTTTAATTATACATAAATATTCAGAAAATATTATCGTTTAATCAATTCCAGGAATTCACTGTTGATAAGTGTAAATCATACATCACACAATGAAAACACATCATCAGGCATCACATAAATCTTGGTGCCAGCTCGAAACAAATCGAATGAGATTTGAATCTGAATGATGACATTTCATTTCTCAATAAACAGAACAACTTCATTTGATTTGTTGCCATTTTGACAATACTACAAATTGAATATGCATCTTCAAAGTGTTTCAGTATATATTTTAGTACATTAAAAAATATTGGAACCAGTTTGAAATCACAATGCATATTGACATGCATTTTCTTGTTTACAAATTACGGTTTCATTGACAGTTCAAACATATCAACAGTGAAGATTAGTATGAAGCAAGCAGATTATATACCTTTGCACATAGCCATCGTAAGTATCAATATTTGGTGAGTCGTTGCTATATCGTGATACACTGCCCCGCGGCGAACTGCCGTAGTGAGCAGGTGCGGAGGGGAAGTGTTCAGGAAGATGACTGGACGAAAACCTAGGGTCAAGGCCTTGCGGGGATGCTGACCTCGGGAGCGGTGAGCCGCGGATCCCGTCTCCGTGGCGGCTGATGGACTGGTACGTGGCATAGTTGCCGTTCTGCTGTTCCTGGGGCAGGGAGCTGAGTGATCCGCGGGGACCCAACTCCTCACTGGCGATGATACGGGACACAGTCGGCACCTGCACACAGAGCGAGAGAGTATTGTTTTACAATGCGTCTGGCAATATTCTAACTATATCATGGTGAGGTACACCAGAAATGGGATTCACACATTGTACCCATGTGGGGAATCGAACCAGGGTCTTCAGCATGATGAGCGAATGCTTTAACCACTAGGCTACCCGACCGCCCTTCATGGCAGTCGGAGAATATCACCTGACTTTATTTCGATGTCAAACATATCAACCCAAGTTGATAAAGCAGAAAACACCAGAGGTTAAACCAACCAATCCACATAGTGACATAACTAGATTTGGGGAAAACAACTAGTCCCTCTAGTTCACGCGCCAGGTTGGGATGATAAAAGTGAGATCTCAAGCAGTCCTGGAGAAACCATTATCTGGCATCATAACAGGAATAACACAGGAAACAAACCTTCACACCACTTTCATCAAACAATAATCTACAGACGTATCAATCAGTTGAGCACTGTCACACTGTGCACTGTCACACACTGTCGACATACTGGACCTACTTTAGTCTGGCGGCCCCGGTTGCTGCCAGCACTCTGCAGAGACACGTGGGAGCCATGTGGGGAGTGTTCTCGGTCGTACGACATGTTGGGGTTGCCATAGTTCCCGCCTCCGTAGCCCATTCCCGGACTGGAGTTGTAGTGGCCGCTGTACGGGTCTTCGTGCATGTAGTCCATCCTGCCGTCCTCACTGCAACAACAAACACAACATATTCATACACTTCTTACATTCAACGCTGGTTTACCCACAGAATATAGTTTGCTATAGTCCGGTTGATAATTTACAGGCCACCATTACCTGGAATATTGCAGCGTGATTTTTCTCTTTGTTGTTTAACACCACACTCAGCAATATTCTAGCTATATGACGGTGGTCTGTAAATAGTCGAGTCTGGACCAAACAATCCAGTGATTGATATGAGCATCGATCCACGCAATTGAGATACGATGACATGCATCAACCAAGTCAGCGAATATGACCACCTGACCCCATTAGTCGCCTCCTACAAAGGCATAGTATGGGTTGCTGAGGACCTATTCTAACTCGGATCTTCACGAGTCTGAAACAAAGTATTCAATAACTTACATTTACTGTCTGGCGACTCATTCCAATTTAAGTTTTAAAAACATATACTTTACAGTCAGGAAAATAGACTTATGACAAGAAGTCAATGACCAGCCAATTCTTGCAGTTTACTATAGTTCATTCGGCATAGCATGGCAGCTCAACTCCAGGAGGGCTATAACTTCTTACAAATAGTATAAAACGGCCAGCTTAATACTGTCTGTCCAGAACACCAGAAGCTACTTAACTTTAACCACCTCTTTTAGTCTTTTCTTTCAAGTTCCCCAATAAACCCTATTATAGTCAAGATATAAAGTATGGCAAAATAAACGTTTATTATAGTCAATACATAAAGTATGATAAAATAAACATTTATCTTGGTCAATATAAAGTATTGTTAAATATACATTTATCATAGTCAATATATGAAGTATGGTAAAATAAATATTTATTATAGTCAATATATAAAGTAAGGAAAAATAAATGTTTATTATGGTCTAACGCTGATGCAGAATGAAAACATGCAGCTCTAACGTCATCCCTAGCCAGCATTATCCACGCACTGATCAGACATTCAGGACCAGGAAGGACGTTGGGAGTTGTACGTTACACGTTGTGTTTGTCCACCATTCCACATAGCAGTGCCTGTGTGACTTAATGTGGCTTTCTCTGAAGGGTTTGTGTTCATTTAACTACGGACAGCACGCTTCAACAGACAGTTGGTTCTAAAGACAGATCAAGCTCGTAACTACGGCAATTATACCACTTCTGGGCATTCTTGGAAGACAGGCCTGCATCTAAAGCCATGATTCAGAGGACAATGGCATATAAATGTGTTGTAAAACACGACATGCATCTTTGTCGGTCATTGGATCTATTGGATCAGACGGGCGGAAGTAGTTACAAAATTTGAGGAAATGGTAAATCTGAATATTTGTTTGATTTGTTAATTCGATCGACAAGAGAACATGGAACAATGAAAAACTGAGGTGGATAGTTGTCAGGGAAATAGTCCTTATTCAGGCCTGGCAGGTGCTGTTTTCCCCAACACATTTGTTGATTAAATCTTGAAAAAAAGATCAATGACAAACTTCAATATTTGTTCCAAAAATTACACAGCCACAACTTTATTGATTTCCAAATCTGTTTTACTCTGCCACATACACGAGGCTCCTGATGGCCAGGACTTGTCTTCTAGCTTGTGAGTACTGAATGAGAAACACTTCCAAAAGGGGGCATTATTAAGGAGGGGGGGGGTAGGATTCTGTACACTGCACACCTGGAGAGTCCTGATTAAACAGCAATTAGGAGATGACATGACTGTGTCCTCGTTAGCCTGACTATGGAGGGAAGCCAGCACTGAACGAATGTTCTAATCAGCCTTGTTACAGGTACATACGTTCCCCCGACACTGGCAACATGTTTTTGTCAGCCAATCAGTTGTGCATGCATTAAATACAGGACATTTCACACACCTTAACATCCTCCTGTAAATGAGAATCTGTCTGTCAAATAAATCTACTGATCTGACCTTTTCTGGATTCAAAAGGTTTGGTAGGAATTCATTTCATTCCGTCCACCACCTTCATCAGACGATGGCGTTATTGGTTCTCACCAGATGGAAACAAAATGAATTCTTTTCAAACTTTGACAAAATACCTATTTGATTCTTTACCTAGTTCAGAAAAATAAACAAAACAATAACTTATTGTTGAATAAATAGTTAGATTATTAATTTTTGCCATAGATTAATTGTTTGTTTCATATTGTCTGTACACTAACAAAATACAAATGAGATAAAATCACAAAATCAAAGCAGGAAGACAACTAAATAGCACAAATGAAATACAATGAAAACACAGAAATGAAATTAAATGAGATTAAATGACAGAAGTAACATAAACATAGAAATAATCTCTGGCTTGTTTACGCATACATGGAGATCATTATCCCGTGATTTTGAAGTCTGGTTTAACTATTTATTGACAATAATATTCATACTAGGCTATATCAAATATTTCACCTTTACACATGCAAAGGCACAACAAATGTTATCAAAAATAGTTATGACTACATGACCACACATAGGGATTTTACGAAAAACACATCTCAATTCATGGGTAAGTTAGACGTCACCCTCACCACCTAAATTCAAATATCAATTTCAAATATGCATAACCTTCAACTAAAATGTGTCTATTTTTACATGTAGTATTTGAAAAGAACAAAGGCATGGTATAGATGCAGTTTAAGCATGCAGCCATTTTAAGCTGGAGAAGCACATGAACAAGCGTCTGTAGCATGCCGGTGTTTTGGTCGCCATGACCTGCTAATGATGGTTGGGGCGAGAATAAACACGCCTGGGTTACAGACAGGGGGACAGAGAGTTCCTCTCTCACACACAGACAGAGAGAGAGAGAGAGAGAGAGGAGGGGATGAGACGGGATGAGAGAGCAGATGGGGGGAGGAGGGGGGGTGACAACATTACAATTATTTTCTTGTCAGTTTCACTCCAGCTAAAATGAAAGTTCTGAAAGGGTTGAACCCTAATTGTGGGGACAACTGTGCCAGTGATAAAACACAGACCCAGATTGACACATGTTATCATTCCACAAATACCTCCTTCTACTGATGTCCTTACGCCATTCACCCAATACATTACTGAACCAAGACGGCCATCCTTGGGACTTGCTGACATATGAACCTAACGTTGACAATCTGACTGTACAATCTGCTTATTAACATGACCAGAAGCAGGGGCTGATGTCACGCTGTATCCACACCCAGCACACCAGTTGTCACAGAGACCGAGGAGTGGTTCCGGGGAATGCTAGCACACAGGTGTCAGGGATATAGGTGTTGCAAAGCCTTTCCTTGTTTGTAGCATGTTAGTCTCATTAATTATAACTAATTATCAAGCATAAATAAATCAATAATTTTATTTTAAGGGTGAAAATTTTTCAATCAGTCAAAATTGTAATTCCTTTGTCACAATTCAGAAATTAATGGTGTTGAGTATTTCTTAGACAGGGTAACAACAAGTACCATCTTTTAACGTCTTTTGGTATGACGCAGCCAGGGATCAAACCCCGGACCTTCCGCTCTCCGGGCGGACGCTCTTCCACTAGACCACAGAGGCAGTCAGGGCACATCAAGGATTTAAACTTATTACTAGCAGATGCTGGCACAACTAGGTGAGATAACACTTAAAAAAACCATGAAATTAATGTCATGACCATTTCTATCTCCTGGTACCACAAGGTCTGTGTTGTATAGTTGTCAGGTAAATAGTGTCACTGGCTCTACACACCAAGTGGACAACAGCAAGGTCCGGAGAATCTATTTCCAGCACTGATGATGCATGTTCAGTGTATGTGATATTGATATTCCAACCCAGCACAGTTCTCTGCAGTAAACTGACAGGTTTATTTATGAAGGTGTCAAGCATGGAGTATAAACCGCTTATTTACACATCAGGTGATAAATGTTGTACACACTAGAAAATCTCTAAGAGGAGGGACATTTAGACAGAGGTAACACATTGTGGACAAGGTCTCCAGGGCCACCTCCAGCACATCGCCAGGTCAGTTGGTGTCTGCCCACACTTTAGCACACGGCACAACTTGTGGGACTCAACAACAGAGGTCAAACGTCACAACAAGTCACAACAAGAGGTCAAACCAATTCTGTATCAAACAACACAACTTGCTCGGGTCAAACCAATTCTGTATCAAACGACACAACTTGCTCGGGTCAAACCAGTTCTGTATCAAACGACACAACATGTCAGGCACAACAACAGAGGTCAAACCATGATGAAGTAGACCTGATGCAACTTGAAGTGGGAGGAAGATTTGGAGAAACTACCAACACAAATATAACCGGAATGGGGGGTTCTTGGATTCAAACCCACAACCTGCCAGCCAAGGGAGGCAACTGCACAGCAAAAGGTGTAGTGACCTTGACCGCTGGGCCAACCATGATACATCAGGTCTTCCAACCAAACTCAAATCAAGTTCAGGACATTGAAAGTGTGAGTGAATGATGTACAAGGTGTGGTTGCCCGGAATGTAGTGGAGAGCTGAAGATGTGTGTCATCCATCCTGGTCATCAGTGTTGTGGCTCCCCTGGTCTATACACATGATATACACCACCCTACACCCAAGCACACACGTGTGAGTGTCTGTCAACTATTGAGGAGACACCACACTGTGTCAACTTGAAAGTGACATTGTTTGTGGTGGGGCACACTATTGTCAATATCACACCTCATTGTACATACTTGACATAAGACAAGGCTCCATCATCTCATGTCATCAACACCTCCAATGCTAATTGTCACAACTTGAAAATAGTTTTAATTTGTCCACTTTTTCTAAAACAAACCCTTTTTTTTCAACCAGAAACTGAAATTAGACAATCCAGAAATTGAAACAATGACGTCAATGCTTTTGTCACACAACAAAAAATTGTTTTGTTTCAATAAACACTTAAAGCAGATTCTTCACCGACAACTTGGAAAACTGACAAGAATTTATCTTTGTTAATACAAATGTCAGCTCTAGATTGGACTTGGTTCAACTAATCAAATCACATCATATCCTTGGGGTGAAGCGGAGCACAAACTTCAAAATACAATTTGAAAAAACAGAATACATGCTGAAGAGGTTTTTTTCCAAATTCACTTTTTGATGTCAAATGTTCCAATTAGTTAAAGACAACACCAAGACACCATCGACCTCGAAGGATAAACCTCCAATGCTAAGTATCAGTTCCTAAAAAGCAGGGCAAGTTAAACAATTTGTGAAATGATACACAATACAGAAGGGGACAATAGTGTCCTGTTGAGTTCTGCCGTGCACTAGTGACCAAGTCTTCCTGTATCCTTCCACTGTAATGCTAGGCAAACATGTCGTCCATTAAATAGAGTTATGTACAAAGTTAAATGATAACCATTCCACAAGGGAACCCACGAGGTTTAAAGGAACTTTCAAGTCTCTGAATGTGAGCGCTGCACACTGGGTGAGAACAGGCTGCTGGAGATGACAAGAGGCTGAGAGAGAATAGGGGTGGTTTTTTATTGCATATAGGCTCTGGGGGCTGTAAGAGAGGCATCGCTCTACACAGTTGGGATACACAAGAATGGGTTGCTGAAGACCTATTCTGGATCACCATAGGGTGAGGTTGGAGGGGAGTCGCAGCACAAATGAAACCAGCAGACAGACACTCTTGCAGTGTGGAACTCAGGAGCTCCCTGGGGACTCCTGGCTGATGTTCTTACAACACTGTCAATATCCTCAATCTGGGCAGGGAGCCAGGGCCAGGGGGCCACACAACCGGCATCATGTACCAGACCAACAAACTAGCCCCAACAGTACTAGCTGTGATACAATCACCACAAAACAGTAGTGGAGGTGGCAGGTGAAGTTCACAATGCAGATTAATTCAGCCCGGGTCAGAGTCAGTCCAGGTCAGAGTCAGTCCGGGTCAGACAGATGATGTGGTCTCAGACAAACAAATGGGAACCTGAGACCCAAGCTTGGCAATGTGTCCCGGTCTGCTGCCAGCCAACTACCGATCATGGTGATAAGAAGGAATACAATCCTGCTTTTGTCCAAACTGTGGTCATGATCATGCTGTTGTTTGTTAATGTTGTTTAACGCCGTACTCAGCAATATTCTAGCCATATGATGGCGGTCTGTAAATAATTGAGTCTGGACCAGACAATCCAGTGATTGACATCATGAGCTTCGATCTATGCAATTGGGATACGATGACATGCATCAACCAAGTCAGTGAACCTGACCACCTGATCACCTGATCCCATTAGTCACCTCTTACGACAAGCATAGTCACCTTTTACGGCAGGCATGGGTTGCTGAAGATCTATTCTACCTCCGATCGTCACAGGTGGGCCATGATTATTAGTTGGGTTTCAAAAATATTCAATTCTATCTGCTGAATGTGGGAGAAAAGCCTGAGAAAATGCAAGCTGTAGGGGTTCCAACCACCAGTAGGGGAAGGGTGCGGTCAAACCAATGTTCAAAATCTGGGATTTGAACCTAGAATCAGCATATCCTGGTGGCTAAGGGACAGATTAGGACTGATAAGGAGTCAGAACAACATGCATCAACTTCCTCAAAATACCACATGTGTGGATATACCAGCGGTCAAGTGACAACCAGCTGACCAGGCCCATCACCTGTTCTGTTGGCCTCACTGTTCTGTTGTTATCTCACTACACTGCAACTGTAACAACCTCCCGTGCCACTTACAGCCACAACATGACTTTTGGCAGGACGCACAGAGGTTCATAGTTACATAACCAGTGATCCCACATGCAATCAAAGAGACGTCTCTTGTACAACAGTTCCATACACTTCAGCATTTAAGTGGTCCATGCCTCTCTTTGGAGTGTAATGTCAGCTGTCACCACATTAGGTGCTCCAGGCCCTGACCCCCAATAACAGACCACACACACAGGAACAGTGTAGAAATACATCTCTTGTTTCACATGACCCTTCCCTGATATTGCACCCACCCCTAATTATATTTCTATTCATAAGCACTGTTCAGTAACAACTGTTAAACCCATATTTTGTTTGTACCATATTCCAACTTTTTGATCATGGAATGGCATTCACAGACAATGAATTTGTCAGATTCAGGGGAGTAGTAACATAGTAACATAACTAATTAATTATAGTTGACACATATACAAAGTAATTAAAAAAGCAAGCTTATGTTTACAGATTTGTAACCTATGAAAATAAATATTAAAGAAAATTTTCTCTCCCAGCACGATCAGATTACAAAAAGTTGTGAGAAACGAGAAACAAAATCACTGCATGTGTGTGTGCATCTGTGTGTGCATCTGCAGGTGAACATGTGTTACAATGTTACACAACATGTGGGCATATCGTATATGACATATAGCACCATGGAATAACTGCCTACAAACTGTCTGATTGGTCAATATTGATGCCTGGCTCTCTGACCCATGATCTATCATGTCTACTTGTACAAGCTGGTCCCCGAACAATACCAAGCCCACAAGACCTGCATTCCTGCCCATTTGGGTTGGCAGGGCACCAGATGAAAGCCTTGTCATCCGTAAACACTGAGTATAAACAAAGGCTGTATGTAAACATGCACATGATTGAGTGTAAATAACAAACCTTATGTTTTCATATTGACAACAATGTGTGAGTACATACGTCCCGGCTCCACAGAATGCTTGTTATAGCTATAGCACATATCATATATCATATACACACCACCAGGATATACTGTGTTAAACAGGCGTATACATCGCTTATTGAGTGATACAGAGATACGAATATTATAACATATATAATCAAACCATGGGATATGTTTGAACAAGTAATTGTCCATCTCACTTGTGTTTGATCGAAGCTGTTGTGTAAGCAAGCCAGCATTCAGCACGAAGCAAAAGGAAATATAAAATGAAAACAAACCTACAAGTTAGCGAGAAACTCAGACGTGAAGAAGCAGCAAATCAACTAGGCCATTCATTCCACATTCCATGACGTGTCGCGGTAAAAAAAACAAGATTTGCCTTACCGCACGTACCCAGTGTTCAGTGTGCCCCTGTCCTCCAGTTCTCGCCTGCCAGAAACAAAACACAGTGCAGTGCGCGGGTCGAGGCAAACAGATGGTAAGCAAATACACAACAATGACCCTGATCTCTGAAAGCAAGTGTCTACTCCAACCACAGTATACCTCCACGAGCAAATGTCCATGCTAACAGTCAAATTAAGCTACATAATAATAATAGATTATTTAAGATCTTTTTCATTTATACATTTTCTGCCTAATATTCATCAAAATATGTAAAATAATTTTCTTCAGTGAATTAATTATTTGATTTTATCCTTTAGTGAAAACGATGACATGGTGTGAAAAGAAATCTAACAAAGGACACTAATGTACTGAATGAGAAATCATATGAGAGGAACTCACTAAACAATCTATTTCTTTTCTTCAAATTGTTAAAATACATTAGAATGTCTGGTTGGGTCATTCTGACCTTTGAAGCTGCAATAGCAGATGTCTGACAATTTACAAATCTTTATTGGTGGGGCTGTGGATTACCCCTAGGAAATGCTTCACTTTCTGTGTGGGTGAGCTGCCCTTAGACCTTCCTTTGATGATGTTGTGTTCCACCAGCAAGACATAACGTGTGTCACCTGCCTCAAGTCGTTTAGTAAGAAGGAACACGAAGACCCCCCTCCCTGGGGTGAGTCCTACAGGTGATTCATGCCGTAAGTATTCCCCTGTCATTTGTTAATGGCTCTTACACTTCAAGTCTGTAGTAGGCAGACACGTCGTGCAATAAACCAGATAACAGAAATCCTGGTTGAATAGCTGAGTTATACACAAACATCATTGACACTTGCTTTCGAGATAAGGACTTGATACATACAAAATAAAACAAACACGAGAAATACTGCATGTGCAAGCTGGTAGGAAGCCTGAAGTCAAGCTGAAATCCTCACATAGCTGTGGCTGCAGGAGTAAGGCAAATTGGAACTTAAAATATCTACAGATTAAAATGTTTCTATGAATAGATACACTGTATTCTAATATCACACATGGATATACACTGTCTTCCATCGTCACACATGGATATACACTGTATTCCATCGTCACACATGGATATACACTGTATTCTTATATCGTCATAAATAAATACACTGTATTCCATCGTCACACATGGATATACACTGTATTCCATCATCACACATGGATATACACTGTATTCTATCGTCACACATGGATATACACTGTCTTCCATCATCACAAATGGATATACACTGTATTCCATCATCACACATGGATATACACTGTATTCCATCGTCACACATGGATATACACTGTATTCCATCGTCACACATGGATATACACTGTATTCTTATATTGTCACAAATAGATACACTGTCTTCCATCATCACACATGGATATCACTGTATTCTTATATCGTCACAAATAGATACACTGTATTCCAATTCATAGATGGAAACAAAACAGTCTTCCCCTAACTTGGGTTCAACTTAACAGATCAATATGTGTCCAAAATCAAAACTATCCTCTGTTAGTTGAACAAACACATCGAGTGACACCCATCTCCACGTCTACCACCACCACTGTTAATCATTATAGGACAACACCAGGGACAGACAGAGACTGGAACAGAAGGTACCCATCTCCACGTCTACCACCACCACTGTTAATCATTATAGGACAACACCAGGGACAGACAGAGACTGGAACAGAAGGTACAGATGTTATGAGATTTACAGACTACGTCCAGCTGACCACTAGAAATGTGTACACTAGGTAGATAATAAACATAATAAACATAATAAACACTGCTGCAGATAACCCAGCAGTACATTTAAACGTAAGGTAATTCTCACAGGTACTTTGACCCGATACCTGTGAATTTAGAACAGCATGCTTTGTTTGTTTGTTTGTTCTTTAAGGCCACACTCAGCAATATTCAAGCTATATGACGGCGGTCTGTAAATAATCAAGTCTGGACCAGACAATCCTGTGATTGACATCATGAGCATCGCAATTGGGATACGATGACATGCATCAACCAAGTCAGCAAGCATGACCACCCGATCCCGTTAGTTGCCTCTTACAACAAGCATGGGTTGCTGACGACCTATTCTGACACAGATCTTCACGGGGCAGGACAACATGTGGAAGAATTGTTACCTTTGTCCCATATCTGAACGACCTTGCCCTCTGCTCCTGTGATAGATCAATCTCACAGTTGTAAAGTCCAACAGCTCCTTACTGTCGAACCTTATTCATAATCCACTACGCACAGAATAAATAGCTCTTCAAGACTGAACAGCAAAGTCTTGCTGCGCGATGAACGATCGAGATAGCTCAATAACACTTCGCAGTCTTAATGCCACTAGTAGGAAATAGCGCCCTGGATACAAGTCACTATGCTGAGTCAAAACTAAAACATGTCTACAAAAACTGGTGTTACTGGGTGTTTTTAACAAGTGAAAACTCCTAATGGCACTACCACCTGTCAATGTTGATACCTCAGAATAGATGTCAGCTGACGTAGGTAGGTTAATAGGAAAGAGACAAAGAAAAGGAGAGGAATAGTTATCCTGCGATGTTATGTCAGGGGCTGTGTCAAAAGCAAAATAAACAATACTTAATGGAATTGCTCATTAAGATGAAATCTTGTGTTAAACAAATAACGAGTCTCAGTCTGCCCCGATACAAGTCAGAGCATCTGTTTCACGGAAGACAGGAAGTAGGGTGGTGAAAGATTGATAGGGATGAAAATAATTTTAACACGGTCCCTCCTCACAAGCAGGTTGAAATCAGCTGATTCACTGTTCCTTTATCAGGAGAGCGAATCACTGAGCCGTGGGGGGTGTGCTGGGGGGGGGGAGGGGCTCCAACATACATCGTCAGGAGGTCACTGGGTACACTAGATTGTTACTTTGTGTCATACTTGATACTTTGTGTCACAGCGTTAGTGCTGTGTTCATGTGTGTCTCTTATTTATACACTCATTGATAAACACAATTAATTGAAAGGATTATTATTAATATATGGATTTAGTTTTTGTTTGTTTGTTGTTTAATGTAACACTCGGCAATATACTAGATATGTCTGTAAATAATCGAGTCTGGACCAGACAATCCAGTGATTGACATCATGAGCATCGATCCAGGCAATTGGGATACAATGACATGCATCAACCAAGTCAGCGAGCCTGACCACCCAATATGGATTTAGTTCTAATTAAAGTGGGGAAAGAACATATAATTGGACCACATATTTTTACATTTGGGAAAGGATGTGCACAGGTTTCCTAATTAAACTTGTTTTCATTTTCAGCCACAGAAATTAAAATAGATTAATTGTTCGATATTAAATGTGTTCAACACCAAGAAAGCAGGCACTCCAAGATATTGCTTTTTGCTTTACACCGAAGTCAGGAAACAAACTCAGGACAAATGTGAGGTAAGTTACCATGTTAACCATGGGGCCACCTGTCCATTTTAATGTCCACATGTTGTCACTCACGTGATAACAGCACGGACTCCACACCTTGGTTTTGCTTTGATTCCATGAAGGTGAGATCACAATCAGGGCAAATTTGAGAATTGAACCCATGGCAATTCCTGGCATGGCAAAAACATTTCCGTGCCAACCAGCCCTCAAGAAGAACATACCCACTAAATAACTTTGTCAGCAAATCTGCCTTCAAACTTCGCCAAATTGAACAATAACGACACATGTTTAGTAGCCCCGCAGCCTCTGTAATTAAACCCCCACACCTCAATTTCAGTCTTCCAAAAAGATGTAATAACATCAGGAAATGATTTGTTTATTTACTTTGACCCAATACCTGTGAATCTAGAACAGCATGTTTTGTTTGTTTGTTTGTTTGTTTGTTGTTTAACGCCACACTCAGCTATATTCAAGCTATATGACGGCAGTCTGTAAATAATCGAGTCTGGACCTGACAATCCAGTGATTGATATCACGAGCATTGATCCATGCAATTGGGATTTGATGACATGCATCCATGTGACTACCAGATCTTGTTAGTCGCCTCTTATGACAAGCTTATCAACTTTTACGGCAAGCATAGGTTGCTGAAGACCTATTCTACCCCGGATCTTCACGGATCTCAGGAAATGAACACAGTGACACCTAGACATGACTACACTCCCACCACCCTTACGTGCACACCTCCACTACAATATGTCTGATTTCATCACTCATTTACTTAACCGTCCTTTATGCATGCAAGAGCTAGTTTTTTCCATTACAAACCAAATCGTTACAAGCCATTAAGTAATTTTGTACTCATGCCATGGTTGAAGTAACTCCCAACAAAGACATAAATTATTGACAACTGTTTTGTGTTTTCTGTGGCATTGTTGTGTACGCGAGTTCAATGATTTAGTACCGCCAGTATTGCGAGTCACGCAGCCAGCATACACTTGCAGTCTGACATGCCGTTTTATCTGAATTATTCATTACTTTTTTCTTTTCATATCACGAGAAATATCCACTAATGAGTGTACACATTGTAGACATAACTCATAGGGCAATTGTCATTTCTTCTTACCACATGACGGTAAATACGAGCACTACCCTTATTACAATATGTCCAGGACCAAAGACATGATCATACCTTGCAACAGATGATCATAAGATTTGAAGATGTGAATTATTAAAAGGTAGATGTTTTGGAATCAGTTCACAGATGTGGTCATTTTACTGGGCACTGGTTTTATCAACAATGGACTCCACAAAGCACCGAGCTCCCATCAATTCATCACCATGGCGACATTGCAAATAAATCTTGGCGACTTATTAACTCACAGGATTAGTTTGCCCAGGAAAAAATATCTTTTTTATTTCCTAGAGAAGGTCACACCTGGAAGATCTAAATTACTCTTAGAATCTATGCTCAAAGTCAAACTCTTTCACTGGCATTCTGAAGAAGGTGGAGGATAAATTGAGCATATTATTGTCACATGACTGTCAATTGGCACAATGTTATGCTGACACCTTTTCATGTTATTTTTCATGAAATGGTACGCTAATGTTTTATGATTAAATAAGACATTTATAGAATGTGACTTTTAACAAGAAACAGAATGATTGTCAAGAAATAATCACCACGGGTTGTTTGAAGTTAGTTTGCTGTATCTTTATTATTAAGTTTGGACTTCACACAAAAAATAACATCGCCACGCTTAGCAGGGCCATATTGGAAATAGCTGGTCTTCACTTCTGTGATTTCAGTAGATGTATCCAAGTTACGTTAATTTTACCGTTTAGCTGGCTGATATTGTTCATCACTGAATAGTTCATGTTTTAACATGGGTGATCACATGGTTTTAGTGTCTTCTCCAGATGCTACATGTTCCTAAATCTGCTAATGATGTCACAATCGTCTGCAAAGCATTGTGATGCAATTTCATTGTAGTGATATGGCCTGGGAGCTATCACTTGATCTCACCCACAAAGAGTGCATCTCACACTGCAACAGACACCTGCCACCACTGTCATGTCTTCCTTCTGGGCTGCGTAAATCTAGGGTGACTGAGTGAGTGAGTGAGTGAGTTGGCTTTACACCTGCTGCAGCAACATTCCAGCAGGTGCCCCCTGCTTTATGAATGTACCGTGTGTCAATCAGATGTGGGTCTGTACACCAGGCTTAATGATGTGAATCAACATACAAACATACTGATGAATGAGCCGTGTGTGTGTGCATGATAGCTGGCAGTGATAGGATTAACATAGATGTGTGTGCATGATAGCTGGCAGTTATAGGGTTAACATAGATGTGTGTGCATGATAGCTGGCAGTGATAGGGTTAACATAGATGTTGTGTGCATGATAGCTGGCAGTGATAGGGTTAACATAGATGTTGTGTGCATGATAGCTGGCAGTGATAGGGTTAACATAGATGTTGTGTGCATGATAGCTGGCAGTGATAGGGTTAAGGGTTCACAGCGGAACCTCATTAACCGGAACAGTAAAATAATCTGGAGTAACAAATCATGAGAATGCAATGATCGAAATTAGAGGGTTCTGATCTGTAAGTTTGTCAACTTTTTTTATCCCTAAAGTATTTTCTTTTAATAGTAGATTCCCTTGACTCCTAAGGCTTAGTCTTTGAACTCTGGTATTCATCCAGTTAGTCAGATGGAGACATGTTAAACTGAAATTGTCCAGATTAAAGGGGTGTCCAGATTAATGGGATGTCCAGATTAACAGGGTGTCCAGACTTGCAGGGGTTGGCTGTAGATGGGTGGGGCATGTTGAGGTGGTGTGATGTGGTTGATGAACATGGATGACAGATAGCTAACAAGAAACCCTCCAGAAACAGAGAGAGGAGACATGAAAGAATGGGGGGGGGGGGGTGATATTCCGCAAATCCAATTCAGAATAACATCTAACACATGCACCAGTCACATGCAATCATGCTGAAAAACGCTGTAAAGAATTGAACACCTTTTGATCAAATAGAAATTGCTGCCGCTGTGGATTTTCTTCAATCGAAAAATTGAGAGAAGAATTGAGGCTGCTTATTAGCAGTTGCCATGGCAACTGAACAACTGCATAACCACATTCCTATTCTCTCAACTCAAGTCTGTGGTCTGACTTATGCCCCTCGAAGGTAGAAGATAGGATAAGTTATTTAGCTGATTTCCTAAAAACTTATTAATCAAAATCACCCAAAATGCTAAATTACCTACATCTTTTGGCAAAAGATTACAAAAAGGGGAGTCGAATATTAAAAAAAAATTCCTATCCCCCCACCCAAAAAAACCCATTTAGTTCACGATTCATAAATTTGAGAAATTTCCTATTCCCGATGATAAATGAATGGAAAATTACCATCAAGTAAGACAATTCTTGCACATACATTTTTCCCAGAAACAAAATAGCCAGTAGTCCTCACACAGATGGTTGTGTTAAGGTTTGCCATTCATCTTTCCGTCTTATTGACATGGTTCGCGTGGCGGCTGGCCCATACTCACAGACAAGAGTCCAATAGATGCGAGCTCATTTTAGAGGTATCGGCCAAGTGACTTGGGTCATCCTCGTAGTACGACGTCTGCTGGGACGAGGGCTGCCCTCGCCACATGTACGAGTCGTCCGCGCTCGTCATGCTCCCCGAGTCACTACCTAGTCTATGCTGAAATAAATAATACAACACCAAGGGCCTCGTTAGTCCCTCTACAGACAAACAGACAGACATGGGCTAACAGACAGACAGACAGACATGTGCTGACAGACACACAAATAGACATACAGACAGTCGGACAAAGGCTAACAGACAGACAGACAGACAGACAGACAGACAGACAGACATTGATGACCAACCAAACATTGAATATCACCAAACAAGCTTATGGTGTCAAACACAGGCATGTTTCTCGACCCAATCCACAGCAAATGATCACAATTTTGACTGAAAAGATGTCCCAATTCATCCCAATAAGACTAATGTTATGGTTTCGAAGAGCCGACTTATATTTACATGTCAACAGGACCAATAGAGAGAGACTTTAATGCTTGGCTCTTCATTCTTGCCTTAGACATGCTCAATGTCACAGTATTTTCATATAATTAGAACTTAAAACATTCCTAACTGTGAACAATACTGTTTCCCGGATGCCTGCAGAGGACAGTTAGTTTGGAATCCAAAAGAAATCCCTGGATTCTACAATATCCCACAATATAAGATTTGAATATTTTAAGTTAATAGGAAGCATTCTGTTTGATATTTGAATTTCCACTGCAAATGAGGGCCTTTCTTTGATGCAGTATTGTACAGGTACTTATGTGAAACAATCCTGACTATACAGCCACTGCCTGCCCTGACACGTGGACACAGACATACACGGTAAGGTGGACGTGATGAGAAGCTGACACATGAAAGGCATGGGACAAGATGAGTGGCTCAGCTGGGTTTAAACCGCTTTGAGCAGAATGGCATCAGCTTTATGTGGGTAGCAAGCCCAAAGTGATGCAAGTAGCCATAAACATTTACTGATATAGTGAAAAACAGGAGCTTTTGTATGGCATTGACAGGTCAAGGATCATGATCAGAAAGTTACAGGGATTCAAACCAATGATCAGTGGATCCTGGTGGGTCTAACGGACACAACTCATTATAACACAGATATTTGCAGTATCCCAGGCTACTATTCCGCCCACGCCCTGATTGCTTTCAATGACAAGGTATCAGTGTCTGAAATAACCGCCTGCCTGCCCGCCCGCCTCCCCGTGGCTGGTAACGTTTCTGTCGGACTGCATGAAATTTTCCTCTACCTGCTGGACTTCTGGCAGACAATTTTAAGATGACTTATGTATTTAGTTTTATCACAACTACTTGTAGATTCTGAAGTAATTGTTTGCAGTATTTCAACTGAATCGAGACATGATTTGTCTCTTAATTTTTGCAATTGTTCAACATTTCTAATGTCTGAATGTGGGCAGGTAACTTTGAAGATGGGCAGGCAACATTTATGGGTCACCTGCCCGACTGTCTTGTTGGGTTTTAAAATTATTATAAACATGTATTTGTTTCTTAGGGCTTAACACAACAAACTGATGGGACACATCACACTAACACAAGTACATTGGAAGGTGACAGACAGACAGACAGACAGACAGACAGACAAGAAAGTCAACAGACACACATTACAAACTTTGACACACAGACACAGAATCTCAATGATGAATCAATGCATGACAAATCACATTTTCTTCCTCTGTTGCAAGCACAAACACATCTAAATCACCAGTTAAAGAAATACAAACCCCCAGCTCTAAAGTATCACACAGAAATTCCCCACTGCACGCCATACTCACCATACAGTTCCACAAAGCCGACATGTTTGATTTTCTCAGATGTCTCAAACCATCTTTAAAACTTAGTCTCCCATTTTAATTAAATATGTTTCAAGCTAACGAGATCTTTGCGAGCTCTCATACCCAGGCCGCATCTACTTTAATTACTGAACTGCGGCTGAATAAAACAAAAGAATCAATATAACAGAACAATCCAAAGTCCCTTCATATTCACAATGCGAACATTCCTTCTTCACGAGTTCCATTCTTCCACCATGTCCATCCATACTATTCCCAGCTTAGCAAAAATCCTTTGTTTTCAAAACTTCCCTCAACTCCAGAATGAGGAAAAGTTTCAGTCCACAAGAGAAGTCTGGCGTATGTTCCCCAAGACTCATCATCCCTCCTGTATCAGTCAGTGAGGGGTTGGGAGGGTTATTGTTGGAATCTAGTTAGGGGGCCTGACAATACATTACATCTGGAGGAAGATGGCGCTACTGAGATGCAGTTAACCTTAATGGAGTAAGTGAAAAAACACACACATGATTTGGTGCTGTGGATATGGAAATGAGCAGCCCTCCTCTGTAAGAATATTGTGAAGCATAAACAAGACTTCAAGTAGAAGCTCCTCAGCACAGTACTCCAGTTTGAAGGGCCTCCTTTTCAAAGTATCTGAAGACATATCTGCATATGATTCTTGTGACAAACTGCAGAATATTTAAATATACATTCTTGTTTTGATTAGTTTTGCGGGAAGGTTTTGTATACATTCTCTTCTATGGGCTTCATTTGACCAAAAGTAGGGAAAACTTCTATACACAATGTATGATTCAAAGGCTCCCATCCAAACCACCACCCCCACCCCCCACGCCCCCCCCATCCCCCACCACCCGCCACCCCCACCCACACACACACACTCCAACCCAACCCAACCCCCAAGCCAGTCTCTTTTAAGTACATTGTTTACATATAATCAAGTGAATCTAAATAAATTGAACAGGTACGTCCAACAGAGGAAGAAACTGTGTCAAAGTGAAATGAAAACAAGATATATATTATAAATGATACATTGAAGAAAGCTTGAGTAACTCTTATCATTCCTCACCATGCAACATACAGTGTCATGTGACATGCATGACATGATGCACCAGCAAAATATTTGTAGTCATTCACAAAGCATGATGCACCACAGATATATATCTATCAACACTGGTGCAGGTAATATACATGAACAATGATTTGTTGAATGAACTTGCTACCTACCACAGAAAAAGTTCAGGCAAATTAGGGGGACAATGCAGGATGAACGAATATTAAACCACTCTATCATTCCATAATAATATACATGCAAATGAACATGGAGTGAAGCATGGGATGTTTCTGTGATGTTTGAACACCTAATTGTGTCACTTACAGGTATCGTGTATTCGATAGCTTCCCTCAATCTCCTGATAATTCACCATATTCAGCATATATTCTAAACATAAATTCAAAATGTTGCAGGCCTATTTTTCATTATGTATTCACTGTGTGTATTTCATAGTTAAACAAGGCCTGTAACCTTTGGGTGAATTGTCCCACTGATAGATTTACAATGATGGCGTCTGTGTAGAAAACATTACAAACCCCCTTGCTTCCCTGCTTTCAATATCAGTCCGCTAAACACAGATAAAAACCTCCCTCACAGCCTCCACGTAATTTTTTCTCATCTCTGCAGTTCAAATACTGATGACATTGCGGGATCAGTAACATCAATTGGCTTCATCTTGTCTGGAGTTTTCTCCCCTGATATTTTAATCACTCCCATGGCTCCATACTAAGTATTTCAGATTCCAACTTTTTGTGCTTACCTCGGTACTTGTGACCTGACCGTGTCAGGGAGCAATCATTTAATCTTATTGGAAGCTTGGATTTTTCTCAACCAAAAACAATATTGTGGCCATATGAAAATTTAAATTGTCCAATAAGGAAACTTTAGTCATAGAGAGATGAGTTCATGGAAAAATATTGAAAAATTATAAGTAAGTTTTCATTCCAACAGAAGAAGAAAACTTTCAAAGTGACCTCATCAGCAAAAGGCATCGCCTCTCACCCATTGCTGTGTGTGCAAGTCTTGTGAAGAAATGTTCAACTGTCTTTTTTGAAATTTTTGTTTTACAAAAGATGCTAAAAGCTTTTTTGTCTCCTGAAGTTAAAAAAGATACCAAAGTGTTGGTAGAATAATGAAAAAATTCAATTGCCTCAAACTAAACTCCCAAGTCCTCCGAAAATAAATGGCTGGTTCCCTCACCTGAACTCGTTTACACAATTTCCTCTTGACGGAGTGCTGGTGAACTAATTTTAGATAGAAACTCTCCTGGCGTGTTACTTGAAACTAGGAAGAAACCAGGTTATAGCAGCCACAAGTCAGTGTAAAATAAGGGGAAAAAATGGGCTGAGTATTTTTGCCTTTTCCCCATTTTGAGGTAATTTTTTACACTTCCCGCTAAAGCCAGGAAATGATAAAATGTTGTTGTCTTCATTTGAAACTTGCACAGTTTTTATTTCTTTCAACATCTGTCATCAACATGCACACCACGCTAAATCAAACATCTCGAGACATGAAAGACAAATTTCCACGTCTCAAGTTTCCTTTTAAACAGTCATCAACACATAAAGAAAAATATTTATCCTTTGTGTGAAAATTACAATTGTTATTCATGATGAAACTACCTGTTGATAGATGAACGTCAGTCATGACTATAAATAGCACTTGATTAAAGAGGGAACAATTTGAGTGTGTGAGCTGACTATCCCTGTATAAGCCGGAAGGGAAAGACGCCTCTGGCCGTGTGCATGCCACACATCACTGCTGCTACTTCTTGTGGTAGATTATGATTTGAACATTCCAGGCCCCATGTAACAAAGAGGTGCACAACATACCAGTCACAGAGGCCACCTCCACTGTGATGTCACCGGCCAATCCTATCTTATCAAGGGCACAATTTGATTGGAAATTGGTTTGCAATATTTTATTTTTTCTTAAATTTTCTTATTGTTTTATTTTTTTTATTTTTTTTGGGGGGGGGTGTACATTTACAATTTCAAATATTAATCTTTGAAAGCATAATGGTGTGCAAATATATGTACGATGTTGTGCAGTTATTTATAGAAACACTGGTCTTGACCTTGTAGACATATGTTGTTTATTACAATTAGTAGAACATCTAAGAATATCTAAGAATAGTACACAACATAGAACCCATAATAAAAGCAGTATCCTCTGCTGTTAGGTGTTAGAGAGCACTATCACCAGGGAGCACAATGGATTGGTTAATGCTCAGCATCAAGACAACAGGACAAACTCTCCACTCAACTTCTGTCATCTCGAGCTGTAATAGAATTGTGCCCATCCAGGGGAGACAACTGTTTAACAACCTGTACAGGTATGCAGCCTCAAAGTGAGACTGGATGAACTAATTTACTAAACTGTACACAAAGGGGAGACAACTGGGGTGGGGTGTAAAGACTGACACCTACCTGATTCAGCTGGTGAGCTACGCTCTCTCTCTCTACTTCTAATTCTCTCGTCAGACGCTCAAACTGTGCCTCCTAGAATAGACAGTTTAAGATATACATCTCAGAAAAACTCACAAAATAAACACCATAATGAAACAGTTGTCATAATTTTTTTTTAAAGTGCAAGAAGTCTCCCAGATTCCCTTGTGACAAAATTAAACAAGGCCACATACACAAGAGTTATGTGCCCTTGAAAACGAAAACCCTTCAACCAGCAAATTGGAAACAAGATTTGACTTTTTCCTAGCTAACTGCATCCACTACGTTGTTACAAGGTCCTATCTCAAGTTAAATCTGATCAGTCTCAGATCAAGGACACAACAATCCATGTACATGGAGGAGCAGGTGGCCAAGACCAGCCGGTCATTATCAGTGTGCAGTGTACATTGGTTTCAGTTGTGATTCAAGGAGGATATTCACCACATGGAAAAAGTCTGAGAACAATCTATAAGACACAGAGAAAGCAGCAGAACTTTTTCATGAACACACACGGAAATGGTAGCTCTCAAACAGAGCCATGTCAACTTCGCTGTGCACTGGGATTACGTTTTGATGTAAGAACACATACAATGCTACAATCAATCAAATTTGAAATTAGCATCACTTAATGTCAGCTTCCCTGAACAATGCTGGTAGCTGGGTGAATCCTTATGAAGCAAGCAAGTACAACACACATAAAATGGTCCAAGTATGATGATTGTAAAACCACACCTTCATCTGTGCAGATTCTGACACGGCAAGCAGAGACCAGTACAGTTTCTGTGGCACTGACTAATGGTCGTCCAGTGTTCTAACATATTCCCCAATTTGATAGTGACATAGAAGAATGCTTTATCAAAAGATTATCTGATGTCATGGAGCAGTTTGTCTCCAGCAAAATCAATGCTGTGTAAGTTCTGAGGACCTGCTTTGTTCTTGAATCCCCAACAAAGACCCGGGTAATAAAAATAATGATATTTTACTGCCCTTTGTGCGAGGAGCAACATACACAACTTGTCAAGGAAACAGGATATCTCTACAGTTACTTTTTCAATCATACAAAAAACATTTTATTTTAAACATGTTTTGTTGAGGACAACATTGACAGCAAACAATTGACTTATACGGGGGTGGAATAAAATAACACAGAATATTACTTTCCACTTTCTTCTTAAATATTAAAAATTATAATCCCAGGCAACCCCTTAGAATATCCATTGTTTTGTGTCTCCTTACACCAAGATGCTCTAGAGAGTGGCACTCTGTCCCACCTAACTGTTGCTGTAACATTTACATTGCGGATGGAGGGGGAAAAATGAGTTCCCACAGATCATATCTTCTCATTAATCTGATAACTGGCTTCACAATCCAACAAAAGCATGTTACACAAACTCAAACTACACCTATTTATAGCACTGAACATAAACAAAACTCAAAATCGCCTTCCTACAAACAACACGTGTCAAGTGCTTTCCTATTAACATCCCCATCCAACCATGCGATCCTGTCACTCTTTCAATAAATGCCAGGTGTTTAGTTATTTCTGAAGGTCACGAGGCGCTTCGTTTGTTCAGAGAAGAGACATATGCATCAAGTTCTGTTTCAATTTTGTTTCAAAAGTCTCGTTTTCTACATATCACTTGACGTCCTCAGTCTTCAGAGCTGCTGGAACATCCAAATGCACTGGAGAATCTTTTCAAAATTTGTTAACGTCTTGAAAAATGTCCAGTCATTATTTGACAAAGCTCATGTAAATGTCCTATTGCAATTTTTACCAAGAAACATTACTTTCCTTTAATCCAGAATGGCATCTATATCTTTCAGGAGGTCAGACATATATTCAAGGCAGACATATATTCAAGGCTGGCGATTGCTCAGGGAGAGCATTTATTCCAGGATTTACAGTACCTAACCACTGGACTCCTGTTGGGCAATAAACTACGTAAAACTTTGTAACGGATCTCAGATCAATATATCCCAACACTGAACGTGGTCATACAATGTTTGGTGCCCCTCTGTACATCCACTGCCCAAAAACTAAATCATTTATGCTTCATACTGTTCACTAATTGTAGCCATTGATTCCTGAACAGATTGACCTAACATCGTTGTTCCAGTACAGTAATATTGACTCCAGCTGATAATGTGCTGATCGAAATACCATTCAAGCATCCAAGTTGATAACGCAACAGTGAGCGAATGTCGGCACGCTAGCTTGGCGACACTTGGACCCATGCATTGAGGAAAGATCAATACAACTACATGGATACATAAGTGAGGCTGGACATAAACTTATATCTCACGTATCGCTGGTCAATATATTGCCTTTCATCTGTAGGTTGAGCGTGACAGTACCGTCTTGCGCTACGTTCATCTCACTCAGCAGACACAACAACTGTACAGCATAGGACACTTCTCCTTCATTCAAACAGGGAATCTGACATAAAAAAAGGAGACTGTCAGTTTCTGCTGGGCAAGGACGTGTTGGAGTAAGTTGGGTTCCAACATTTTCAGGAATATGTTGCTGTACAGAAGCATCCCCAATCAAGGATAGACAACAAGAATCAGTGAGTGAGTGAGTGAGTGAAGAATATAACTGCTGTGTCACAGCTTCAAATACAATGGGGCATCTTAACATTGTGCTGCATGGGCGTACTACTGGAATATTTGGAATTTTCACATAAAGGGCCCATGTCAGAGAATTCCTAGAGTGAAGCAAATAGATGTGACAGTCTATGCAAAACCTAGAGAGTCCAGCACAAACATTTTTTCAGATTTTAATCTCAACATGCTGACTTTTATCAGCTGAGCATATCAAACTGAAATAACTTCTACAAAACTGGTCTGGCTTCTTGGTCTGATATAGTTTCCTGGCCAATTATGTTCACCCCACAGGCAGGCTCTGTGTGGAGTTCACTGAGTACACTGTAAGGAGCTTTGTCTCAATGGCTGCCAGCAACTGGTTGACATCCGAGTCGTGAAGGTAATGAACATAATTGGGAAAATTCTTCAATGAAATTGAAAGTGCCTCCATTAAGGAGATACTCTCTGAACATGTCCTCTCTAAATAAGTGAAACACACTGAATGCAGGCCAACTGTTGACTGGGAGGGTTAGATGAGGGATCATGGACCATGGTTAAATCAAAGCTACTTGTTTCATCAAAAGCAGACAAGTAAACACCATTAAAGACATTAAGTGTGATATACCAAGAGGACAGAACCAGGGCCCATTGCACAAAGCCATCTTAGCACTAAGATTATCTTAAGCCTATGGGAGTTACGATCATTGTAGCGCTATGATCGCTTTGAGCAAGTGGGCCCTGGTCAACTGGCACCTAGCAAACACAATCCAGTGGGGCCAAGCTGTATCAAAATTAAGATGATATAACTGAAGAAAAATTGACATAGAGCTCGATGATGAAGCATGTTTTAAGGTACTTAAGATTTAAACAAAGAACAAATTTGTTGATCCTTAAAAACTTTGAAATCGACCTCGTAGCACTCATGATGTGACCTCGTGATCGTCACACCTTTCAGAGTGACCCCATCCGTGCAGAGCGACAATCTAATCCGTGGCACCAACTGCAGGTAACAGAGTAAGTATGAACAAGGAGCCTCCACTCCCAGTGTAACACAGAGATAGTGGCCCATCAATGCTATCAGATTCATCAACATGCGATGGTTCGGGAAGCAAACATGCTCCCTTATCTGATACCCCATTGCTAAACATAGATTGCACTCTTCTATTACAAATTGGCCGATAAGGAGGGAAACTGAACCACTTGAACCATTCATGCACAGCCTGTTGCATCAGGTGCACCTCCAACTGCACCCTCCCAGCACAAGGAACAGGCACTGCAGCAACGGCAGGAAGCATCAGTGGTATGACCTCTACACTCCTCGCATTTCCCCATTGCCACAAACTACCCTGGTACATTCACATCTGCCCAAGAACATTCATGTTTGCCCTTGTACATCCACGTATGCCTCGGTACATTCACATCTACCCCTGTACATTCACATCTACCCCTGTACATTTGCTCTGCCCCAGTACATTCACGTCTGCCATAGTACATTCATGTCTGCCCCGGTACATTCACGTCTGCCCCGGTACATTTGCATCTGCTCTGGTACATCCATGTCTGCCCTATTACATCCACGTCTGCCCTATTACATCCATGTCTGCTCTGGTACATTCACGTCTGCTCTGGTACATCCATGTCTGCCATATTACATCCACGTCTGCCCTATTACATCCACGTCTGCCCTATTACATCCACGTCTGCTCTGGTACATCCACGTCTGCTCTGGTACATCCATGTCTGCCCTATTACATCCATGTCTGCCCTATTACATCCATGTCTGCCCTATTACATCCACGTCTGCTCTCGTACATTCATGTCTGCCCTATTACATCCACGTCTGCCCTATTACATCCACGTCTGCCCTATTACATCCACGTCTGCTCTCGTACATTCATGTCTGCCCTATTACATCCACGTCTGCCCTATTACATCCACGTCTGCCCTATTACATCCACGTCTGCCCTATTACATCCACGTCTGCCATATTACATCCACATCTGCTCTGGTACATTCACGTCTGCTCTGGTACATCCACGTCTGCTCTGGTACTTCCATGTCTGCCATATTACATCCACGTCTGCCCTATTACATCCACGTCTGCTCTGGTACATCCACGTCTGCTCTGGTACATCCATGTCTGCCCTATTACATCCATGTCTGCCCTATTACATCCACGTCTGCCCTATTACATCCACGTCTGCCCTATTACATCCACGTCTGCCCTATTACATCCACGTCTGCTCTGGTACATTCACGTCTGCTCTGGTACATCCATGTCTGCCATATTACATCCACGTCTGCCCTATTACATCCACGTCTGCCCTATTACATCCACGTCTGCCCTATTACATCCACGTCTGCCCTATTACATCCACGTCTGCTCTGGTACATCCACGTCTGCCCTATTACATCCATGTCTGCCCTATTACATCCACGTCTGCCCTATTACATCCATGTCTGCCATATTACATCCACGTCTGCTCTGGTACATCCACGTCTGCCCTATTACATCCATGTCTGCCCTATTACATCCACGTCTGCCCTATTACATCCATGTCTGCCCTATTACATCCACGTCTGCTCTGGTACATCCATGCTGCTCTGGTACATTCACCTCAACCCTGATATATTCACATCTACCCTGGTAAATTTCGTCTACCCTGATACATTCACATCTGCCCTGGTAAATTCACGTCTACCCTGGTACATTCCTGTCTGCCCTGGTACATTCATGTCTGCCCTATTACATCCACGTCTGCTCTGGTACGTTCACCTCTACCCTGATATATTCACATCTACCCTGGTAAATTCATGTCTACCCTGGTACATTCACATCTGCCTGGTACATTCACGTCTGCCCGATGACCTATGACCTCTGCTGTGTGGGGTACGCCCTGATGTAACTGACTGCCGCGGCCTCCACTATTGCTGCAGTTTTCTCCTTCTATTTCCTTGCAGCAGTGAACTCAAAGCTGTGACTTGAGAATATGTTCAAGACTTGACGAGCTGCAGATGTAACATCTCCATACATAGCTTGGTGGCACAATTTGTAATGTTTTGTGGGTCTGCTGAACACTTATTTACATACCTCAGTGAGTTGGGTTGAATAACAAAGAGGGAGGAATGACGGAAATGATGCTGGTCATAGATGTTCTTACCAGTCTGGTGAGCATGGGTATACGACCCTGGTAAACTACCATCGTAATCAAGGATGTAGGAATTGGAGCCCGATCATCAGATCTCACATGTATGACTTTTGTTAGGTGTGAAATTGAACAAATACTATGAATCTGAAAACTCGACCAACCCATTTTATTTTCATCTTAAACCTCTCTGCTCACAACAAAACTGACCTTGAACTGTGACATTTATATACAACTGACAACCTTGAACTACGACATTCATATACTACACTTAGTGTGTCACAAACAAACGTAGCTGATCTAAATAAGTGAGACAAGTCCAAATACAAAGTGGGCCAAGACAAGTACAAGTGTGTTTTGAAAGGAAGCAAAGCTCGTTACGAACTGAAAGAAAGCTTTGAAGAGCTACTAAAACAGCTGATGATACCAAGTGCACTTGGCAAAGTTGCAGCCAGCGATGTTGCAGAGGCCGGGGGCTGCTGCCAATGGTGCAGTGCATGAAGCAGGTGGTGATGTAAACACTACAGGTTACACTGACCCCACGCCTTACTACACATCACACAGGAGTTTATTGTCAGTGGCGGCACGTGGTCCTGTGGACAGCACACAGGTTACACTGACCCCACGCCTTACTACACATCTCACAGCAGCTAATTGTCAGTGGCGGCACGTGGTCCTGTGGACAGCACACAGGTTACACTGACCCCACGCCTTACTACACATCTCACAGGAGCTTATTGTCAGTGGCGGCACATGGTCCTGTGGACAGCACACAGGTTACACTGACCCCACGCCTTACTACACATCTCACAGGAGCTTACTGTCAGTGGCGGCACGTGGTCCTGTGGACAGCACACAGGTTACACTGACCCCACGCCTTACTACACATCTCACAGGAGCTCATTGTCAGTGGCGGCACATGGTCCTGTGGACAGCACACAGGTCACACTGATTCCACGCCTTACTACACATCTCACAGGAGCTCATTGTCAGTGGCGGCACGTGGTCCTGTGGACAGCACACAGGTTACACTGACCCCACGCCTTACTACACATCTCACAGGAGCTTATTGTCAGTGGCGGCACATGGTCCTGTGGACAGCACACAGGTTACACTGACCCCACGCCTTACTACACATCTCACAGGAGCTCATTGTCAGTGGCGGCACATGGTCCTGTGGACAGCACACAGGTCACACTGATTCCACGCCTTACTACACATCTCACAGGAGCTCATTGTCAGTGGCGGCACGTGGTCCTGTGGACAGCACACAGGTTACACTGACCCCACGCCTTACTACACATCTCACAGGAGCTTATTGTCAGTGGCGGCACGTGGTCCTGTGGACAGCACACAGGTTACACTGATTCCACACATTACTACACATGTCACAGGAGCTTATTGTCAATGGCGGCACGTGGTCCTGTGGACACACACAGGTCACATATTAGTTAAGCACGTTGGTCGTGGAGATTCCCTGGATGGATGCCCGTGGTTGGCAATCCAGACAATCCAGTGACTAGAATCATGAGCATCGATCCTTGCAATTGGGATACAATGACATGCATCAACCAAGTCAGCAAGCCAGACCACCTGATCACGTTAGTCCTCTTACGACTTTGCTTAACACTTATTCTACCCCAGATCTTCATGGGTCGGGTCGGTAGGATGCAATGCAGATGACTGAGTTGGTACCAGTGTTGTAAACACAGCAGGTCACACTGACCCCACACGTTACTACACATCTCACATGAGCTCATGTACAGAGCTGTCAGCAATGAAACAGATATACAAGTCAATTCTTGATTGAGATATTCTAAGTGTCCATGTGGAGATTGAATGTCACTGACTGCTTGGGGGGTGGAATAAGAATAGTCGATATTGTCATAGGACAGCTCCAGTTCAAGGTCATTAGATGAGATTTGGCTTCACATATTGTTGTCTTGGTCATAATAAAGAAGTTGACATCAATAAATTCTCTTCCTTAGGAGTCGGTCTCTTGAATGTTGGAGGCACCTGATGATATATTGCTCAAGGCCACAAAAAATTTCAACCTTGTAACTATGAGTGAGTGTTTGTTTCTTTGTTTCTTGTTTAGTCGCCTCTACAACAAGCATGGTCGCCTTTTACGGCAAGCATCATGGATGCTGAAGACCTATTCTACCCCGGATCTTCACAGGGAGACAAGCATGGGTTGCGGAAGACCTATTCTACCCGGATCTTCGAAGGTTCTACGAGTGAGTGAATTGTGTGTGCATGGCCAAATATTAAAGTCTGGGCCAGGCAAATTAACAAGCCACACCTTGAGTCAGGGCGAAGCTGAATCAGGTGGTGTGTACATAAGCATGTTGTACCTGTGTTCTACACCTGCTGTAATACAAACACCAATCTGTGCACGCAAAGCAGTCACTATTATCATATATCACACCTATCAATTCCAACCTTGCCAGGGTGAAATATTTCTCCATGTAATGACTAGTGTCATCGATGTGATCAACCAATCCGATAACTTGATACCACGATCTCATAAATATGCAAATGAGGTCACCTGGCAGGAACTATTTTTAGTAAGATTTGATGTCACGATCTCATAGACAAATGAGGTCAGCTAGCTGGAACTACTGTTTGTAAGCCCGGTACATCCATGCGGTGTTTACTTGATCATAAACAACTGCATAACGCTCCTAAATCATTAGATAGAAGTTTCCCGATGTGCACATGCTTCTGCAAACAAACATGAACAGGGCGGCCCCCCTGGCTTTATTAATTGTCCCTATGTGGATTCTACAGTGAACCGTGTGGTTCCGTATCGTGAACATCATATATTTGGAATACTGAATATATCTTATGCTCACATAACACAATATATATTCCTAATATGATATTTACGATACTCAGCTGGTAATCTAAACAACCGTTTCAGATTCATACATCAGCGGAACAGTTTTAAGTGTCATCTTCCATAGTCGTAAGTTCATTTGCTGACATTCGGTGTTGTAGTGTCCGTACATGGTGTGAATTTGTCCTTGAGTGAGTGAGTGTCTAAGGTTTGACACTTGCCAGTGTTGGCACACCAAGGTCGGGTTTGAACCAGGTGCTTTCTGACTAAGTCCATGACAGGAATGGAGTGAGTGAGTGAGTCAGTGAGTGAGCAATTCCATCAATATCACGGCTGCGGACACCAGAAATGGGCTTCACACATTGTACCCTTGTCAGGAATCAAACCCGGGTTTTCGACGTGACAAACGAATGCTTGAACCACTATGCTACCCGACCACCCCGGCATGAATAGAGTCTGGACCAGACAAACCAATAGTGACAGCATGAGTCCCAGTCGTTTGCTTGCTCCACACCACCACAAGACACAGTCTGCCAGGTCACACATGGTAACCATCTGACCCTCCAGTGAGTGAGTGAGTGAGGGTGTACTGATACTGTGGATCATCACAGCTCAGAGACACATCCAGGATAACATGGAGACATTCCACAACACCATGAAACACTTGGCGTGGAATCCCCCTGACCAATCGGCAGTAATTGGACGGACGTATCTAATGAGCTTAACCTAGACTGAAGCTAAGCGGTAATAACGTGAACATGGCTGCTTGAAAGGGATGCCGAGTCACACCACCAACTTCAGCTTCCCCCAATATTGTTATTAGAAAATGTCGGGCTGACGCTCGACTTTAACAAACAAGATTCAATTTCAGCTGGAAGGCTCATGGAGATTATTTGAGAAAACTTTGCAATGGTAGCATGGCCTGTGTGGTGCCATTGGAGTGATCAACCAGGGCAAAAAAACAAAATGGCTCATTTGAGAGAAATATGATTTTGGTGGTCGAGATGGGATGACAAAATCAGGGCCATTACAGAAATGAGCTGAACATGCCGCAGGCTGTGAATATAATAACATTTCTTTGTTCTTGAGGGTCCGATCCTACATTTCATTCACATTTTATCCAAAAGTGTTGAAAAACGAACTTGGCGTATGTGATATTTGATTATTTTCAATGATGATTCAAGTCCATGGCGAGAAGAGAACATCACATGTCTCAATCGGCCGAACACAGACACCTGACCTGTTCTGTTCTGTTCTGTTACTTTTCCCTCCTGTGTCTAAACAACTCACTGAACACAAAACAGCTTCAAAATTCAACAAGCAATTCTTGCCATTTTGTCTAAAAAGCAATCGGAAAACATTTATCCTTTATTGTAGACTCGAAGGTCTTCAGTAACAAAAGGTTCAGTGATGTGTTCCAAATGATTTGACCATTGCAATGTAACACGTTTTGTTTGGCTGGTTCAACTAGAAGGTTCAATTGGCTTTAAACTTTCATTTTTTGGTCTCAAAAGCACAGGAAGGGGCCAAGTTTATTAACTCTTTCAACACCGTAGGCCGGTTATCCGGCCAAGAAGCATCGAGTCCCCAGACACCGCAGGCCGGTTATCCGGCCAAGCCGTAGTCACGTCAAAATAGTACTATATTTTTATGGACCTACCTGTAATGTCATTCATTTATTAAATCTATCACATTTCACAATGTCTAAAATACATATTCCATTTCAATTTAACATTTTTTATCGTTAAATTAAAAAATTATTCACTATTTCTCGCGATGTTATTGAAAATAAAATTCTCGGACACACATTTCGACAACGGGTCCACATCGAACACGTCAAAGAGGAAAATAAAGACGTTTTAAACAAATCTTTAAATATATTATACAAAGTAATAAATAAAATCAACAAAAATATATCTAAAAGTAATCAAACTTACATCTAAGTTATTATTTCCATCTTTTCGTGCGATCGCGTGTAATGTAAGTCAAATGACATCTCGGCTTTCGTCGCCTTGAATTCTCGGCTCGGACACGATGTTTAATGCAAAAATATATGCATGAAAAATCTTTGTCACAGCTCGTAACCTAGCACGATACATTCACGAAGTTCCATATTTTTAATATATATCGTGATTTCCTGCTCAAAACGTTCAGAATTACACGATTTAACAAAATTCTTTCGCAAACTTCTGTAATTTATCGAACACGAGCTTGGTACCACAGCTGTAATTTGATTGGCTGCCTTAGGTCACGTGCTCAAAATTGACCAATCACGAAACTTGTAGCAGATTTCAGCAAGAAAGCGTCATTAGAAACCAATTTTAATCCAATGAAATCGCTTGTTATAACTACGAAAAAAAACCAGTCGATGTTACGTGAGTGTAGATGAAGGAATAAGCTTTCCAGCGATGTGTCATATGCCATTCTTCGACGAACGTGTTATTCATACGAAACCTCGAAAACGGGGGTATTTCTTCATTTTACTGAGCGGACAGTCCCTGTTATCGGGAAATGGGTGATGACAGAAACTGTTTATAATTCTTTTTAAAATGATTTTCCAATTACGTAAACAATGAAAATAAAACAGAAATAGGTACGTGAATATTTTGAAATCATATATTTGCCGAAAATCGTCAAGTTTTCGCTTCCTTGGTCCTTAATCTTGATGTTAACAACGTGTTAGCGTACATTTTTTATTTACAACGAATTTAATTAAGTTGTAAATGAATTATTGTAAATAATGTGAAAAACATAACTTTCATATTTATAAACCATAGGATCAGACCTTTCAAATGGTGTATAACATGTAGTAGCAAATATATTTTACAAGCAGGTATTTTCTTTGATAAATGTTGGCTTCATCGATGACACAAGAGTCTCTGGGAACTCGGTGTCCCAGCAGTAAACACTCCTGGTTGACTGGTGTTGAAAGAGTTAAATTGTTTAGAATACTTGTCTGTCCCCTGGTTTCATCAAATGTCCTCAATTCTCAGAAAGGAAGGGGTCACTTTTCCAGTTTCTGACCATGCGCCAATGTCAAGATTCTAAGTTTTTCACCGTTGAATGCTGACCACATACGGCACCCCGGTGATCTGCATGTGCAGTTCAAGTCCCCACCCAGCAGCATGACCTGCACATGAAGAGTCAAGCCGTCGACTTGCACAAGAAGAGTCAAGCCGTCTGCAGCTAAATTGAATGTACTTCCTTCAAGCATACAACATCAACGGAATAAAATTCCTAAGAAATTGTGTATCTTGCCAGAACGATATGACACTGATAATGCTCAGTCTCCCAAATTATGCTGTCGCTCAAGAAATTAGATTAACCCTTTAACTGCAGTGTTGGCGACTTGACATCAAAGCAATTATTGGGACGACTGACAGAACACCAGGGGTTAAATCCAGCACCCTTCTGCCTGACCCGAGATTCATAGTGTGTCCACGATCTCTTCCCTGGGGTGGGACAGTTAATTGTGTCCTATCAGCGTGTCTGGGGCTGAATTAGCCGCACATCTGAAGCCGTCTGCTCTATGTGAAGAACGAGTGAGTGAGATTGGCTTAGCACCACAATGAACTGTATTCCGTTTGAGGTGGGAAGAAAGCCCGAAATCATACAGGTCTTAGACATTTACCACTTTGGTGAAAACCACGAGCACAGGTATGGAGCTGAAAAGCCTAGAAACATAATGAGGGCAAATCTGGGATTCAAACCCATAAGTTCCTGGCACACCTAAGGGAGGCAACTCCTTACAGTAAAGATGCAGTGACTTTGACGACCATGTGGATGGAATCATTTGAGCAAAGAAAGCCATCAGCTTTATAAGAAAGCTTCGTGGGAAAGGAAGTTTCTATTTCAGCCTTGAAGCTGTCTGTTTAATGGCACAGGAATCCTATTAGCAAAACAAATTCTCTTTAACAGTTTACATATATTCTATTTTTATTGCAAAAATGGTTTCTCTTGGAGTCTAAACTGCCAGGAATCTTCCTCACAGTTGTCTGCAATTATCCTCCTATCAATGTCTCAGGAATCAGATTTAACAACACGCCCGATAACATTTCCACCAGTGATAGGACTCCGTCCGCTGAGAGAAATGCTTGCTTCTGTGCGTGTAAAGACTCAATTTCATGATGCAATCTCAGAACATCAATCCTCTTTACGCTGCCTTGTCACAGAAGACCAAGAATCTGTGTGCAGACTCATCTTGTAAATGCCACCAGTCCCTGTGTCACTCTCACCTGGTTCACAATCACAGGTCTCTAACATAAAATTATTTCACCTCAATCTCGCAATTCAACATAATCCATGACTGCAATGTCTGCCCCGCTGAACTTCTCAGTGGACCACAATCCAGCTGATCCTACAAATAATATGCTGTCCAATCCCCCAGTTCAGTATCTACCTAAGACTTGCTTCCTGCACCTGGTGTCAGACACGCCCACATCACTGACATTCCAACCACTCGGCCCTGCTCGCCTGTCTGTGACACAAAGTCTCATATCTCCCAGGTGGGTAATAACACCACACAACACCACCACTGCTTGACTCACTGCTACTTGTCTTCCTGTGTATAAACTGCAGGCTTAATCTCTCATACCAAGTTTTTTATAACCAACTACAGCTTAAAGTAGCTGTTCAAAAATAAACAAATAGGAGACATTTTCGTTCGTAACCTTTCAAATAACAATCAAGGAATGGGAGAGTTTGTCTAGGATTTTTTAAACTGGCTAAAAATACAGTGCTAGACTTGGAAGCATACAAAATGTCTTGCAAGCTTAAAAAGGATTTCAGGCCTTACAAATAAGTTTTGACAAAACCGAGGTTTACTGAATCTCTGTGTAAGAAGAGCCATTATCATCACAACAATTTTACATAATGAGAAAATATTAAATGAGAACTGCGGTGTGGAGTGGAATTGGATGGAAGACAATAACTACACCTGAAGATTTCTATGCTAGACCTACACACAGTGATGTAATCAAATCATACCCGTGCACTTGTTATAAAGCAGATATCATTCGTGCATATTTTCAATTTTTCTAAAAGACAGAATATATATTTTGGTTTTAGTTTAGCCATGTAAGTGCACTTGCACCAATAACAGCCAGGAAATTTCAACAGTTTGATCATTTTTAAGTTTCCCCATTACAGCACATATGACTAAAACATTTCTCTATGGCTTCAAGGACCATGAAGATATTTGGACATATTTTTCATTTTACCAAATAAAATACTTCAGGAACAGTTCTAAGTGTCCTAATAATTTTGGTGAAATCTTTCACTCATGCACAAAACCATGCAAAACTTCACAGGAGAAAGAAAGCTAAGTCTGAGGGATAATTCTCAAACAGCAGCACATGCCTCACATCGCCGTGACAACTGGCACGCTTGTTCCCCACACTTGATTAATCGTCTCACAATCAACTACCTGTGTAACTCAATCCCCATAAACAAATTACCTGTAACGGGCTGACCCTAAACGACCCGAGTCACACTAGGGGGTGTAACCTGGCACCACGATGGGGAGTCACATGAGGTCATCACAGCAAGACGGAGCCAAACTCAACATCTGTCACCCACAGCCATGGGGATATCAGGTCCGCTCTGGTCACTAATTGTTGCCAGGCTTATGTTTAGGCAGCAGGACATCTTGTTAGCAACAACAGGTTTTGTTTGTTTGTTGTTTAACGCCACACTCAGCAATATTCCAGCGAAATGATGGCCGTCTGTAAATAATTGAGTCTGGACCAGACAATCCAGTGATTGACATCATGAGCATCAATCCATGCAATTTGGATACGATGAAATGCATCAACCAAGTCAGCAAGCCTGACCACCTGATCCTGTTAGTTGCCTCTTACGGCAGGCAGAGGTTGCTGAAGACCTATTCTACACCGGATCTTCACAGGTTGCAACGGGTGATCATTCAGGATTATATATGTACATCTACACTTGGGCTGTGAGGATTCAAAGATACCTATGATATCTTCAATACTTAGGTACACGGATACTTGAATTGTCAGTTTCGGAGATCACGATGTGCTATAAATAGAACAGGAACTAATAGAGTTATCTCCCTTAATGCCAGAAGTAGCAGATCACCACCTGTAAGCAAGGCAGAACACAAGGACGTGGTATTTGGGACGTACCGACTAACTGTTACATTTAATAACCATCCCTTCATTCAAAACTGTTTAACTTGTGGTTTTCTTTGTAAACGTTTTTCAGATAAAAATAATTAAATGTATGAGGAAAGAGGTTTTAGAGCTGTATTTCATTGATTTCATCATTTCTTAGTATTTGTTGTGGTATATTGTGATGCCAGTAGTATCGTCAGTCCGTGTTGTGACACAAATTGTATCACAAGATACCAGGCGATACACAGCTCTAATATATACATTCTTTGTGTAGTAGTGCCTTTTGTGTCTAATTCTAGACCTGCACTATAACGTGAACTCTCCGTGAGCCGACAGGTTAGTGAGTTAGTGAGTTTCACACCCTGTTAGCATTATTCGGTCATAACTGTTGAGTACATCAAGAACACATCTGGACCCATGTTGGGAATCAAACCCAGGTGTTCACTGTTACAAGTTAACGCTTTAACCCCTAGGCTACCACACCCTCCCTCCATGTTGAAGCAAGTCCTCTCAGCTCTGTGATAGATGGGAGCTTACAGCTGAACATATATTATTGCCAACAAAACTGTATTTAAAAATAACAGTTCTAATTGTGTGAAAAAATTCATTACAAGCTTCTATTGAAACTGAATATCCTCCATGGTGGCAGCTAGGGCTTCAACGAATACACTATGAGGGGAGTATGATACGTATCATGGATATAGGGTAACAAATACAATAACAAGTTACTTCCAGTGTCGCATGCTCACGGTAATCAGCGGGTTTTGTCTTTGTGTTGGGGGAAAAACATCGTGACAGTGTCAAAAACACTCTTTACAAAAAAATCCTACATATTCGATTCCAGTGACCACGAATAACTAATTCAATTCTTGAAGGGATACGGTTCGATTCACCGAATACACAAGTGAATTGTAACAGCCCTCATTATGCGCCAGCCTGTGTATTTTTCTCTGCAGCAAGCTGGTACAGGGGCTGTTTATTTAATTGTGGGGCGGTGGGGTAGCCTAGTGGTTAAAGTGTTCGCTCGTCATGCCGAAGATCCGGGTTCGATTCCCCAGATGGATACAATGTGTGAAGCCCATTTCTGATGTCCACACCTTGATGGTGCTGGAATATTGCATAAAGCGGCGTAAAACAATACTTACTCACTCACTATTCAATTGTGCTATGCCTCAGGCAAACTAAAATATCAAATGAATAGTCTGTTTGCAGAAGCAGGACTTGATCTGTACATAAACAGTATTCAAGCAGTTAGAAACCATGCCACACTTTCTAAAACATCTAAACCTCCAACAGTTTACCAGAGTTGATACATAAGTGTACAAAAAATCAAATTCACCTTACAAGAATTGGGGATATGTGTTTATATAGGAAATAAAAATAAGAGTTAACTTTATACACCCTCACCAAACATGAATTTACTTACTATCAACTCAGAAGCACCTACAGAAAATAGAAACAACATTAGCAGATCCGTGAGAAACTAGTGATGTGTAGCAAGGAAGTGGTTATTGCATTACGTACATTCTTTCACACAGGATAGCAGGGGCTTCAAGAAGACATTTGTTTTCTGTATGAAACTTGACAATACTTAGCAGCGGCTTCAAGAAGACATTTGTTTTCTGTATGAAACTTGACAATACTTAGCAGGGATTTCAAGTAGACATTTGTTTTCTATATGAAACTTGACAATACTTAGCAGGGGCTTCAAGAAGACATTTGTTTTCTGTATGAAACTTGACAATGTTTAGCAGGGGCTTCGAGAAGACATTTGTTTTCTAAATGAAACTTGACAATACTTAACAGGGGCTTCAAGTAGACATTTGTTTTCTATATGAAACTTGACAATGCTAAGGTGTAGGACAGAATGTCTTCACTCTAAATCTGGAGGACTTCAGAAACCACCCTCAAGCACAATCTCTACACCCAGAGCACAAGGAAGCTATGAATTCCTACACTAAAATACAACATGTATAAATATAATCTACAGACACAGCAGCTCTGCTAAACAAGATCCAGGTGTTTCTAAGAACACCTGTCCCTATGACGACATGGACAGGTGTACTATATATGAAGACAAGGCTGACTTCAGGATTTCAGCTTCTCTACCCTTCCAATGTGATACTTCTGAACAGGTGCTATCGATGGCTAGCAGGCCAAACCCAAACATAACATGGAAAGAATATATCCTCAAGTCACCTGGTTTTCATTATGACAATAGTTCTAAATCATCGCTGTATTGTTGGCATGGATGATTTCCCAATGATGTTTTCAGAATGAAACTACGGAGGAAAGTCAACTGACCTGTGCTTTCACAGACTTCAGTATACTGGCTGCAGATTCGTCAGCAACGTTGAAAGATTCATTGGTCTGCAGCTGGTACGACTGCATCAGGGCGTGGTCATCGTAGGTGTCGCCACCCGCAGGCATCGCTCATACACATATCAACATCATCGACGGCGGCGGGAACACTGCAGGGCTGGGCACACAGGCTGCAACACAAGTCAGGCATGGTCAGATGCAGTGAGAGCAAAATATAGTTATCATTTCATGACACACACTAGCAGAGTATAAGCCTCTCGGGACATTTTTTCAGTAAAATCATGAGGAGTCTGTGATGCAAGTTGACCACTGAAGCAGGGATATGGTGCTAACAAACCAAGAATCATTATCAGTTCAATCTGGGTTTCGAACTCGCGATCATCGGATCCTGAAAGACCTGGGGGACACAACTCTGTACAGTGACTAGCAGCGCCACAGATCACTAAGCTATCCATGATCCCTTCCCACATGAGGGCTGGTGTTCAAATTACAATCATAAGATCCTTGCACAAAAAAGGGGCACAACTCAGATGGTCATCAAGTGGTGGTCACACCTGTCTGCAACAAGTCAGTTGACTCGGGGACTAAGTGAACTGATTTACCGATATGATTCACAGATTGTCAGGAATACATACTTGAGTCTCATATTAAAAACTGTTAAATGATCAATGTGAGAGAGACAGAAATGCTAAATATTCTTTCCTTCATCGATCATGACCCAGTGTTGAAGGGGCCACCATGTGTTCAAAACAGCTGCTTCCACCTGCAGACATAAACCTAACACAGGCAGTGGGAGATGGCAGGTCACAACGCCCCAGCACAGACACGAGGCGAACAGTTCCGCTCATTGATCACCACACATCCAACAGAACATTGTGCAACACAGACAACCAACAGATGCAAATTAAAAACAAACAATCTGTGTTCTCACACAATAATTGACAGATCAGCTTGAAGCAGCTCACGGTAAAGTGTGTATAGCATGTTGTAATGTGCTCTCTAGGACAATATGTTTGTTACTCCATGACAGACAATATCATCTTTTAGTTTTAGTAAAGATTTAATCATTTTTCATATTTTGATAATGTGGCCGCTATAACAATCATTTAGCGCACAGGGATATAGCCATTCATATACCCACAGCTCATATAGAGATACAGTTCTGCCTCATCACTACTGTTGTAAAACCAACCAGACAAGAAAGGAGTATTGTACTTTTGTCTATATCTCAAACATAATATAAATAATAAATTGTTTTTATTCTTTGCAGGACTACTCTTAAAGACAATCAATCTTCACCAAATTCTCACACAAAATGAAAGCAAAAGTTTTCCATTTATTATCTTATCTGATAAAATCAAACCCGTCTGCTTCTCTTGCACACAACTACCCCATGCCATCACCTAAACTACCCCCTTCTTCCTGATCTGACCAATCACTAGCCTCCACAGGTATCATGTGACCTGCAATGATGCAAGGTGTGCACTCACTGACGAAGCCTGTGACATGAGGAGAGCAATTCTCTCCCAGACATAAAGTCACACGACACTAATTTCAGAGCACAGATACAGGCAATTAATGTCAAAGCTTCACTAAGCTTGCCATAGAAAACTGTCAAAACATTGTCTTCAGATGTGAAAAAGATGCAGCTGGAGCCTTGATACACGGTGTGATGTGTGCAGGTGTGACGATGTGATGGGTGTGATGTGTGCAGGTGTGACGATGTGATGGGTGTGATGTGTGCTGGTGTGACGATGTGATGGCAGGTGAATGCTGCCTCATCTGTATGGAGCCTGGAGCCTTGAAACATGGTGTGATGTGTGCAGGTGTGACGATGTGATGGGTGTGATGTGTGCAGGTGTGATGATGTAATGGCAGGTGAATGCTGCCTCACCTGTATGGAGCCTGGAGCCTTGAAACATGGTGTGATGTGTGCAGGTGTGACGATGTGATGGGTGTGATGTGTGCAGGTGTGATGATGTAATGGCAGGTGAATGCTGCCTCACCTGTATGGAGCCTGGAGCCTTGAAACATGGTGTGATGTGTGCAGGTGTGACGATGTGATGGGTGTGATGGGTGTGATGGGTGTGATGTGTGCAGGTGTGATGATGTAATGGCAGGTGAATGCTGCCTCACCTGTATGGAGCCTGGAGCCTTGACACACGGTGTGATGTGATGGGTGTGACGATGTGATGGGTGTGCTCGTCATGTTGATGCAGTCTAATGCCTCATTATGTTTGAAGTATCTTACAGCGAGAGTTAAATACCTCTGCAAGCAAGAAACTGGTGACTCAGCACTTGCCACATAACCATGACAACCATGACAGGCAGGTAGATAATGAAAACCTCTAAATGGGATGCAAGTTAATTTCAGTCAGCAATATTCTAGTCACTGCAGCCTCTGAACAATCCAGTCAAACCAGTGACAGAAAGCACGACAACGATCCACAAGACAGGATGACACGCAATAGGCCAAGTCACTGAGATTGATCACCAGATTCAATGTAGTCCTCCATAAGGACTTGCACATTAATTGCATCATTGTTACAGGTAGATTAATTGTTGGCATGGCAACATTAACTGTGCTCAACTGCAGCCCACAACAACTCCAACTGAACCAACTGCTGCGCGACCTGCTTCCACCAGACAGGCAGCCACACTGTACAAGAAATGTTGGTATAACCTTCCCCAACATTTCAGTCATGTGTGGCGAAACCATCTCTGGACCGGGCATGTAAGCTTTTATTTAATCAATAAGACCTCCTACATTGAAAAGTAGCCAAACTTATTTTACCGTAAATAAGGCAACATTTCATTCACAGATTTCTTTCTCAAAGAACCATTAAAACATCAATTAACCATCCATCTATATTCTCCCTGTGACAGTATATCTCTATCAGCAGAGTAAGTTCACAGACCGAGTCCTGGTCCAGATAGACATCTTGCATTCAGCTTATCAAAGTCCACTGTCCATCCCGCCTTCCATCGCTAGCCCCAACTCATCCCCGACATGTCACTTCTCCTTCAACAGTAGCCGATATAGATCATCCCCAGACCATCATTCCCAGCATGCAATTCTCCGTGGCTCTTACACTATCAATATTTTAATTCTTCCTCAGTCACCGACGTCTGGTTGCTGTCATTCAGGCTAAACATTACCACAAGCCAATCACGTCACAGCAGCGATTACATCAGAACATTCACGCCAATACCACACACTAACACTGAAATACATCCAGTTCCCCCCACGAAGAGAGCGTGACAGAGTGAGTGAGTTGTCCTCTGCTGCTTCAAGCAATATTCCCGCCAATTCACAGTGAAGGACTCCAGACATGGGCTTCACACATTGTACTGACAGGGGGAACATAAACCAGGTTTTACAGCGTGATGAGTCAGTGCTTCAACCACAAGGCTACCCAACCATCTCCTTGTAACCCAAGGCCATCGATGCCATCATGACACAGGTTGTCTACCATGTCTACAGAGGTCACTACAAGGAGCCAAATGTCAACAAATTCTAAATAGGCTCCAAAACATTATTCTTTCTAAAAAAATTCAATGAAAATCAGTAAAATGAGAATTATTGACAGAAGGTGGAAAACGCAAACTCGTTGAAAGAGTCTACGAGCCACAACTCATTTGCGATTGGTCTCTCTGTGATAAATGGGCTGTGATGAGCTGCGTGATGTATTTTCAACTCAGGACATGCAAATGAGCAAATTGTGTGAGTGGCAGGATCTACCTGTAGAGCAGAACATGCTAACCCTTTTCGTGAACACCTGGTGTGATCCATTTCTATAAATTTCACCTCTATTTGGCCTGATACGCCTAATGGAATATGTTTCAAAAGGACAGAATATTCAGGGGTGATCTTTCTCTGGCGTTGATGTTTCATATTTAGACAAGTGTCTAAGCTCTCATATTGAAAACATATACTTACAACACAAACTTTGTCTCACCAGCACTTCACTCACAATATTTCACTCACCAGCACTTCAATCACTAGTACTTCACTCACCAGTACTTCACTCACCAGCACTTCACTCACCAGCACTTCACTCACCAGCACTTCACTCACCAGTACTTCACTCACCAGTACTTCACTCACCAGCACTTCACTCACCAGCACTTTACTAACCGACATTAGTAAATGTGATCCTGAACATTACATCAAGACATGCTGAGAAAAGACCCAACGACACATCAAATGATGAAACTAGTCGTCAACCAGACAGCCTCTAGTGTCCAGTCTGTATCCAGTGGCAAGGTAAATACTATTAAGTCCAAGTTCCAACATTTTTCTAAGGAATGCATTAGAACCAGAGGAAATTGTACAATCAAACATTCTGTCGCCAATTCAGAATATTGATTCTCTGAGAAATCCTGTAGTTACTGAAAGAACATCCTGCATATGGACGACTGAACATGCAGGGATGCATCCCCGACCAACAGTAGCGGCCTGACAACTACACCAACATACACAGTAATAACAGGGAGGACAGCTGTCTTTACACATGTACACTGGCTCAATACTGCTCCCTGTCCAGTGAGAATATTAAACTGCTCTGCTATTGATTTCTTCTTTTTTTTTTACATATTTCTACACATCAGGGGACTTATCAATTGAATTTCTCCATATTTATGAAAACATTTAAAATCAGAATTTCAAATTTGCTTTAAACAAGGTATGCTGTAAGATACAGCTGTTCTCAGAAACACGTTCATGCCAAGTCATTGCTTCTGGTAATCCTAAATCCTAAAGGCTATCTATTTTTCATTTGTCTTTTATGGCTCTTCTGGCAATTAAGATTTGCAAATCACATAACAACTGACAAGACATCGTTAAATCTTGTAGAATCTCATGGTCAAGAGCATTCTTCTCCAATGACCTTCCAATGACCTTGATTGATGTCCAGAGGGTGACACCTTGACCATTGTGATGCTACTTTCCCTGCACTAATCTGATTATGTGTGACAAGCAAGCTGCTGACAAGAATGGACCAATCAGACAAGTTAACACCAGACAATGCCACTTTCATCAGTTGGTTCGGGTGAAGATGCAGCTAATTCCTCATTGGTCTCCATTAGGCTTGTTCAACCAAACAGTGTCAAAATGGCTAACTCTTAACAGTTGAGTGACTCCTACAAAACAGCTGGATTCACACTGGTCTCCCAATATACTCACACACCAGAGCTAGAAAGGGAAGTGGGGTAGCATTGTGGTTAAAGTGATCACTCCATATGACAAAGACACGAGTTTGATTCCCTACATTGGAAAACTAAGTAAAGGTCATTTCTGGCACTTCGAACGAACGAACGAACAAACAAACGAACGTACAAACGAACCAATGAACGAACAATATTGATGCATCATGCATGGTGCATCATTCATATATAATTTCTCATTTATCAGGCACCTTTGTGTTTGAATACAGCAAGCAGCATATCAATTAAGCATCAGCATGATCAACTAAGGCATATAGGTCTTAATAGGTCTGTCACAACAAACGCTTTGGCCTCCTACAAGCATGAACTTGTCGGTCAGATTCAGACATCTGAAGATATTAGTTTAAACATACAGACCACACTGGAATAAAGGTGGTTGAATTCTGGTTTTTGGTTAACGTCACAGACCAGTATACTGTCAGCTGACAACTACTCATAGTTGGTGAAATGAGCCTGTATACTGTCAGCTGACAACTACTCATAGTTGATGCAGTGAAGCAACACCCTGGCATATTAATGTGTTATGGTGACAGTTGTGATCAGTTTTCTGATGTGCCTGCTACCTCGGGGAGAGTGGACGACACACTCCCTGACACATGTCTGCTGATAGGAAATATATTCTACAGCACGCACAAAACAACAATACACAAAACTAAATGTTAGCATCACACATCACACATCACACATCACACACCATGCACTTCAAACAGGGAAACCCTGTATTTGTAGACATTAAAATACTGCAGAAAAAATATACAACATGAACATCTGTACAAAGAAACATCCGAGATTCAAGAGACCCTATAAATCAGCTTTAGTCCTGTAGTCCTGGCCAAAAAGCCCAATAGTTAAGGCATTATAAGGACTAGTAGAAAATTGCCATTTTTATGGGTTTTGCTATATGTTGTCATCATAATGACTAAAAATGTTAGTTTCGCTGTTTAAATTCTGCAGTATCAAGAAACTTCTGAGATTCAAGAGACATACAAACAAGCACACACGCACGCAGGCAGGAAGCACGCACTCATCCACCAACGCACACACATGGCCAAACAATTTTCCGTCTATGCATTTAGATTTCAAGTAATTAAAGACTATGTCGTTTCGTTGCTGACTCAGAATTCATAAGAGCTCCGATTGGAGCAGTTTCAAGTAATTACACAGACAATGTCTACATTTCATACAGACAACTAATTACATCATCTACACTTGTGGTGGCGGGGTCGTTCTGTGGTCAAAGCGTTCGCTCATCGTGCCGACAGACCGGGTACCAAACATGGGACCTCGAGATCTAGAGCAGAAACATCCACCCACCATGGGACCTCGAGATCTTGACCAGAAACATCCACCCACCATGGGACCTCGAGATCTAGACCAGAAACATCCACCCACCATGGGACCTCGAGATCTAGACCAGAAACATCCACCCACCATGGGACCTCGAGATCTAGACCAGAAACATCCACCCACCATCAGACCTCGAGGTCTTGACCAGAAACATCCACCCACCCTGGGACCTCGAGATCTTGACCAGAAACATCCACCCACCATGGGACCTCAAGATCTTGACAAGAAATATCCACCCACCCTGGGACCTCGAGATCTTGACCAGAAACATCCACCCACCATGGGACCTCGAGATCTTGACCAGAAACATCCACCCACCATGGGACCTCAAGATCTTGACAAGAAACATCCACCCACACATCACCAGGGTACAGACACAGTCTCAGCTCATGGCTTCCATCTGGGTATTTAGGGGCAATGTCTCAGCTCGTGGCTTCCATCTGGGTATTTAGGGGCAACGGTAGCTGGAGACATAGTCTCAGCTCGTGGCTTCCATCTGGGTATTTAGGGGCAATGGTAGGTGGAGACACAGTCTCAGCTCGTGGCTTCCATCTGGGTATTTAGGGGCAACGGTAGCTGGAGACATAGTCTCAGCTCATGGTTTCCATCTGGGTATTTAGGGGCAATGGTAGGTGGAGACACAGTCTCAGCTCGTGGCTTCCATCTGGGTATTTAGGGGCAACGGTAGGTGGAGACACAGTCTCAGCTCGTGGCTTCCATCTGGGTATTTAGGGGCAATGGTAGCTGGAGATTAGATGTTGGAGTGAACCCAGGCAACAACGTGTCCTGAAATCTTCTGCCCACAACGGTGATGGTCTTGGAACCACCATCTGGCCACACGCCATGAACATGGTCTACCATGGTCTACATTCACTGGACAGTCAGTTCTCCATCAGTTCTCCATCAGTTCTCAGTCAGTTCCCAGTCAGTTCCCAGTCAGTTCTCAGTCAGCTCTCAGTCAGTTCCCAGTCAGTTCCCAGTCAGCTCTCAGTCAGTTCTCAGTCAGTTCCCAGTCAGTTCTCAGTCAGTTCTCAGTCAGTTCCAAGTCAGTTCCCAGTCAGTTCTCAATCAGTTCCCAGTCAGTTCCCAGTCAGTTCCCAGTCAGATCTCAGTCAGTTCCCAGTCAGATCTCCGTCAGTTCTCAGTCAGTTGCCAGTCAGTTCAGTTCCCAGTCAGTTCTCAGTCAGTTGCCAGTCAGTTCCCAGTCAGTTGCCAGTCAGTTGCCAGTCAGTTGCCAGTCAGTTCCCAGTCAGTTCCCAGTCAGTTCTCAGTCAGTTCTCCATCAGTGACACAGTGGACACAATCGGCAGCAGGACACCCGGACTCCCTTGTACAGAGCCCTGTATTATACAGCACTGATTATGCCTGTCAGGCCTGGGAATAAATCTCCTGTATTGCCTGTCAGCACTGTCTAGACCAGGAGAGGTTACATTCAATAGAGAGTTTTATTCCCTGATTATGACCAGTCAATACAATACAAGGACAGGCTGTATATGAGAGGCGGCTGACCCTGCCACAGATCATGCTGATGATGGTGGTGTTGGTGGTATAATAAATATATAAAAAAATATAATAATAAATTTGTAAATAAATAATAGATATGAGAATAATGAGCAAATCTGGTTTGACACTGCAGTCAGCAGTATTCCAGCAATATTTTATATGAAAATATGGAGTCTGCCTCACATCTTTTGTGGGATTGAACTCCTTTCCATGTACCATCAAAATATCTATTCATCATGTAAGCCAGATTACAGGGGACCTGGAATACCCCATAGGTCCTGAACATAATGATTGGATAATAGAGGATGTATCTCACAATGATTGGGTAATATAGGATGTATCTCACAATGATTGGGTAATATGGGATGTATCTCACAATGATTGGGTAATATAGGATGTATCTCACAATGATTGGGTAATATAGGATATATCTCACAATGATTGGGTAATATAGGATGTATCTCACAATGATTGGGAAATATTGGATGTATCTCACAATGATTGGGAAATATAGGGTGTACCTCACAATGATTGGGTAATAGAGGATGTATCTCACAATGATTGGGTAATATAGGATGTATCTCACAATGATTGGGTAATATAGGATATATCTCACAATGATTGGGTAATATAGGATATATCTCACCATGATTGGGTAATACAGGATGTATCTCACCATGATTGGGTAATACAGGATGTATCTCACAATGATTGGTTAATATAGGATGTATCTCACAATGATTGGGTAATATTGGATGTATCTCACAATGATTGGGAAATATAGGGTGTACCTCACAATGATTGGGTAATAGAGGAGTGAGTGAGTGAGTTTGATTTTACGCCGCTCTTAGCAATATTCCAGCAATATCACGGCGGGGGACACCAGAAATGGGCTTCACACATTGTACCCATGTCGGGAATCGAACCCGGATCTTCGGCGAGCTTAGGCTTTAACCACTAGGCTACCCGACCCCCCCGGGTAATAGAGGATGTATCTCACAATGATTGGGTAATATAGGATATATCTCACAATGATTGGATAATATAGGATATATCTCACAATGATTGGGTTATATAGGATATATCTCACAATGATTGGATAATATAGGATATATCTCACAATGATTGGGTAATATAGGATGCATCTCACAATGATTGGGTAATATATGATGTATCTCACAATGATTGGGCAATATAGCATATATCTCACAATGAAATCCTCCAATCAAGAGATTAATACTCATGATACCTATTGGAGAAACGTCTGTCCTCTCTAACCATCCTCTCACACAGAACCTGACTCCATGAGTGTCATGTTGGAGTCTGAGAGTTGTAACACAGCCTGTCATCTGTTTACAACGTCTGGATTTCCTTTTCTCTTGTCCATTGTATTACCTGACACAGCTTCTATTGTCAGTAACATTAACACAAGCCTCAAGTGAAACCATGTCTCATACAAACTACGTCACTACTGGTTTGGACTTCAATTTAAATCATTTGTCTTATCGCATTACCAATAATAATATTGATCCTAAAAAAAAATAAAAGTTAATCTTAACAGAAATGAGTTATAAGGTTGTGCCACATGTCAACAGAAATGAGATTTTATTGTGCACCATATATCAAAAGAAACTAGACCTGATGATATGCCATGTCTCAAAAGAAATCGGCACTAATAGTTTCTCTTATTCTGACATTTCAGAATCCAACCCCTCACAAACAGTGTTGCCAATCTGAGCTGGATTAATACACTGGGCCACCTGTCCCTTGTTTCATCCTGAGAGACGAAGAAGAAGAAACACATTGGCAGCGAGGACGTCACACTGCACAGATCTCCATCACACCCAGCCAGACATCTCACACCCTCACATCATTCACCACATAGAAATAGGGTTCATTGGTTTTTTTACATGATGCAGTTATATCTCCTCTTACAGTTCACTGCACTGAGTATTTTCTCTTGTTGTTAGGCCAACAGAAATATTTTATACACATTGTTACCCGAATTGATGTGTCTGTGTTGAGCTTCTCACATAACTCCCTATGGGGATTTCAGGAGGGAATAATTCCCCAACAGCCCCAATAGGTCCAATGGTCAGACTTGGTGACCTGGTTTACAGCTTGTCATCGTACACCGATGTAAGGGACGATGCTGGTATCAGAAGAGGGATAGCGTGTCATCATACCCCGATCTAAGGAACGATGCTGGTATCAGAAGAGGGATAGCGTGGCATCGTACCCCAATCTAAGGGACGACGTTGGTATCAGACTTGGTGACCTGGTTGATAGTATGTCATCCTACCCAGTGTAATGGACGATGCTGGAATTTATAATTGCTGGTATCAATAATATGTCTCTGGAGTGTCTGTTCCAGACACGATTATATCTAGGACACTGTAATATAGTTGGAATGTTGAGGAGTGCAGCGTTAAACAACAAACTGCAAAAAGTTTCCAACAATATTGCAATTTCATCATTAACACTGATCTCTGTAGAGTTGCAAGCTGAGCTCCAGGTTGATCTGGGTGAATATCAGAGAAGCACATCTAGTGATGCATTACCTGTGACAAGGAGACACATGGACCTGTGACAAGGAGACACATGGACCTGTGACAAGGAGACACATGGACCTGTGACAAGGAGACACATGGACCTGTGACAAGGAGACACATGGACCTGTGACAAGGAGACACATGGACCTGTGCCAAGGAGACACATGGACCTGTGACAAGGAGACACATGGACCTGTGCCAAGGAGACACATCGATCACATATTATATCAGAAATGGACGGGCACATAAATGTTATTGGGGTCAGTGACCTCAGTCACTTGGCCACAGGAGTGAATGTTTGTTTCATGCAACAATATCCCAGCTTCCTCCTGGAGCCAGGTGCATGATTGCCTCCATCTTCCCGAGGCAAGAGAGTTAACTGATTTTCCAGTCCAGTTTCCACCCTTGCTGAACTAGGCTGGAATTACTGGGCTCGTCGTAGCGCCACCAGTCGCTATTACCAGTTATGTCCCTTCTATGTCTCTCCTATGGACCAATGTGATTCCACCTCTCGTATCACTTGCGTTTGCTTCACACAAAATGGTGGCGCCCAGTCAGGACGATCTGATCGATAATCAAGATCTATATTGTGATAAAACGGGTCTTACATCGCGAAATGCATCAAATCACGTGAGCACCTTGATTAAAAGCATGAAAAGATTTGGAAAATATCTACTGACAACGGTTGGCGGTGCACATGCTTTGCAAATCCTGCAATCGATCAAAATCTGCACAATAGTTTACGAACCGGATTTCGATTTCGGTGCGCGATTTTGATTGGAAATGATTTTAGGGTGGTAACTGGACTTTTATAGTCAGTTAACTCTCTTGCCTCAGGAAGATGGAATGCCTCAGGAAAGACCCACACAGAGGTATGATGACACTCTATCATCCAGGTTTCTTAGTCTGTCTTACAGACCCTGATACAAATATATCCGATACAGCCAATGCCAGTCTATATTGTTCGGCAAGTCTAGATTACTGCAGTATCTGAAAATGAAGAGAGTCTCTGGGCTCCTTTGTGTTACATTTTTATCAAGATAATTTAACAACTGATTTTTTTCTGTAAGATTTGTTCATTTCCGAGACTAGATGCTAGTCTAGTCTCCCTCTGTAAGCGTTCATTGTCATCAGTTCATGTGGGGGATCTTTACATATTCATTTACCCAGTATATGCCCCTAATAGATTCTTAATAGTATTGATGTATGTTAAGTCCAGGATGGAACATAAGTATTGCTTCCAGACACATATGTATGGTGATCTGAACGAGATAACTCAACATTATGTTCAAGTTGTAAGTTGAAAACAACACAGATAGAAGCACTGTCTGGCAGTAACTTGTGATCAGTTGAAGAAGCCAACACACTCACACATAAGCTTAGAGCATAGAGCATTGAGCATAGAGCATAGAATATAGAGCATAGAATATAGAGCATAGAACATTGACCATAGAGTATTGAGTATTGAGTATAGAGTATAGAGTATAGAGCATAGAGCATAGAGCATTGACCATAGAGCATTGACCATAGAGTATTGAGTATTGAGTATAGAGTATAATAGAGCATAGAATATAGAGCATAGAGCATTGACCATAGAGTATTGAGTATTGAGTATAGAGCATAGAGCATACAGCATTGACCATAGAGTATTGAGTATTGAGTATAGAGTATAATAGAGCATAGAATATAGAGCATAGAGCATTGACCATAGAGTATTCAGTATTAAGTATTGAGTATAGAGTATAATAGAGCATAGAATATAGAGCATAGAGCATTGACCATAGAGTATTGAGTATTGAGTATAGAGCATAGAGCATTGAGTATAGAGCATAGAGCATTGAGTATAGAGTATTTAGTATTGAGTATAGAGTATAATAGAGCATAGAATATAGAGCATAGAGTATTGACCATAGAGTATTGAGTATTGAGTATAGAGTATAATAGAGCATAGAGTATTGACCATAGAGTATTGAGTATTGAGTATAGAGTATAATAGAGCACAGAATATAGAGCATAGAGTATAGAGCATTGAGTATTGAGTATTGAGTATAGAGTATAATAGAGCATAGAATATAGAGCATAGAGTATTGACCATAGAATATAGAGTATAGAGCATAGAGCATTGAGCAGAGTATAGAGCATAGAGCATAGAGCATAGAGATTCTATTTACCCACTAATTTCTCAATACAGAAACCCAATTATTTCTCCTCTGACATTTCAAATGAATGACTGAAAGAATTCAGGAAATTGTCCACCTGACTTTTGGCATTCAAATCATCAATCAATTCTAAATTGATCATTTAAAAGCGAGAAAAAATTCAGCATCTACAATCAAATTAGAATCAAATCGGACAATTGGGCACAGGATAACAGCACTGAAGAAACCAGGGGAAAGACAACATGCCGTTTGATTTCTCCTAAGCCTGCAGTTTCTTCGAACATTTGGTAAAAACGATTGTCTGGCTTCTCCCTATAAAGACATCAATACACTTTGGGTGAAGACCACTGTTGAAGCGAGGGACCAATGGAGCCATCACGCCTCCAAGAAGTCCCTTAGATGAAGATAGGGATGAGGACGAGGATGGAGACGAAGTGGCAACAAGGATAGACTTAATGGCATCGTAAAGGTTCAATGATCATTAAAACTTTACGTCATCCCAAAAGAGCAATAGATATATCTGTTCAAGGGCAGGAGCACAAGTCTGTCATTTCCCATGTAACACGGAGACCATCCACAGCGGGCTCGGAACCACTTCAAGCAAAATGTGACCTGAATCTTTGATCTAAATATCAACTCTGCATGAATGAATGGATGGATCACAGATAAGCTAAATGTTCAGAACAGGTAAAAAAGTATAATCGATATGGCTTGTATGTCTCCCCCGAGATGACAACTGTTCATGAAATAACCTCCGTTCTTGTTAATTCTCCTGTAGGAATAAATTCTATGATGACCAGAAACAACTGTGGGCATTGCTACAGTTCATTTTCACCCCAGTTCACCTGCCTGGGGGCATCAGGTTTCATAATCTGGTCCCGGCCGTCCTAGTTCCAGTGTCCCCAGAGGGAGACTGCGTGTGTGGACAATTGCATACCTGGATGGTGTGGCACGTCTGACCCCCGACACAAAGTCTGGTTCCTGCCGGTAACATCATGCACGGCAGATCAACCACCACATGCTTCGGATCAGATTACAACATGAAAGACGTTCATTCAAAACACAAACACTTTAGACTTATTTTTCATAACAAATGATTCTGATGTACTCTTAAGTTTCGTGAAACAAAAATTGTCCTTTTGTTAAGAGTGACATATAATGTTAATACATGTAAATTTAAGCAAATTCATACACATATCCCTTTAGGAATTTTATTTACAAATAGAGTTAGATGAGTACAAAATTTCATTCAGTATAACCTGTTCTTTTCTGCCTGCACATAGAATCATTATTCATATTAGATGCCTCTACACATACTTGATTGAGTTGGGTTTAACGCCGCTTTTAACAATATTCCAGTTATATCGCGGCGTGTCAGCTTAATGTAGGAGGAAAGCCCGAAATGATACAGGTCTCAGACATTTACCACTTTGGTGAAACCCACGAGCACGGGTATGGTGCTGACAAACCTAGAAACATAATCGGGGCGAACCAGGATTCGGATCCACAATCCTAGGTTTCTGGTGTGCCCAAGGGACGCAACTCTGCTCAGCGATTGGCCGCGCCTTAGACTGGGTCAACCGTGATCGCCACAAAGGAGGGAACACCACACAGACTTGACAAGGTCATGGACTATGGGGCTGTTTGGAACTGGAGTATTTATAGTATACAGTATACAGTAATCTATAGTTCAGCTCATGTAGATGACAGGTGAATCACTGAAGGAATGAGGGGTGTCAAAAGTCTTCAACTCATAAACTCCCTTACAAACTACTGGAGTTAAGCTGAACCGATTTTTGTTGGCAAAATATTAGATTCATCTTTTGACTTTAAAGTTTGGTACCTCGAAATGCAAACATTTTCAGTTGTGAAATTGGGTGCAAGTGATATAAGGGTTCTAGATGTCCAAGTAGACCAGCCAGCGAACTCATTTGTCAGTGTGTGAGAAAAGGTGGTTAAAATCTCTTTGAACAGTACAACAGTTGACTAACCAAGAGTCATATCCACTGTCATTCAAACCCACAAGCGGATCCTTGTGTGTCCTGGGGACACAACTCTGCAGCATCTTAGAGTAAGTGAGTGAGTGTGGTTTTACCTCACCTTTAGCACTATTCCAGCAATATCTCGGCAGGGTACACCAGAAATGGTCCTCACATATTGTACCTATGTTGGGAATCGAACACGGGTCCTCGGCGTTACAAGCGAACACCTTAAACCCTGGGCTACCCGACAGCCCGCAACCCTAGGATAGAGACCTGTGCCAGCAGACCTCAGTGGACCTTTACAAGCCGGCAACTTAACAAGGAACGGCAATAGCAGACAACCTATGACGACAATCACAACTCTGTGCAATGAGATGAATGAATCACTCCCATCTTCACATCCCAAACACTACACAGTATCGCCCACGTCTACATTCCCCTACAGTCCCCTACATTCCCCTACAGTCCCCTACAGTCCCACACCTGGCCACGCTCACACATCTGTACTCCTCTCACTAAATCCCAACAAACGAGGTCTGAATGGAATCAAAGAAGAAGCAGTCCCCCCTCCCTGCTGCTGTTCATCCAAATCATCCAAGAGCTGCCCTCAACTTCATTTCTCTTTTTAAACTTGATTGTCTCACTTGAAAGATTACTCTGGAAAGAAGTCACACTACAATTTCATTAAGCCTCGTCGACGCAGTTTGCAACCTGTACGTGAGAGTCATACTTTTACACACTCTCAAAATAATGATTGGACTTCTACTCTGCCATTACCAACGAAGTATTCTTTTCACAGCATAACTGTTATTTCAGCTAAATTGAATATGGACACCTACACTTTACAGTCTCAGAAATCAAATTTGAAACACTTCCACTATGAGAAAATAAAGTGAAAGAGACTTAAAAAGTATACCTTCTCCTCACAGCAATGATAAATGTCCCGCTTGTAAAGGTTTGACTTCAGACAAGTACCACCAGCATGTCTACATGTCTAGAAGAAATACTCGATTATTTCCCTTACCAAACATTTCAGTTCAAAATGGTTTCACATTATGCTTATTTAACAAAGGATAAACCTATTATGTTGGAAAAAATAGTTTATTTAATCATTGGAAACAAAATCATATTTCTATTGTGCACAGTTACTGAAACTAGAAACACTTTCTGAAAGATCTTATTCTGTTCCAGAACACAGCAAAAGAAATAACATATTGCATTTTCTTTGGGAAATTGTGGGGTTAAGTTTATGATCAAGCAGCACCAGGTCTGTGCAGGATATCAAACTTTTCTCAGAAACTTTTGATTTTCAAATAAAAACCTGCCTAACTTCTTTGTGTACATAACAGGCCTCTCCACTCCAGTGTAACTACATCTGATATCTACTCTACTGTATACACACTGCCTTCTACCTGTTTATTTTTGCCAACCACACTCTGTAACATCACTTGTTTTAAAACCGTGTTAAAACCTACATCAAAATGTCGCTCCTAATTGTAACAAAGAGGTTGTTCATCCATAAATCTTATCCTTACTTAAAAACCTGCCTGATTTCACTGAATCTGACTGACCGTTCCTGCCGAGGAATGTACAAATATATCACATTCATATCTACACGGGTCGAACACATTCAACAGCAATAAGGAAATAGAGACGGGCCCCTCCCTTCTACGTCTGTTTGCAATGGGCTCTGTCTAATCCTGCCCTCCCACTCCACGTATATTGACTGTACTTATCAACCACCTCCTCTCTGCCCACGCACAACACCGTCATGTAGTAAACGTGCCACGTTTGACGTAATATCTCACTGCAGATAGTGCAGAATGTAAACACTTCGGACATATGTTACATATCTAACCTATCATGACTAAATCAAGTTGAAAACAGTTGTGAGGGGAATAGCATCTGCCAGTGATCATAAGTTCTGCCCTCGACATCAATCACAGCTGAATCAACATTATCGACATTATCAACATTTTCCACAATATTATATGGTTCCGGGATCGCCTACCAACATCAATTACTGCTGAATGAATTATACCGGTCTAATCTAACGCAATGAAAAAGATGAAAGATAAACAACGAAGGCAACACTTATTAATTTCAGGTTTACAGATAAACCAACCAGTGCCAATGCACATAATAAAAATAAAACATAAATAATATATTTAATAATGTTTATTTTTATTTGTAATGTTCTCTCTATTTGGTGTATTAGAAACTCAAAAGATGCACCTACAAACACGTAATAATGAGATGAAACTGAAGTGAACACTCATCTCCGCGATCCCAAGGTAATCACATGTAACAGCAGCTACCCTAAATATCCTTCACAGATTATTAATCAATATTCCCCTGCTAAACAAACCCTCCCACACAATGTTACACACTGAAAACAATAAATACATTTCTACTTCACTCAAGCTTAATAATAAGCTAAATCCATAATCCATGATCAAAGGTGAGCTTCAGGAAGCTCTCTAACAGAAAGAGGCTTTGCAACATGTTTAATAATAGCATGATGGGTATGTTCTTGGCATTTGGGGCTTGGTAGTGTGTTGGTGTGGGTGGTCCCCGATGTCCCCGCCCTGATGTAATCCCCACCCTCCTACTCCGACCAAGTCACAAATATGACCTCGGCATACATCACGGGGTGTTTCTGCTGTGAGGAACAGTTCGATCCTGTCTAAGCAGACATGTTGGGGGTACATCACTGAGACGATGGTTCTGAAACCACCAAACATGACATCCTGCAGTGGAGTGGCAGACCAGAACAATGTGTGCTATCCTTGAAGAGGTAATCATATCCAACATATGGCGGCACCGATATACACCATGAAAGTAGGAACTAGCATCTGTGGGGAGCATCGGCTGTGGGGAGCATCGCTATCAGGTTGCACTGACTTGCGATGTACACTAACATCCATCTACCACAAAGATCACAGAGCCGTGCTCCAGTGCCCTAAAACATGCACCAGTAGGAGTATTGTGGGGGGCAATAAGATGATGATATAGCACAGGCAGATTGGAATACAATGTGTAGATAGGACTCCTACAATCTGCCTGTTGCCAGGAGTGGAACCAGGATGTTTCAGGAAGAGGGGCAGGGATGTGTTTACTGTTAAACTCCACTGTGTTTCAGTCATACATAGGTATTGCATTTTGTAGGTCACGGGGGCACACATGTCATCTTCAAAGATTGGGCTTCAATCAAAGACATTTTCTGAAATGAGTGATAATTCCCACCTAGCAATATTCACACAATACAAAGAACCTAAACCTCACAGTTTATTGGAGGGTCGCATGAGGTGAAAGGTATTGTATTTTGCTGTATGTCACCGGATCAGTATGTGATATGAGAAGGGGTTTCAAATGTGATCTTGTGCATCACATGACCCTGTTCCTGTAAGTTTGAGACATGCAAGGAAGCAAAAACTGCTGAGAAAATCAAGAAATTAAAGATCGGTACTGTTGTTCAGGAATCGATGACGGGTTCCCATTGGGAAGCCCTGGAAGTATAAACAACATAATCACCATGCAGTGGGGTGATGCTACCTGTCAGATCGTCCCTCTTGTGCACCCTTGCAGACGGAGAGTCTTACAATCAGGGTACTACGCCCCTGCAGATGGAGAGTCTTACAATCAGGGTACTACGGCCCTGCAGATGGAGAGTCGTACAATCAGGGTACTACGCCCCTGCAGATGGAGAGTCTTACAATCAGGGTACTACGGCCCTGCAGATGGAGAGTCTTACAATCAGGGTACTACGGCCCTGCAGATGGAGAGTCTTACAATCAGGGTACTACGGCCCTGCAGATGGAGAGTCTTACAATCAGGGTACTACGCCACTTCAAACTCATCACCTCCCACAGTGCTGGAACACAAGGGGACAGGGGTCTTCAGGTCCGTAATATCTCAGTCCAACACTTCACATGGGTTCCAGAGGGACCCATGGCTGTCATCCTTAACACCCTCCATGGATTGAATACTACCAGCCATGCTGGCACAGTTGGGAGTCCATCAGTATTCCAGTCAACACGATTTCGTACTTGTGTCGTAGGTTGCAACATCACTCTAGCGGTCACAACACTTCACTTGTCTCTGACAGACTAGTCAACTAGAGGCAGGATTAGATGCAGGACTAGAATAGGGACGAGTGGATAGACAAGTTGGTGGTCTATTTACACCTGCTCTGACAAGGAAATACCAGTGATAGAACGTATGGCCACTAGCCAGAGTTCATCTCAAGTTGGTAGAATTTTAAATATCTTGATATGTTTTCATTCATATTCGATGTTCCAGGTTAGGAAACATTCTGGGCTAATAAACATTGCAGGTTAGGAAACATTCTGGGGACTAATAAACATTGCAGGTTAGGAAACATTCTGGGCTAATAAACATTGCAGGTTAGGAAACATTCGGGGCTAATAAACATTGCAGGTTAGGAAACATTCTGGGTTAATAAACATTGCAGGTTAGTAAACATTCGAAAGTTCTTCTCCTGAAAAAGGCCAGAAAGAAGAACAGGGAACCTGGGACATGAAAATCCGGTGGAAATAATCTTAGCAATATTCAAACAAATCACAGCATGGACATTAGGAAATGGCTTCGTACACTCATTGAACCGATGTTGGAATCAAACTGGGTCTTCAGAATGATGAACACATTCCGCCACACGACAAACTCACTGCCAATACCATGTGGACAAACACACACTCATTCCTAAAACCAATACTTCATTCTCGAAAATATCAAATACATATTCTGAATTAAGTGATAATTCCCACATAGCAATATTCACCCAATACAAACAACGACAACCTCACAGTTTATTGGAGGGTCGCACGAGGTCAGCAGCAAAATGCCTTTGAATCAACTATTGATCGTCGCAAGTCCCTGGGGATCCCAGTATTGAATACACCAGCATCATAAACATTCCGGTGTTTCTTATGGCGGACTGCAGTGGGACAGACTAAGCCCTTTATACCACATCAATACACACACTCCACTCCAGCATCCTGCATCTTCACCTACATCGCTGTGTTGATGCCACTGAAATCCTCAACTCATCCCCAGAGCTTCAACTGATATATTTATGATTGAGAATTTCACGAAGTGTAACTGACGTGATAGGTTTGGTCAGCAGTCTCTATATCACGGCACTAAAGGTTTTTCAGTTTAATACAAATCCACAACCTCAATTACATGCATGTCTTGCAAAAAGACTACGGTCAAGGAAATTCAATAATGAATTTGGTTATCAAATCATAATTCAATCAATAGCACGCGAAAATACTATCATTTCTCCCAAGGGACCACAATGCACAGCTAAACAATTGCTAAAAGGTCAACATCCTGTATTGAAGCAGGAGAGACATAGATGTCTGTGACATGAAGCAGGCAGCATGGAGAGACACAGATATCTGTGACATGAAGCAGGCAACATGAAGAGACACAGATATCTGTGACATGAAGCAGGCAAAATGGAGAGACACGGATGTCTGTGACATGAAGCAGGCAGCATGGAGAGACACAGATGTCTGTGACATGAAGCAGGCAACATGGAGAGACACACAGATGTCTGTGACATGAAGCAGGCAACATGGAGAGACACAGATGTCTGTGACATGAAGCAGGCAGCATGGAGAGACACGGATGTCCGTGACATGAAGCAGGCAACATGGAGAGACACAGATGTCTGTGACATGAAGCAGGCAGCATTGAGAGACACGGATGTCTGTGACATGAAGCAGGCAACATGGAGAGACACGGATGTCTGTGACATGAAGCAGGCAACATGGAGAGACACAGATGTCTGTGACATGAAGCAGGCAACATGGAGAGACAGGGATGTCTGTGACATGAAGCAGGCAGCATGGAGAGACACACAGATGTCTGTGACATGAAGCAGGCAGCATGGAGAGACACAGATGTCTGTGACATGAAGCAGGCAACATGGAGAGACACAGATATCTGTGACATGAAGCAGGCAACATGGAGAGACACGGATGTCTGTGACATGAAGCAGGCAACATGGAGACACACAGATGTCTGTGACATGAAGCAGGCAACATGAAGAGACACAGATGTCTGTGACATGAAGCAGGCAACATGGAGAGACACGGATGTCTGTGACATGAAGCAGGCAGCATGGAGAGACACACAGATGTCTGTGACATGAAGCAGGCAGCATGGAGAGACACAGATGTCTGTGACATGAAGCAGGCAACATGGAGAGACACAAAGATATCTGTGACATGAAGCAGGCAACATGGAGAGACACGGATGTCTGTGACATGAAGCAGGCAACATGGAGACACACAGATGTCTGTGACATGAAGCAGGCAACATGAAGAGACACAGATGTCTGTGACATGAAGCAGGCAGCATGGAGAGACACAGATGTCTGTGACATGAAGCAGGCAACATGGAGAGACACGGATGTCTGTGACATGAAGCGGGCAGCATGGAGAGACACAGATGTCTGTGACATGAAGCAGGCAACATGGAGAGACACACAGATGTCTGTGACATGAAGCAGGCAACATGGAGAGACACGGATGTCTGTGACATGAAGCAGGCAACATGGAGAGACACAGATGTCTGTGACATGAAGCAGGCAGCATTGAGAGACACGGATGTCTGTGACATGAAGCAGGCAACATGGAGAGACACAGATGTCTGTGACATGAAGCAGGCAGCATTGAGAGACACGGATGTCTGTGACATGAAGCAGGCAACATGGAGAGACACGGATGTCTGTGACATGAAGCAGGCAGCATTGAGAGACACGGATGTCTGTGACATGAAGCAGGCAACATGGAGAGACACAGATGTCTGTGACATGAAGCAGGCAGCATTGAGAGACACACAGATGTCTGTGACATGAAGCAGGCAACATGGAGAGACACAAAGATATCTGTGACATGAAGCAGGCAGCATGGAGAGACACAGATGTCTGTGACATGAAGCAGGCAACATGGAGAGACACACAGATGTCTGTGACATGAAGCAGGCAACATGGAGAGACACAGATGTCTGTGACATGAAGCAGGCAGCATGGAGAGACACAGATGTCTGTGACATGAAGCAGGCAACATGGAGAGACACAAAGATATCTGTGACATGAAGCAGGCAGCATGGAGAGACACAGATGTCTGTGACATGAAGCAGGCAGCATGGAGAGACACACAGATGTCTGTGACATGAAGCAGGCAGCATGGAGAGACACAAAGATATCTGTGACATGAAGCAGGCAGCATGGAGAGACACAAAGATATCTGTGACATGAAGCAGGCAACATGGAGAGACACAGATGTCTGTGACATGAAGCAGGCAACATGGAGAGACACAGATGTCTGTGACATGAAGCAGGCAGCATGGAGAGACACACAGATGTCTGTGACATGAAGCAGGCAACATGGAGAGACACAGATGTCTGTGACATGAAGCAGGCAACATGGAGAGACACAGATGTCTGTGACATGAAGCAGGCAGCATGGAGAGACACAGATGTCTGTGACATGAAGCAGGCATCATCAAAAGACACACAGATGTCTGTGAAATGGAGAGTTATCATATTTTCTATATTAGTGAAAGTGGATGCAAAATGTTATTGTATTTGTCAGTGCATGTTGGTTAACACTGCAGTCAGCAATATTCCAGCTACACAATGGCAGCCTGTCAGACAAACAAATGATTGAAGGCATGAGCAACAATCAATGTTTTGTCTCATTGGTTGTTGTTCGCTTAACGCCGCACTCGGCTATTTTCTAGTTATATGACAGCGGTCTGTAAATGGTCCAGTCTGGACCAGACAATCCAGTGATTGACATCATGAGCATCGATCTACTCATTTCAGATACAATGACATGTATCAACCACAACAACGTGTAGAGAAAGCAGGAACTACAGACTGAGACATTGTGACCAACCAATCCACACTTCCTGCTACAGCATTGATGCAGCCCATATTAAGGACGTTGTTTATATCGCGATATCGATAATTTTAATATTGTATCGATACAAAAGTATGAACATCCACACTAAACATGCTAAATTAATAATTCAATGACACAGAATCGTTTACATTTGCCAAGATTACCATTGTTAGGATGGACAAAAAGAACGCAGAATATTCAATTTTAAACAATACATGGATCTGCCTAGTCTGTTAGCTTAGCATAGGTCTATAGAGATCTATTCTTACCAAAATATATCAATATGTAATAATACTTTTGAGTGGAAATGTCAATACTTTCCAATGAAATACACCCCTATCCCAGATATAAGACAGGAGCAATGGAACCAGCGATGACCATCCTCCCCTCAATTGGCCTCCTTCCATATTTTGCCATGTAACGTCAAACATGGGAACTCAGATGGCCCAACACAATCAATTTACTTAACTGAATCTTTCAAGAAATGCCATCACACTTTCAACAATGTTCAAATGCCAAACATTGCTGTGTTTGAAAGAACAGCACCAATTACAATTCTCTCTAGATTTCCACCCTGATGAGCTGGCTGCTGCTCCTCCCCCTCCTCCCCGTGCTGCCGTCTGCAGATTCCCAATGCTGGCTCACACCCTCGGTTTCTACAAATATCTCCAACTGCCATCCTGACTATGTCGCCAGTGGTTGTGAATGACATGAGATGAAGAAGATCTCATCATTTATTCAACAGCCAAATGTCACCTGGGGGCCCCAGAAGGGAGAGGGGGGATTTATCAAAATGTGGGTGAGTGAGTGAGTGAGTGAGTGAGTGAGTGAGTGAGTGAGTGAGTGAGTGAGTGAGTGAGTGAGTGAGTGAGTGAGTGAGTGAGTGAGTGAGAGATGTATGTTTTTTAATGACAAGGGAGTGAGTGTTTTGTTTGTTTCTTTGTTTAACGCCGGACTCAGCAATAATCCAGGAATATGAAGGCGGTCTGTAAAATAATCGAGTCAGGACCAGTCAATCCAGTGATTGACATCATAAACATCGATCCACGCAATTGGGATCGATGACATGTATCAACCAAGTCAGCGAGTCTGACCACCCAATCCCGTTAGTCACCTTTTACGACAAGCATAGTCGTCTTTTACGGCAAGTATGGGTTGCTGAAGACCTGTTCTACCCCGGAATCTTCACGGGTCGAGTGAGTGAGTGAGTGAGTGAGTGAGTGAGTGAGTGAGTGAGTGAGTGAGTGAGTGAGTGAGTGAGTGAGTGCTGCTTTTAGCAATATTCCAGTGAACGAGCGAAGAACAAAAGCTTAGCTTCAAGGCTACCACCAACCTTAAAAAAACTGAAGCAAACACAACACCCACTGACCATGTATCAACAACACCTTCAAACACACCACACCAGACACAACCTGGAGCAGACAGAACTGAATGACAGAACTCACAAGATCACTAGTTTCAGCTCAGAGAGTAAGTGAATGTTGTTTTATGCAGGTCAGCAATATTAAAGCAACATCAAGTGGCCGTCAAATCTGAACCACACAAAACAGTGACTCAACACATGAGCAACGATACATCAAACATTTCACGAACAATTTATCTCACACAATGTCACACAATGTATCTCACACAATGTCGGACAATGTCACACAATGTATCTCAGACAATGTCTCTCACATAATTTATCTCACATATTGTACCAAAGTGGCCTATCAAGAACCTGCCTGCCTTTCCCACAAATACAGATCGAGATCTATCTCAACACTTCTTCTACAAAACCTTCTTTCATACCAAGCAATAAACTAACCTAGTCTTATACCCAGTACCTGACTGAATGTCCACACACCCAGCAAGCCACACACCCAGTACCTGACTGAATGTCCACACACCCAGCAAGCCACACACCCAGTACCTGACTGAATGTCCACACACCCAGCACCTGACTGAATGTCCACACACCCAGCAAGCCACACACCCAGTACCTGACTGAATGTCCACACACCCAGCACCTGACTGAATGTCCACACACCCAGCAAGCCACACACCCAGTACCTGACTGAATGTCCACACACCCAGCACCTGACTGAATGTCCACACACCCAGCACCTGACTGAATGTCCACACACCCAGCACCTGACTGAATGTCCACACACCCAGCACCTGACTGAATGTCCACACACCCAGCACCTGACTGATGTCCACACACCCAGCACCTGACTGAATGTCCACACACCCAGCACCTGACTGATGTCCACACACCCAGCAAGCCACTTGGTAGTTCTGGAAACATGCATCCTGGAGTGCTTCTCTTTCAAATTATCAGATTACTTGAAAGGAATGTTCAACTTTAAAAATAGATAGTTTTCGCTAGAAATCAATTTCTCAATCTGCCATGGTCACTGAGACACTAACACTGTATGGCAGAATAGTTTAAGCCGACTTGAAAGCTAGTTGAAAAACGGCCTTTATGACACGTACGACATGGTTGCGAAAATAAAATCCTCATTGCTTGGCACAACCCCTTCCTCATGTGCCTTGTATTAAAACATCTAGTTGCAGTGTTTTGTGTGACAGTGTTCAAAATGAAAACAGGTTAATGTTGAAGTGGTGAATGTTTTACCCTCCCTTGGCATGTCAGGTTTATCCAATACACTGCTGACAGGTTCAGGAGCAGCCTATGTTTATAACCCTACAGCCTCCAGGAAGGGTGGGGCCCTCATTCGGAAGGCCTCAACATATTCATAAATCATGTGATTAATCATTGTTAATTTGCAGATATCAGAGCAAAAAATGTTGTGCAGTGTAGTGAATGAAAATCTTTGTGTTCAATTACCCATTTCAACAGTCTTAATAATTTCAAATAGTATGCTTGAAAATAACATTTTCAAAGACGTTTAGTGATTTTTTCATGATCCATGTTTGAAGAAGACCACCTACATCTTTGGATGAACGTCTCTGTGATCACTGCTCCATCCTTGAAGATGAAGAACACTATCTGATGCCTTGTAGTAAATATTCATATCTTATAGTGACTATTTAATGCTCTTTCCTTAAAATATGATTATTTTGAAAGCCTTAATTAAGATCACAGAAATATTTAGTCTACTGTTTATAAATAACGAACTGAGTAACCATGGTAACATAGAAATAATCTGCTATCCTGAATACAACTTCAAATAAATCTGAAATACATATAGATAATCCTAGGTCTTTGTTTGCACAATAAAAAATATGTAATTTTGTATCTTGATTGTTGAACCCTGTCCCTGTGATTCCTGAGGAGCATTCTCTAGATCAGACTCCAGCCGGCTGGAACATGTCTGTCTGGAACATGTCTGTCTGGAACATGTCTGTCTGGAACATGTCTGTCTTGAATATGTTTGTCATTAGAACTTCTACTGTGACATTTAAGTCAACCATCAAGAATCTTCTACTTATCTATACATCTGCTGCACGTCATTTAATAAGCTGACTGTCACCGTACACATCACAGTTTGATGAATCAAGTCCAGGAGCAGACAGCATGTGACCTTGCTTTCAGCTCTACCGTGACCTTGCTGTCACTGCAATACCGTCTGGACGGAGGTGAGCAAACTGCCAAACTTTGAACATGGAAGGACTTAAATATCCACAAAAGCTTAAGAAGTGTCATCAATGGTCTGCAAATGTGTATGTTTGATACACATGTCTGCAATTCAGATAACAAAATTGTAATATGATTACAAGCTGAAGCATAATGTTACATATTAATGTTTTTCTTTTGCTCAACGCATCACAGAAATGATTTAGAAGGAGAGAATGAGTTCTTCTGCTTGTGTCAAGGACTCAGTACCAGCTTCCAACATGTCCTCACACCAATACAGATAAGCTAATAAGCTACATTATCTACAGCTGAAATGGTAATTCAGGCCTCAAAAAGTACATTAAATATACATCCTGCTATTGTGTTTCCACAAGTACGTATCCACTGTATTCTGGAAATACTTAATCAGCTTTTACCTTTGGATAAATGCCAACGTCTCCTTCAAAGTCTGTCCTCGACCTTAAACACTCTGCCAATACTACCGTAATCCCCCATCTGACAGTGATGAATGTGGTCACATGATCTACCTCGGGATATATATTTTGCAATGCACATCCTGGAACTTCGGTTTCCCAATGATTTGCAATAGAAACTGGCATTTACTTCTGTATGACTGTTTCTGCCTCAGGGTAAAAGTATGGCAATGCCAAATATGAACACGTCTCAAATATGAACAAGTCTCAAATCTGTACACGTCTCAAATCTTTTATGTTTCAAATATGTACACATCTCAAATATGTATGTCTGAAATCTGTACACAATTCAAATATGTACACGTTTCAAATATGTATGTTTCAAATATGTACACATCTTGAATATCTACGTCTCAAAAATGTATGTCTCCAATACGTATGTTTCAAATATGTATATGTCTCAAATATGTCTCAAATATGTATATGTCTCAAATATGTATGTCTCAAATATGTATGTGCCTCAAATATGTATGTCTCAAATATGTATGTGTCTCAAATATGTATGTGTCTCAAATATGTATGTCTCAAATAAGTCTCAAATATGAATACTCGGACCCCATGGTACCGCGGCATTCATCGTATCGCGGCATTTGTGATTTCCGGTGGTTCACGCGGGACACGCCTCTTAGCAGCTGTCTATTAATGCTAATCAGTAACCAGGAACTGCTGACTTCGTAAACAATTTCAATTTCCTCGGAATGTTCCGTCTGCTGTAAGTAAGGAGTTATTAATCCGTTGATACATATTTCTGGCATCTGTTGTAAAATTGCCTTACCCCTATCTATCAATGGCCAACGATATAACCCGCAGTTCCCCAAGTAAACTTTCTCTATCGACCTAAACTAGATCATCTGCATATTCATGGCGACTAATGAGGTAACGGAAGTTACGTAGTCCGCACAATTTTTCCCGCTCTGTGCCCAGAAACTATTGGGAGATCATAAGGGCCATAATGCCAAACTTAGAAATACTTTCTTCACTAGTAACCAAAAGATAAATACATACTTTGGGCATACTAGGAGTGCTTTTTATATATTTATTGTTGACTTTTAACATTTTAACATTTTGTGAAAAATTATTGTCATCCAATTTTTTTTAAACAATCTTAAAATATCATTTCTGATATTTTGATGTTGACTTATAAAAATATTTTTCTCTTACTTTTCGGTTAATATGCATTGAATACCTATTACTGATAACACATTTAGAATTTTACGTGTGTTGTCTTTGCACTTGTCTGGACAAATCACTGATGTCTGGCATGATCATACCAAGTGGTTGGTAGAATTATGTCCTCTTTTTGTCCAATTTCGGACCTCCATACACAACTTTTCTCTGTACCGCGATACGATGGAGTTCTCTCCCTTGTCAAACAGAGCGCGAGGCCCGGCTTTTACTCGGAGCTACTAATGTAAATAATGAACTTTTATCAGTAAAATATGCATTAATGATATCTCATACAGAGAACACGAATAAACATAAAGGTTAGTGAGTGCATTTTGTTCCGTTTAGCGTACATGACAAGTACCGCGATACCCCGAGGTTGCAGGCTATATGTCTCAAATATGTATGTGTCTCAAACATGTATGTCTCATGTATGTCTCAAATATGTCTCAAATATGTCTCAAATACGAATATGTCTCAAATACGAATATGTCTCAAATATGTACAGGTCTCAAATATGAATATGTCTCATATATGTCTCAGATCAGTTTGGACAGCTAGTTACTATCGGCAGTACCTCAATGTGACAACTGATGAGTTTGGCCATAACAACCAGTATTCCAGTCATAACACGGCATGTCAGTTTGATGTGGGTGGGAAGCCTGAAGTGATGCAGGTCTTAGATGCTACCCACTTTGGTGAAACCCACTGCCATGATAACTCATGAAAATTTGGTCATGCATGACTTGTTTATAGATGAAGAAGCCAAGAATTGAAATGGTTTCTCTGTAGACTCAAGTCTCCCCGTTTCAACCAGTTATGCTTCTCCGAGCCACTGCAGGCAGGATGACTGACCCGTTGTCGCAGAGACTTCAAAGGTAAACACAGATAATCAACAAGTCTGGTATTGATTTGAACTGATGGTGGAACCAGATACCCAAACTGAGAGATGTAGATCCACACTCAATGTGAGGAAGTCCACAAACACTCGGCTAAATTAATATCATTTCACCCAAACTACAAGAATGATATATCTATCTGCAAGGTTCTCAGTGACATCTGAGTGGACAGGACACAATTTGATTTGAAAGGAAACTTATGTTACTCGTCACCTATGATGGACTTACATTTAGTCTTGGAAATTGTTAAATTGTCTTCTAATCTCCTAATAGAAAAAAGCCAAGAGAATCAATTCATTTTCAGAAATCTAGACTTGCCAAATTAGTGTAGACTTGCAGGGGACTTATTGGATATATTTGTTTTATTTCCTTTGACTGTCACAACAGACACTGCATCCTCAACACCCATGCCACTCTACACATTGATATCTTGTAGAATCAAACCAACTATCCCCACCCTTCCCTACCACACACACCCAAGTCCAACAAAAACTTGCCCAGTCCTACCCAGAAGTACCAAGTCCTCCCCAGAAGTACCAAGTCCTATCCAGAAGTACCAAGTCCTACCCAGAAGTAACCAGTCCTAACCAGAAGTACCAAGTCCTCCCCAGAAGTACCAAGTCCTACCCAGAAGTAACCAGTCCTACCCAGAAGTAACCAGTCCTACCCAGAAGTACCAAGTCCTACCCAGAAATAACCAGTCCTACCCAGAAGTAACCAGCCCTACCCAGAAGTACCAAGTCCTCCCCAGAAGTAACCAGTCCTACCCAAACTTACCCAGTCCTATTACACCCTTCTAAAAAACCCGATCTACCCAGACCTACCCAGAAGTACCCAGTCCTAACAAAACCTACTTCACCCATCTACAAACCTAGATCAACCCAGTCTTACCTAGAAGTACCCAGTCCTACCCAGAAGTACCCAGAAGTACCCAGAAGTACCCAGACCTCCTACCCAGTCCTTACCAGAAGTACCCAGTCCTAACAAAACCTACCAAAACCTTCACCCTTCTACAAACCCAGATAAATCCAGACCTACCCAGTCCTACCCAGAAGTACCCAGTCCTAACAAAACCTACCAAAACCTACTTCACCCTTCTACAAACACAGATCTACCCAGACCTACCCAGTCCTATCAAGTCCTGTCAAGTCCTACCTGTCCGATGGCTGCACCTCCATGTTTCTGTCGCAGTCACCCATCAGTGAATATATATAATTAGTACATAAAGAGTAACGCATCACTGACCTTACAACTTTTGCCACTACGTTGGTCACAGTCCAGGGATTATGGTCACAGTTGAAAGATTCGCCAACCAGTCTGCACCTGCACCAGCGTTAGAAATTGGCACTAGTCCTGTAGTCCTTGCCAAAGTACCCATTAGTTAAGGTATCATAAGGACGAGTAGAAATTTGCCATTTTTAAGGGTTTTACTATATTTTACCATTGTAAGGACTAGTGGACTCAAAATGTTAGTTTCTACCGCTGCTGCACTGAGTGACGTAGTGGTCGATCTAGACCAACTAGCATACATGATTCCCCATCCAGTCCCATGCACCGAGTGACGGACAAGTCGATCTATACCAAGTAGCATACCAAGTTGTAAACACTTCATTAGCAACATGTTGATCACATCAGAAATCCAGATGCATTTACACAATCAGGCAAATGATCAGTGATCAGCTGATGATCAGGGAAATAATGGATGATCACATGATGTATGATCAAGCAATGATCAAATGGTGGATGATCAATTAATGATCACATGATGGATGATCAACTCATGATCAAATGGTGGATGATCAATTAATGATCAAATGGTGGATGATCAGCAAATGATCAAATGATGGGTGATCAATGACCACATAATGGATGATCAACTATGATCAAATGGTGGATGATCAATTAATGATCAAATGATGAATGATAAACTAAGGATGGTGGGTTATCAATGATCAAATGGATGATCAACAAACGATCAAATGATGTGATAATCAACTAATGATCAAATGTCGGATAATCAACAAATGATCAAATGATGAATGATAAACTAAGGATGGTGGGTTATCAATGATCAAATGGATGATCAACAAACGATCAAATGATGTGATAATCAACTAATGATCAAATGTCGGATAATCAACTAATCATCAGTCAGAGATATAGTATGCTTGCTTTTAGATCACCATAAGTGTTGTTTGTTATAATATTTCACATCAATGTAAAAAGCTTGTCTCCTATAACAGTCAAACCAACACTTATCTCCACAATTCTTTATTGATTAAACTCACTTGGAGGTCTACTTATCAGAAATTGATCAAAACAATTTATCGCAAAACCATGACATTGTGTTCATATTTCATAAATGTCTGGTGCCGCCCCAGTAGCTAGGATCTACAACGAGTCAAATGAAACAACCACAAGCCTTGATAAATATCCCCACTTTCATCCACTTTCTCCAGTCTAAGACAGCAGACGAACATCAATGACCAATCTGTCACACGCTGTTAGCTCATAGACTAATTCTGAATCAAATCAAGTAATTCATAATGGCCAATATTTGGATTCTGATCAGTAAGCATGTTGGCTCATCAAAAATACATCAGGTAGCGTGATAAACTATGTATACCCCTCTGATCCAGTAATGATAACGATCAATAGCCAATCATACTTCCCCAGCAGCAGAAGGAGGATATAAGAGCCATGTTTGTTATTTCACAGTCTTTATTTTGCCAACCATGCCACAAGTGTTCACAGATGCTTTGATGTCTTCACAGATAGGAAAACATCAGCTTCCTGCTAATGTGAGGATAATTACACCATGGCTAATAGTTGGAATGCTACCACAAGAACTTTGTGTCAGGTTCTCCAACTGTTCTGGATACATTCTACACTGGTTACAATACAAAACAGCATCTTCTCCTTTCAAGTGAGTGAGACTGTGACCACAACCCGACCTTGACCTGACCATGACCCACACCTCAACATTCACACAATCGACACTGACATGACCTCAACCTCAACCTCAACCTCAACCTCAACCTCTACCCGACCTTGACACAAACCACAACATTCACACGATCGACACTGACATGACCTCAACCTCTACCCGACCTTGACCCAAACCTCAACATTTACACAATCGACACTGACATAACCCCAACCTCAACCTCTACCCGACCTTGACCCAAACCTCCACATTCACACGATCGACACTGACAAGACCTCAACCATGACCCTTGACCTTATACATTATCACAAAGACTGGTAACTTTGATGTACTTGTTTCTGCTTTTAGTCACAAGAGCTATTGCCGACTAATCCAAGCCGGAAGTTAAAAGGCAACCGATGGAGACTGAACTTCTGTGGGCCCAGCAAACACATGACCTGTTGGGCTATCCTGCATCACACAAAACGACAAGATTGACAAAACTGAAACCAATAATAACCTTTCTGGTCAATGTTAATAATGGCATATTAACTTGCTTATGAACTCTCTGCCCGTCTGTAACATAACTTGCTGAGCTCCCGGACAACGTCAAGCGGTGCACTGCCCATCAGCATATATCCCATATAAATTCAACCACAAAATAGAACAACTTTAGTTCTCACTGAATTATTGATGAGGACTTGACCTTCTATGCAGATGAGCCCACAACAAATCCCTTCCCACAGACCATGTGTAATGTTGGGCCACACACTGTGTGACTCAGGCCACAGGCGGAACACAAGTCAGTATACTCAAATTATAGTGCAACATTTCCAAAAAGGATCTTATACTCTGAAGCCTCTGAAAACCTGTGCCAGACACTGATATTATCCACAATCAGGAGAGATCACTTATTCCTGAGCAAAATATTCCTTGTTCACCTCGTACCCAGCCGACTGTCATGAAGATGAGAATCCATGTTTTATTGAGTACCATGACATGAAATCTGTTATAGATTTTGTCTAATCTGCAAATAAATTGAGTTCTTAGAAGAAATATTCCAATGGCTAATATTTCTTTCTGTGATGAAAACATTAATTTGAGATCATTCATGAGGTTCAGATAACATTTTCTATAATTTTGGTGTTTTTTAAACAAAACCATATCAATAATTTACATTTTCAAACATTATTTTTCATTCAAAGAGGAGCTTACATGGTCCAGACACTGTCACTCGTCTGGGAAACAGTCCAGGTAATTAGCATAAACAGTTCCAGTTGGATTGATCCGTAATTCAACTTACATTAGTCGCCATATAAAGAGAAGTTTTTATACTTTGACTGAAACATGCCATCATTTCCTCCCAACTCTCAACAATAAATGATAACACTACAGAATTTGTAGAATTTATCCAATCAGAATAAACAAAGGTAACCGGGCGCCCTAAGTCCGCAGATGCTGCAGGAACTGTATATGTGTATGGACCCTGTGAGTCTACATCCAGGCATGCCGTGTTGATAGTGCCGCACATTCCCCACACATGTCTGGGAACCGACACACGGGACACACGGCCGGCCCGCCAATATGGTCGACACCTGGAACAATAGCTGCATTTCCAAGGTCAGAGAGCAGCAACAGTTTGTGGATCGTTTACAATACATGGAATACAAGCGAGCGAATGTTGTTGATCGCCACAGTGAGCAATACTCCAGCCAGATGATGGCAGCTTGTAGATAACCAATCGGGCAACCAGTGGTTGACACCATGAGCAGCGTTATAAATTAGCACTAGTCCTGTGGTCTTTGCTTAAATTAAATGCCCAATAGCTAAGGTACCATACAGACTAGCAGAAGATTGCCATTTTTAAGGGTTGTGCTAATTGTCATCATTATAAGGAGTAGGACTAAGCTTGTTAGTTTCTATCTATTATGAGCAATTATCAATCAGCACGATGATCCATTTTCGTCAACTCTTACAATCTTGCAATCCGGGCCTTCAGTCTGACAAGCAAGCACATTAACCTGATAATTAGGCGGTCCGGACACCCCCAGGATTTTACAAGACGCCGAAATGTGCCTCCATTACGCACAGATGTTTAGAATGGACGCAGAAAAAATATATATTGCATCCCGAGGGACGTACAATAAGTTCTACCACATTCTTGACACAAAATACAGAGTCCCTTAAGTAAAGTAATTATTGCATCTTACAGTACAGTACTCTATACCATTTAATTACTTCACAGGACCCTCATATTTTCTGTAAGGACCCTTGAATTGGCATTCCTCTGGACCCCCAGTTTAGAAGACCAATGTATAACCCTGCACTCAATAAAGTGACAGGATTGTGGGAAAGGGACTCGGCACTACTTCAACCCTGCAAGGAGCTCCAGTCTGGACGAGGCAAACCAGTGGTTGATAGTGTGAGCATCAGAATCAGTCTGATAAATCTTGCCTGAGGATTCAGCACAATAACCATGCAAAAGTGAGTGAGTATGGTTTTTACATCGCTTTTAGCAATATTCCAGCAATATCATGACAGGGAACACCAGAAATGGGCTTCACACATGGTTATTGTTGGGAATCGAACCTGGGTCTTCTGCCTGACGAGTGAACCCCTTAACCACTAGGCTACCAGACCGGCCATGCAAAAATTACCATTCACAATAATGAATAACCATGCACAATAACCATGCACAATTACCAAGCACAATAACTTCACACTACACGTGACAGCAACAACACTGTTGGTGGACACCACTACTCCACTACAAGACTCAGCAACAACGACGTTGGAATGCAAATGTACCGGCACTGCCAATCAGCATCTCCCGCGCCGTGAGCAGCAGGGGCCAAATCTCTCCCTTAAATCAAATCTGGCTGTGAAATCCTAACAGGGCGGAGAGAATCCCTTATTGAGAAGAGTTGCATTTTAGGCTGGAGGATTAATCCTGGCGAGCAGATCCGAGTTCTTATTCCACAAGATCAATAGTTGTGGGCTTCAGGACTTTTTGGTGGGACTAGTGTTGGGATTAGGCAACCCTTACCCAGACAGTGTTATTGCAAATAAACAGAATATATTGTATATGAATTAAGTGCCCAAGCCCCACAACACAACATCAGTATAATTTATACTGATTTTTCCTGGGGCTCGGCTTTAGGCTGCAAAGATCTTGTACATAGGCAATACATTCTACAGATGCCAAACACTCCTTCATCTAAATAGCACCATCGTCTTTGGGAAGGCATTTATTGATATGTAGAAATCATGTAATTCCAAATGTAAATAACTCAATAAAATGTCAACAATACCAAATTTAGCGTCAATGCTGACCATATTTCAACCTAATCTCACAAATACTTTGACACGACAAGCTGATCTTAATTACAAATTAAGGATTTTAGGTATTCCTCTCCAGATACCCCTGAAAACACAGATGCTCATCAACAGGGCTTTGACAGAGTGTCCCTGACTTCCAGGTTTAATTACAAACACTGTCAAGGTTGCTAAGAGTTTAAATTATTATTATTACAGTTGAATGTTCAATAAATATCATCATATAAAGACCCCAGCGGGGATTCTGGGTTGGAATAGGCCCCCAGCAACCTGTGTTGGTCGTCATAGGTAGGGTGGTCAGGCTCAGTGACTTGGTTGTTGATCACTGGATTGCCTGGTCCAGATTGGAGTATTGACAGGCTTCTTCCAAGTAGCTGGAATACTGCTGAGTGTGGCGTTAAACAAGAAACACAGACACATACTTCAGGAAGGCCATTCTGTTCCTAACAGAGCCGACAGACAGATTCCCCAATTTAGTGGAGACAAAACACTGTTATATATACATTAGCATACATCTCATATTGCCAATAAATATTGTATTACTCCGTTCAATCAGTGAAGCACAACTATCTAATCTGTTTGTGAGTTTCCTGAACCGTCCAAACAATGTACGACAACAATGAAATCTACAGAGGACATTCCCAAAACAACCAACATGGCCCCCTAATGATGCACATGTTTTCTCCAGCTGGGGGAGCGGTGGACCAGCCATGGAGGTGATCTCGAGGTCAGGGCTCTCTAATCAATCTCACTCCTACCCCCAACAGGTAACACTCACAAGACCACGCTGACCATTCCTACAGGAAAACACAACCCCCCATCTTGGATTCAAAACACTGTCCGACATGCCGGATACAACAACATGATAAATGTGGAATGTTGGGTCAAGCTGTGATGCTGGAGAACAAACCCACCCACAGACAAACATGTATACGTGTATATTGAGAGACAAAATTGGTCAAAACCTAATACTGTAATAGAAAATCTTATATTGTTCAAGGTCAAAGGCGCCAACCATCTTTGTGCAGCCATACTTTTTCCTCATTATGATATGTGTCCACCCACATCAAAGTGAAGCCAACCAGGGAGGCTCAAGGAGGGGATATTGCTCTGTATACACCGGCAAGGGTACTTGGACAGCGGAGTTATTCACACTGGCCAGGATATGAATGTGGCCAGTTATTAATGTTTCAGGAAAAGATTGCACTGATAACTACAGATAAAAACCAGAACCACCCTCCTCTGTCCAGCCACCCACTCCTCAAACTGACCTCCAAGACACTGCCACAATGACTGCACTAATGATCTCTACATGCTTCACATTCCCTGTGCTGACCTATCCATTCTTTAGACAACAGGCACATGTCTTCCTCATCAGCCCAACAACCTCCATCGCCAACCCCACCCTCTCCACCATCGTCACAACCCCACCCCCTCCAGCATTGCACCACCCAAACCCCTCCACCATCGTCACCAATCCACCATCGTCACCAATCCACCCCCCTCCACCAGCGCCAACATCCCCACCCCTCCACCACCCCACCCCCTCCACCATCGTCAATACCCCACCCCCTCAACCATCGTCACCACCCCTGCCCACCCCCTTCACCATCGTCACCACCCCACCCCCTCCACCATCGTCATCACCCCACCCCACCCCCTCCACCATCGTCACCACCCCACCCCACCCCCTCCACCATCGTCACCACCCCACCCCACCCCCTCCACCATCGTCACACCACCCCCTCCACCATCGCCACCAAAATCACAAAAACTTAGAGACAAAACAAATCTTGATTCAGTCGAAATAATGCAAACAATTCCCTGAGATTCTATAAGGAGTTATAATAAAACTGAATACATAAGTAGTCCCAAATTATCTACCAGACAGTCGGGCAGGTGGAGGAAAATTTCATGCAGCCCAACATAAAATTTACCAGCCACGGGCGGGTGGGCAGGCAGTTATTTCGGACACTGTCTGCACCATACAAGAATATTATGTTGCTCTTATCTTCTGTTGCTAAGCAACAATGGATATAGGTATACAAAGTTGTTTCGTTCCCACAAATCATACAGACTGATATCAACAACCACCCACATACAAACAGGACACTCAAGAAATAAGCAAAACTTTCCACTAAATGTCCGCGGAAGGCGAGGCAGCGTACAAGTGCAGTGACATCAGGAGCTGGGTGATGGACATGCCAATCAAACTGTGGCACCAGCATGTCTCCGGGCAGGAAGATGCTCTCTATCTGCCCCGCCACAACTCGGAACACGACCCCATCCAGATCTGGGTGTGTCCAATCTGGCTGCTACAGCTGCCCTGTTACAGGTAGGTAGTGACCTAGTAGACTTGCTCAAGTCTCTAAGGCAATAATTATTAGTTTAAATCATAATTTCTAGATTATGTAAATAATAAGGACAAGTTGTCCTGATAAGAGACTGGAGTACTTAGATGTACTGTGCACATATCTAGACTTGCCTATTAGGATAGAATTACCACACATCCATGGACTTTTTTTTCAGTACAGCCTTGGAGCAAGGCTAGTGATATAGTGGCAATGTTGCAAGTCACTCAAGTCTATATAAATAAAGTCTGGTATCACAACACAGCATTAACATAATCTCCATTAATAGTAAGAAATTGTGAGTTGATGCCACACTATAGTTGTAGTAAGATTCCAGGAGAGTTATTTTCACCGTTCCCCAGCTAAACAAACAATCAGGAATATCAGCTTGATTTTCACAACTCATCTCAGCCGAAACAAATAGGGATTAGGCATGCCATAAATAGAAGAATATCCCACTGTCACAAGGACAATGTTAACAATAAGGAAGAACAATTTCCCTGACCCTCCTAGAAATATAATCCATTTTATTTCAAAACACATGTCCCTGTTCCTACGTAAGCTAACTTTCAGCACCCCTCGTTTAAACTGCCTGATTCAGCTTCAAACAACACACCTGTCTCACCTGTCTCACCTTGATCACCTGAACAAAGCACAAGCCAAAGTAACATTCTTCAACATGGATCCTAAGTTTGAAATCTAAGTTATCGGAATTAAAAAGAATTTAATGCCCATTTAGTTTGAAGTTATATGAAATTACTGTGACCTTTGTTAAGGGAGTACAGTTACTATCACACGCTGGAGAAAAGGTCATCTTTGTGTTCATTAGTTGTAATACCGACAGTATCAGTCTGATCACACCTTGCACCAACGTTTTAGCTTTCAGTTTTAACATAAGCAATGTGATATGATATCGAGGCAACTATTTACATCTGTCGTATTACGATCCAAGGCTTTGTCCCATGAGACCAAAGTACGTAATAAATGGGTACACGAGGCCGAACATGCAACACTGGAACTATGCCAGGCTGAGACCCAAACAGACCTGTGGCCAAGTTACAAATACCCTCACTCAACAAAACACACTAACACGCCTGTCGACTAAAGAATATGTAAATTATTTACCTTAGACAAGATGGAAGGCGAAAAACTCCTTTTGTACTGCCCAATTTAACGGTACGAAAGACAGTTACTTCTTCAAACACTAGATTTATTCAACTGCCAAAATCTTTAAATGATAATAAAATCTTTGCAAGTATCCTGAACCCCTGACCTGAAAAAGCAAAATATGTTTCACATATTATCTCTGACATGTTTATTAAAAAAAACCTCTATAATAAACACATTTAGATATGACCTAGACTAACATCTAGTCTCTTAAATGAACATATCATACAGAAAAGACAAGTATTTGTCACAGAGTGACGAAATATCCCCCGCCTGTACACCATAGTACCAAATATGAAGACAATCCAGCGATTAGTTCTTGAGATATTGTGGCAACACCGTTTTCCAACTCCAAAAGCAGATTTGCCTGCTGTGACCTTGAAAATGGGGTCAAGGTCACCAAATCTGACAGGTGTATGCGGTGTCTGTATATACACTATAGTTCCAAATATGAAGACAATCCAGCGATTAGTTCTTGAGATATCGCGGCAACACCGTTTTCTAACTCCAAAAGCAGATTTGCCTGCTGTGACCTTGAAAATGGGGTCAAGGTCACCAAAACCGACTGGTGTCTGCGGTGTCTGTATATACACCATAGTTCCAAATATGAAGACAATCCAGTGTTTAGTTCTTGAGATATCGCGGCAACACCGTTTTCCAACTCCAAAAGCAGATTTGCCTGCTGTGACCTTTAAAATGGGATCAAGGTCACCAAAACCGACTGGTGTCTGCGGAGTCTGTATATACACCATAGTTCCAAATATGAAGACAATCCAGTGTTTAGTTCTTGAGATATCGCGGCAACACCGTTTTCCAACTCTAAAAGCAGATTTGTCTGCTGTGACCTTGAAAATGGGATCAAGGTCACCAAAACCGACTGGTGTCTGCGGAGTCTGTATATACACCATAGTTCCAAATATGAAGACAATCCAGTGTTTAGTTCTTGAGATATCGCGGCAACACCGTTTTCCAACTCTAAAAGCAGATTTGTCTGCTGTGACCTTGAAAATGGGATCAAGGTCACCAAAACCGACTGGTGTCTGCGGAGTCTGTATATACACCATAGTTCCAAATATGAAGACAATCCAGTGTTTAGTTCTTGAGATATCGCGGCAACAAACAGGTGGGACGTACGGACGGACGTACGGACGGACGTACGGACGGTCGTGAATACTATATCCCCCGCTTCGCGCTTTCGCGCGGCGGGGGATAAAAACAGTTGTTCAGTTATCTTAATAAAAATATCATAAAAGGGAGCCCAGTGACTCTCTTCATTTTCATACTGCAGTAATCTAGACTTGCCAAACATTATAGACTTGCATGGACTGTATTTGATATATATTTGTATCAGGGTCTGTACGACAGACTAGATATGACCTTAAATCTTAACTACAACATTACTATACATTATTAAAGTGTATGCTGCCAGCTACCTCATGATATCTATAAATGTTTATACACCATGAATGAAAATATGGAATATCTCATATATAATGTACATCATGCATTCCTACCTCTCATGTTTATAGTTATATTTACCCCCATATGTAGATAGTTTCTACCCTGCCCTTCTGTACAATAAAAATTCTTCATTCTTGATTCATCTGGGTCAAGGTCACGTGTTGGCCTTGTCGTTATACATTTTCACTTAATGTATTATGCTTTGATTAATCAAATATTTAGCAAGTTATACAAAAAATTCCTGGCGCTAAAAATACCCTAGATAAGCACCTGAAGCATTCATCGTGCAGACTGGGGAGATTATCCCGCTGTTCTCCCACCTCAAGACCCAGAAAGCGTTAATTATACAACTTCTGTGACAAAAACACAACATTCCTGCGATGGTTTGGCTTGATGTCCGCCACAGTCGACATGTGAATTCCGCCAAGACTTCACAGCACATAATGACATGTCGATGTCGTACACACAGACAACAGACAGACATCCCCGTCCTCATCGCCCTGATGTATGACTCAAGACAATGAGAAACATGCCGAGTGAAACCTATTTCAGAAGTCAGTGTCACGATGCAAGTCAGTTGCACTCCATGTAGTGTCTGCAGTCATAATTATTGGACTAAAATAGCGTTGTTGTGTGCCATCACATGACGCCCATGTGACAGCATGCTTTCAATCTAAGCAATTCATTCGATGAATACTTCATTCTGCGGGCTTATTGTTATTGTTTGCATTGAAATGATGCAAAATTTACAACATGTGTCGTGAAAAATAACAATTACTGGGGGCCATCACAACTTACTGTGTCTGTGAAAGTCATCAGCAAAATTTAGAAAGTCATTCATGAATTTAATTTTTAGTCTACAAAATATTTATAACCAATGAACTATTATGGTTACAGACCCTTGGGTGATCTGCTGGAACTAGAACTGATGTAGAAAAATATGTTGCATAAAAAAAACATATTACTCACATTAAATATGTAGAAATCCTTTATCATGGACGACGTAGAGTTACTCGGCCCACCAGCCATTCTGACCGACCAATACACATTGTCTCAAGTTATGACATACCAACTGTTGACCATCATTGCCCAGACAACCGACACTGCCCTGACGACCGACACTGCCCTGACGACCGACACTGCCCTGACAACCAACACTGCCCTGACGACCAACACTGCCCTGACGACCGACACTGCTCCGACAACCGACACTGCCATGACAACCGACACTGCCATGACAACCGACACTGCCCGACAACAGACACTTCCGCATCAACCGACACTGTACTGACAACCGAAACTGCCCTGACAAAGTGTGTAATAGTTTCTCACAACATCTGACAAAACACAGATCCATCCTGTGAAACACTCTGACACAAGCTGCTTTCTGTAGCATCATTGTTTTCCATTCAAATTTGAAATTTGCAACCACTAGCCACGTAAAAAGTCAAAACAAATGATATTGGGGCAGCCTCTGTTTAGAAGCCAGGTGTGAGGTAGCCAAGGGCTGCTAGCTTAGCTACACAGTACACCCTCCCAAGGTGGGAAAATATTTAAACCTGGTCTCTAAATATAACACAGGTGCCAATGAGGTCTAATTGTTGACCTTAATCAGATAAACACTACGACTGACAAGAAGTAAATACACCACAATTATTTCTGTCTTTAAAAGATTACACATGGAATGATGACTGAGAATATCCTACTTTTCACACAACTACCTTCAGGTGCTGTCTGGTTGTTTAGATGGACGGGAAAAGTTAATAAACATTTTTCAAAGTTTACATATTTGCTCAAATCTGTCAATATAACAGCCAGATAGTAAACATTGCATGATGAAAATATGGACAGCAACATATATATATTACCATATATATATGAACAGTCAATCTGTGTCATAGCAAAGAGAAACAAGAAAACAGCGTTTTCACTATCCCTCTGCCATGGGGCACATTAGAATTTTGTTTGTTCATATAGTTGTGAATATAAACTATATATAGAAGCCTATAAAGCCATAAAAAAAGACAGTTATGTCATCAGAAAATATTATTAGCATGATTTAATATGAAATTGAAAAGCATGGAGCCAGGGCCATGACTCTGTAAACAAATAATTTACGGCACCAATTTTCGAACTCAGTCTTGACAAGTATCTCTAAGACAAGCATACAAACTTTGACTCATGTAATTTCAGTATTTTCTGAGAAAAATGGTCCCCATTGCACTCTAGAAAGCACAGAGCAAGGGCCATAACTCTGTAAAAAGATAATTGAACTAAAAAAATAATTCAAACTCATCTAAGATCATGACCAGTAATATCAGTGTGAAAAATTTCCTTTCTCAATCTTAAATAGTTTTCAACAAAAAAATTGTCCCCCTTGAGCATGTTGAGCATGTTGAGAGGCAGACGGATGGACATACGGACAAAGATGGAACAATGGACAGGCGAACTCTGTTCTTATACCCCCCACCCCACTTCATGGCGGGGTATAATACCCACCTACAGTAATAACCATGGTTACCATGGTTACCATGGTTACCATGGTTACAATACCATGCACCAAACTATTCCATCATTGAAGTCAAGAACAATAAGATGCAAGATCAGTTTCATATTCAGGTTATGAGATGAAATTATATACTGTAGAAAATAAGAAACTTTTGTCTACACTGACTAAAAACAGTCGGAACTTGTTAACATATGAGAAGTAATACCAATAGGATTCTCCACAAGCTTCCTGACATTCGTTTGAAGTCTAATTACTCTTCTTATCCTGTCAGACTAATAACCATGCCTCCCCTAAAGGTTACACCAGCAACGACAAATAATAGCCACTAATCTATGTAATCACACTCGGCTAAGAATACAGACAGTGAAATTAACGGACAATATTTTTCATCAACCATGACTTGACGCGCGATCGTTTGAACTTCTGATCTCCTCAAGTATATGCTGTAACCATGGTAACAGTGGCTATAAAAAGTAATATCACACACAAAACACGTTTGTTATGTTAACACGTTTGATGAAACAGGACACACTTATTGAAAAAATGTTACCTTGAATTTATGTTTCTGAATGACTTCTAAACTGCTACATATCAAGATCATAGACAGCTTGTACTCCAGATTGTGGTTATCGTCATACTGAGCCATCATAATCATGTCACTGGAGTGACAAGGACATCATGACTACAGGACAACCATTTCTATCAATCACAAGTTTGTTTGTTTGTTGTCTAACCCTGTACTCAGCAATATTCCAGCTATATGACGGCAGTCTGTAAATGTTCGAGTCTGGATCATGTAAGTCGCATCTAACAGCAAGCAAGACCTCTTGTAACCCGGATCTTCGTGGGACATCAGTCATAACTACTCTTGTGTACAGTGAACAGTCATCTCTTTCCTGGCTGGCACAGCGGACAAGGTGGTCATTAGCCACTCATAAAACCCTGGGCTCTACTCTCAAGACTTGATATGTGAGGTGCAATGGAGTCTAAAGTAACATTTAAGATTATTTCTCATATGTACGTGGCTGCTTGTACTAGTCCAGGCTTAAGGGGGTTTTATAGTGCTAGCCCACTGAGAAACTATCCCCCAGTTTATGGGGGATAATGCCGAGCCTCAGACAGGGTAACAAGTACCATCTTTTAACGTCTGTTGGTATGACACAGCCAGGGGACCTTCCAGTCTCTGGACTGATGCTCTATCTCTCGAGGCATTCGTCCAGACGTAGAGAACTGCTCAAGTCAAATCTCAAAAATATTCTTGTGATTTCAATTTTCCTTGATTGTATTTGTGTAAAGAAAGTAGAATTACTGGATAAAGATAAACCTGTCATTTAGTTAAAGAGAAGAGCAAAGAAACTGTTCACATCATTAGTAGAAAATAAGGGTAATTTCATCCTCAAACGTGTAACATATGAACCTCCATTTCTAATTCAGACTGGCAGCTACATTAATTTATCTGAGACCAACAAAATATTACATAACTAAATATATAACATAAATAGGAGCAAATACTAGCTGGGATATGCAAAAAATTGTTACAGAGTTTTTACCATTCAGATTTACCATAGCAACGGGTGCAAACCTGACAAGAAACACTGTGAAACTGTTATTTCAGCCATCACTATTTATTGGGTTGTCCACTAAAAAAACCCACAAATGTACCCCATGAACAAGCCATGCTTGTGACAACCCAGCTCACTGCAAGCACTCCCACACCAACACACCATGTTTCTACTGCTGGGATCAAAGCTTTGTTTTCAGTGCAAAAAGCCATTTGTCCTATCTAATAGATCCCCAGTAATACCACATCAGCCCCAGAAATCAACTGGATCAATCTGAACCGACTTCCTGCATAGCTGACTTCACGAGCTGCTACAATGCATGCCATGTCAAAGTCGTCCTAAATCCCACACACACCAACTGATGATGATGTTTCTATAGCAACAGAATGTTCCTCTTTAAATAAGTGTCTTTCACTCTGAATTTCCAGCCAGCTATAGGCATGATAGGTTTGAGAATGGACACAGTGTAGTACTGAAGCTATTCATATTCATGACGACTGTCTCAAGTGATTGCTTCCGACTCCACTCTCCACAAGTAGCCAGTGTGGTGAAGGAGAAGGACAGAGTCAAAAACAATCAGGGGCAGATCTTCAAAACTTACTTCACTTTTATAGGTACATTGTGCAGTTTCATGATGCTACTGAGTTAGTGTCTCGACCTTTGAAGTAAGATAGGGTTTATCAAACTTGGAATGTCGGGATCTACGCCCCACATTTAGCAATATTCCAGCCCTCTGTATAATGGGCACACCAGAACCCAACCATACACCTTATGACCATCAGGGAATCAAACCTGGACCCTTTGCATGAGGAGTGAACACCTCAACCAGTAGACCACCACCCTGCATCTATGAACCTGAAAGAGGAACTGACCAGATTCCTATGTTGGAAAGCTTGAGTACTGGTAGACTTGCACAAGTCTCGAAGGCAATAATTATTAGTTTAAATCATAATTTCTAGATTATATAAATAATAAGAACAAGTCGTCCCTACAAGAGACTGGCATCCACTTATCTAGACTTGCCTATTATATGGATAGAATTACTACACATCCATGGACTTGTCTTTCAGTACAGCCTTGGAGCAAGGCTAGAGTATTGAGAAAAGTAATTTTGACTGAAGGTAGACTCATTCACTGCAAGAGAGCTAACAATTCCATGCAATGAACAAAATGAATACTGATTTAGCATCCATTGTCAATATCTTTAATCAACACATCTTTCCTCGCAAGTACTTCCTTGTAAATACTACTGGATGTCATGCTGCTACATAGCCTCACATTTCATCACAAGTTATTCAACATCCCTTACTTCATCTACGGCATTACCATGACACATTGAAAATCTGCATTTAGAAAAGGGTTGAAATGGTTTGAAATTTAACTCGATAGAAATGACATTACAAAAAATATAGTTCACAGATTTGTGGAAGAATTAAAGTTTAACATTTTGTCTTTGAGACTGGTACAGCAAGAGCAACATATCGAGGAGACAAGGAGATACTGGCTTAGATTATATCAGATCATAACATCCTCCCTTGAATAATACAATACCAACACACAAATGATTATCATCCTATTTTTTCAACAAGTAAAAGAAACCCTGATAATGAAGACAAGATCACACAACTATTCATGACTGACCATCTTGAATATATAATCAGTTGTCATTCAAAACTTGGGATTATTCTTTGGGGAAATACATTTTGTAGGTACATAACAGTGCTGAGACACAACAGAACATAGCTTCACTGGACACCCCTCTTTCTCTGTCTATCTCTTGGCCTCTCTCGCTCCACACACTCCTGGAATGTGGCTGCACGGACAGATTTGGCACAACAAAGACACACACTATACACAAACATTCACCTCTGAAATTCCTCACTCCGTCAACAAGGGGAGGTAATTACATCCATAGTCAATTCAAATTTAAATCTTGCCAATTACTAGCAACCTGTGTTCAGGGCCAGGGAGGGTGTTCTTCGCTGTACTGTTAAAACAGGTGGCAAGAATAGAAGCATTGTTGAGGAGACAATAGAGCTCGGACATAGATCCTCATGACACAGTGTACTCGGTATTCTGATGCATTGGGAATGGAAGCATCTTTCTGAGAGCACTGTTAGCATGGTTAGAAATATAGTCAAATCAATTCATTTCTTTATTAACCTTTAGCTTTTCAGCTAATCGTCAGTCTACATTGCAATTACTCATAATATTGTTGGTACAGGCATAGACATTGTTTAAGTACAACATTCTCAGAGAAGGTACTTTAATAGAATTTACATAAATTCCTGTCTTGTATAATAATTCTAGGGTGGGGGGGTCTTGTGCTTTTTGCCTCCAAATTTGAAAAAAGACCCAGACTTTCAAAGACAATGGGGCATCTTAGCATTGTGCTGTCTGGGCAAGTGTGGGTGTACCTCTGGAATATTTAAAATCTTCACATAAACATGATAAAGGGCCAGTGTCAGAAAACCCTGGAGTGAACCCTGAATGTGTAATGAAAATTAATGAACACTATTTCTTTTACATGCTTTCATTTCATATTTAAAAATGAAAAAACAAACTACATTTCCATTCTTCCTTCATTTGCCCATTAAACAAAAACTAATAACATTCCTCTCGTCAGGCCTTACCATGAGTGAGTGAGTTGGACCTAACGCCACTTTGAACAGTACTTCTCATACATCACAACGTGTCAGGTTGACGCTAATTGATCCAGTTCTTGGACATTTACCACTTTGATTAAAGCCCATGTGCATACTGCTGACAAACCAAGAAACACAATCAGGTCACAGGTTCCATGATCACAGGTTCCTGGCACAACCAAGGGACATAACCCCTCACAGTGAATGGCAGCACCTCAGACAGCTGGCCCTCCATGCCCTCTTATATTGAGATCTCCAGAAATACCAACTCCAGTTCGGGGTCCAGACTGATGAAAACATTAATGATTCAAGAGACCCATTACCTATACAAATGATGAATCATGTTCTGAAAATATTTGGACAGGAGCTATGATGCTTGAACAGGAAGAGTTATTTGTTTTCTCCACAGGTCAATGCCTAGCAAAATAAATCACTGATAAAGAAGTTATCATCCATAAAAAGTTTCATGTCTTTATATTAACTGAAGAGTTGACATTGGTAATTTTCAACTTCATCTATTGAAATTATCGCTTGTCTGGTAGAGTTATGTCAGCTATTGCTATTACTGCCAGTAATAATTGCAATGTGTCGAGGGCAAGTTTGAATTATTACATCACGAACCAACTCCACACAATCAAGTGTTACGCCAGATACACATTAAACACTGACCAGCCAGGTATATACCCAGGTAACACTGACCAGCCGGGTATATACACAGGTAACACTGACCAGCCACGTATATACACAGGTAACACTGACCAGCCGGGTATATACACAGGTAACACTGACCAGCCGGGTATATACACAGGTAATACTGACCAGCCACGTATATACACAGGTAACACTGACCAGCCATGTATATACACAGGTAACACTGACCAGCCAGGTTTATACACAGGACACACTGACCAGCCAGGTATATACACAGGTAACACTGACAAGCCAGGTATATACAGACAGGTAACACTGACCAGCCAGATATATACACAGGTAACACTGACCAGCCAGGTAAATACTCAGGTAACACTGACCAGCCACGTATATACACAGGTAACACTGGCCAGCCAGGTATATACAGACAGGTAACACTGACCAGCCAGGTTTATACACAGGTAACACTGACAAGCCAGGTATATACACAGGTAACACTGACTAGCCAGGTAAATACCCAGGTAACACTGACCAGCCAGGTAAATACCCAGGTAACACTGACCAGCCAGGTTTATACACAGGTAACACTGACCAGCCGGGTATATACACAGGTAACACTGACCAGCCAGGTAAATACACAGGTAACACTGACCAGCCAGGTAAATACACAGGTAACACTGACCAGCCAGGTATATACATAGGTAACACTGACCAGCCAGGTAAATACACAGGTAACACTGACCAGCCGAATATATACACAGGTAACACTGACCAGCCGGATATATACACAGGTAACACTGACCAGCCACGTATATACACAGGTAACACTGACCAGCCAGGTATATACATAGGTAACACTGACCAGCCAGGTAAATACCCAGGTAACACTGACCAGCCATGTATATACACAGGTAACACTGACAAGCCAGCAGGTATATACACAGGTAACACTGACAAGCCAGGTATATACACAGGTAACACTGACAAGCCAGGTATATACACAGGTAACACTGACCTGCCAGGTATATACACAGGTAACACTGACCAGCCACGTATATACATAGGTAACACTGACCAGTCAGGTATATACACAGGTAACACTGACCAGTCAGGTACATATACACAGGTAACACTGACAAGCCAGGCATATACACAGGTAACACTGACCAGCCAGGTAAATACCCAGGTAACACTGACCAGCCAGGTAAATACCCAGGTAACACTGACCAGCCAGGTAAATACCCAGGTAACACTGACCAGTCAGGTATATACACAGGTAACACTGACCAGCCACGTATATACACAGGTAACACTCATCAGCCAGGTATATACACAGGTAACACTGACCAGCCGGGTATATACACAGGTAACACTGACCAGCCACGTATATACACAGGTAACACTGGCCAGCCAGGTATATACATAGGTAACACTGACCAGTCAGGTATATACACAGGTAACACTGACCAGCCAGGTACATACAAACAGGTAACAATGACCAGCCAGGTATATACACAGGTAACACTGACCAGCCAGGTATATACATAGGTAACACTGACCAGTCAGGTATATACACAGGTAACACTGACCAGCCATGTATATACACAGGTAACACTGGCCAGCCAGGTACATACATACAGGTAACACTGACCAGCCAGGTACATATATACAGGTAACACTGACCAGCCAGGTACATATATACAGGTAACACTGACCAGCCAGGTACATATATACAGGTAACACTGACCAGCCAGGTACATATATACAGGTAACACTGACCAGCCAGGTACATATATACAGGTAACACTGACCAGCCAGGTATATACACACAGGTAACACTGACCAGCCAGGTATATACACATAGGTAACACTGACAAGCCATGTACATATATACAGGTAACACTGACCAGCCAGGTACATATATATACAGGTAACACTGATCAGCCAGGTACATATATACAGGTAACACTGACCAGCCAGGTACATATATACAGGTAACACTGACCAGCCAGGTACATATATACAGGTAACACTGACCAGCCAGGTACATATACACAGGTAACATGATACCTCTGTGCACTATCATTTGGGAGTGTGTATGTAAGCAGGCATTCAACACTGGAATAACTAATTGGTTGGCAATTTGCAGAACAGTTTACCCTTGGCCATCTCTTGATTTCATAATCATGTGTAATTTCCCAAAATATTGCCACAATTCCCGGAAGGTCTGATTGGCTGACGGAGCTGCCAGACAGGTGTTAACGAGGTAACTGTTTACACAATCAACAAATTACATCTTGCTTGAAAGAGGAAGCTTATCACTCCACTGGTGTAAGTATGTTACAGGAAACCAACAGCTAATTAACAAAATACAGGAATAAACAGAGCATGCCTTTTAAGATTTTAAGACATAACTGAAAATATCTTTGAGTTGAAATCACCAATTAACTTAAAAGTCTAAATCCAATCCCTATCATAATAGTTTTGACTCCCCCTTCCCTAGTAAACACCCCCCCACCCCACCCCATGGAGGTAGGACTTTGTTCCACTGGAGCACTTGACACGAAGATGTTAGCCCTGTGTCCCACTTGTCACCACATCCAGGATAGTTCAAGTTAAGACAAAACAATACTACGTGCTGTGTCCATGTTAGCCTGCCAAACCCTCCATGGCCTTATCTTTGACAGAATGTGCAAAATGTCCACATTGAAACAGACATACCATTTACCTCAGCAAACACTGTTACTGTCAGCTGTTTTCATTGTCTTACCCTTGAACACCAAGAAATGCATTAAATCATAAGTCATTAGATATTCTTGCAAATATCCCAAAAGATTTACACACTACCTGTCATCAATTCAAACTAATCACAGCTAGGCCAATCAGTGTTTACAATAAACAGTGGTCACAGTCCAATGATAGCGTGATGTGTAAAATATTTGCATGCATTGATATATAGACACAATAGTGCAATGTAAAAAGTCTGATAAAAACAATCTTATGTGAACAATAGGGCAGAAGTTGAATTAGTTGGATGGTAGAGTGCCCAACACACGATTAGCACACTGTGGAAATCGATTTTGCATTTTCTTCAGGTGAGGAATTTTTGGTTGACAGTTGTTGGAGTTGGCTGAAGAGCCCAATCAGCCAAGCAGTGTCACACAAGCAGTAGACATGATACACTCGGGAACTCGTGTCCCAGATACTGTGACTCACCTGGAGAAATAGCACGACACTTCAACAGTCGGCCATGATAATTATAGCGTACGTTGACTATTCAGTTTGGCCCGACATACAGGTAAACCCACACAATGTGTATAAACAAATCGGCTCGACGTCTTTACATCCAGTGTAAGTAATATTCCATTTGTACAGGCACATCACAATGGCTTACACATATTATGCACAACACGGACAATATCCTTGATTATGGCTGGTTATTCCGAGCATTTTGTAAACATGGAATGCCGAATGTGCTCCGAGGCTGCAGGAGACCACAGTCGCGTGGAAAGTGCGCACGAGAACCCGTCCGGTCCACAGTTTGGACACGTTAATCGTTGGAGGATGTAATTGTGCGAGCTGGGTGAACATTCTTAAGACTGAAACTCACCTTTCACATGTACATAAACCTGGTATACGTTCAAAATCCACGAGAAAAGCTTGTCTGAAATCGAATATACACTGCTTGTCAATCAAACGTGACCTCTTTGGCTGGTTCTTCCAGCGACCTCCCCCCGCCGACAAAGACTTTCAGATTGTCGCACGCATAATGGACAAGGCAAAGGAAGGTGTGGAATGGTGCTCTAAATAGTGAGCAAGCCGACATTATAGCAACTTACCTTTCTATCCAAACGAGACAACGAAATTGATGCAAAGTACTGTCCAAAAACATACCCTCTTGTAGGGTGTCTGTCTAACAAAGCTAACAGCGATCCCAGCGCCGCCTAGTGGCAAAGTGCGCTTTGCCATCAGACAACAGGTGAAAACAGGTAGGACGAGTTGGGGAGGGGAGAGGAACTTTCAAAAACACCTTCTACGTATGTGTGTGTGACATCGAGTCGGCACCGTGAGAAACGTTTGTTTATGAGATAGACATGGTACTTTAAAATATATTATGCGGAACGAAATGCGTGGTACGTAAATCGATAATCGGCCAAACAGTAATCATGTATCTCTGTTGTAGTAGTCTACAATGCTACTACAGCGACTGACTTGGCTATTAAGCTTTATTGTGAACACGGTACTTATCGCATATTTTTTAAGGGGATGGGAGAGGACCTATATACAGATATATGAGGTTCGTGAGTTTAAAAATCACAGTCATAGATATTTCACCGAGATCTATAACACAACGACGTGTTTATTTTCGATTCTAAACACGGCAAACCAGTGACTGAACACACCAGCAACATCCGACGCCATCGAGGACTCATACGCAATCGACCCGTGAAGATACGGGTTATAATAGGTCTTCAGTAACCTATGCTTGTCGTAAAAGTCGACTATATGCTTGCCGTAAGAGGCGACTAACGGGATCGTGTTGTCAGGCTCGCTGACTTGATTGATGCATGTCATGTATCTCATTTGCGTAGATCGATGCTCATGATATAAATCACTGGATTGTCTGGTCCAGATTTGGTTGATTACAAATAGCTGGAATATCGCTGACTGCGGCGTTAAACAACAAACAAACACATATGATACGCAATCAGTCAAGTCTCAGCGTCTGTCCACCTGATCCAGCGAACTAGGTCGCCTCTAACGACCGGCAGTGGGGTGCTGGGGCAGGGGTCCCACGGGAACACTGCCCTGGGGGTAGGCGACATACCGGAGAGAGCTAGACACGAATGGACACAGTGTTTAACCAAGTTGATAATATCAGTGATCTATCAGCTCACATCAAATCCGGTAAGTTATTATGGACTTAACTCCTCGAGCGTGTGTAGGAACACTGCTCAGTACGTTGCAAGAACTGGGAATAGCGTCTGTTTTAATGATATATGTATACAAAATATACTATTTATATAGCTTGAAGTATTTGCCGGGGAATGAGGCATAGCTAACTGGGTTGTGTGTTTGCTTGTCGGACGAAAACTGGGTTCTTTTCCCATAAATGTATTGGTACGATCAGATTCCGATTTCTTGTTTCTCAATTAATGAACCAGTTTATTGCCCTTTGCTGCCAGGATCCGGGGATTGTGAGTTCAAATCACAGACCCAACCAGCAGAAACTTATGTTTGGTTAGTAAATGTCAATAATTCTGAATAAATTTGTCTATTAATCGTCTTTAACGCTCCAGCAATTTGGATTTTGACTTCCACATTAATCGTTGCTGGGTATAAGACAACCGTTTCATGCAATCTGTAGTACATCTGTTACTGGCCTCCCTGTACAGAAACATATCGGATTCAATTTTTATGTAGCAGGGCGTGGAGTCATCCCCCAGATGACATCCTTACCTTGTCAGCTTGCTGACGGGGTTAACCTCTTTGGTCATGTGGACAAGGCGTTCGACCTCGGATCAGAAGGTCCGTGGTTCGAATCCCATCACGGAACTCGGAAATGTTATGGAGGCTACATTTAGTATGACACAGAAAGAAAAACAATGTCCTTGGAACAACATGCAACAACAATACTCCAGTTTGTAAACATGCCTGTCTTCTCTTTAATCTCTTAACCACCGAATATACAACATCTGTCACAGAGAGATAATATTCTTTATTAATGAAGTAAATATGTCACAAACACTCGATGTGGTTCCCCAACCAGGAAGCCGCGACATATGCATGTACACTGAAGACACACTCCATCAAGACTTGTCAAGCGTGACCTTTCACCTAATCCCTTCCTCTGTGATGAAAATGTATTCAGAAATCCAATCTGAACAGTAATTTTGATTCCACAATATCACTGATAGTGATTGACCCACTTACTCGCTGATTCAAGGGGGGAACCAGGTCAGACTGTAGGGGGTATACTGGACCTGCGTCTCGAGACCACGTGCGGCGCATCACCTGTGTGTCTCGGGGGTAACGACTCATCTGCCGGGATGCGTGCCAGGTATTGTCTCTCGGTCACGTCACAGCTACATCCCGGCTTGTCCTCCAGTGTGGCGCTGGTGGGAAACACAAAACGACGACCGATGACCACGAGGATGGCAACGGGTACAGTGTGGTGGAAGTACACGGTGTGAATTTACCATGGTGTGGTGGTTCATTGGGACCGTCACCGTACAGTCACCATCACCATCACCACCATCACCATCACCATCACCACTTCTTGTTACTGATATATACGTTATACTTGATGTCAAATAGCTCCATGTCCCAATATTGAAGGCAATCATTTAAACATGGCACTCGTAATCACACACTCACACACAGACATGCACACACAGAAACACACGCTCACACGCGCGCGCGCGCACGCACGCACGCACGCACACACACACGCACACAATTACAAATCCATGATCAGCCACTGTTCGCTCGTCACGCCAAAGACCCGGGTTCGATTTCCAACATGGGTACACCGCATGCGTGTGAAGCCCATTTCTGGTGTCCCCGCCGTGATATTGCTAGAATATTGCTAAAAGCGGCGTAAAACAATACTTACTCACTCGCACGTGCTATGTACGACTGTCACAGTGATACGAAGACCCATCAAGGCTTTTAAGTTGGCCGGACCAATCTCTTTGTTCTACTTTGTGGTCAATATCCCCAGTTGCAGGAGACAAAGTACATGAGTAAAATACTACATATCCCCAGGGTTGATTTGTGACTACAGTAGTACTGTGGTTTACGAAAAATAGTTATATAAATAGGCCTAGAGGTCTCTTGATCTGGAGACGAGAAGGAAGCCTGATGGGTACACTGGTATGCCGTGTGTATTGAGTGCATTGGCAACAGTAGTTACATTACAAGGTTACAACACTCACGGCCTCAGTGAAGCTCTCCAAATTGATGCCCGATGCAGTTACATAGTTTGACTCGTACCACATGTTCCCGTGTGTTTGTTTTCCAGGTGAACAATTGACTTGCCTTTGCATGTGTTTGTGACGGATGGGACAGGATACGCCCACCTGTTCGCGAACACCTTCTATCACCACTATTTGATACTGATTCATTAACACATGCTCATGACACAGTCGGACTCGTACTGACTGCTTTATACCGAGATTTCTATTGGATGTGGAAAGGGTTTTGTCGCTTTATTTACACTATGGTAATATACACAGAGTCCTGTTTCTACCTCGCTTAAGGAAGAGACACTTCTGACGTGGCCACTTGTACAAGTGACCGTTTCACATTTCCGTGCGTCTGCACAACAACCAGCCATAAACCAGCCGCTGACAACACGGTATATACCTGGGTTTATTGCTAAGTCATACCGGGGTAGATTCATCTCGTTCCCACGGATGGAGGTCACGTGGTCATGTGTTCACCCTTTTATCGTCACTGGCAAGTGAAAGACATGTATCTCCACACTTTTGGGTAGACACCGTTTTTCCAAATCTCTGTCCAAATGACTTCTGTGGGAAACAGACCCGAACACCCGCGACATAGCTTTCTTTAATGGCGCCATGACGAAGACAATGACTGCTGCATCGATGAACAAGTAATGAATATCGATATCTGTACACGACAGATCAAGGAACAAACAACTAAGTTTATATTATTTTTAATGGAGTGAGTGAGTTGGGTTTAACGCCGCTTTTAACAGTATTCCAGTTATATCACGGCATGTCAGCTTAATGTGTGAGGAAAGCCCGAAGTGATGCAGGTCTTAGACGTTTACCACTTCGGTGAAACCCACAAGCACGGGTATGGTGCTGACAAACCTAGAAACATAATCGGGGCGAACCGGGATTCGAAACCACAATCTTAGGTTTCTGGCGTGCCCAATGACACCCCGTGTCCCCGTGCCCCCTGTTTCTAATGGAACATTCAGTGACGGTGAATATGGGTGACGAGAAACCTGACAGCCGTTGTCTTAAATTCCCCCCAGTCTACATTAGCTTCAACTCCTGTAGAGGGCGATACTGAAACCTATCCATCCACTACTGAAGTCAGTTACATATGCGTGCAGACACTAGCTGCATCTTTATATCCGCACTGACTTATTCTACGTGAAAAAAGTGAGTTCGCTATACGATGTTTGTTTATTTTGTGCGCCCCTCTCAGCAATATTAGTATTCCCTCAATATATAACGTCGACCTGTAAGTAATCAAGTCATGACCATACAATCCAGTAGACCCGTGAAGATCTGGGGTAGAATAGGTCTTCAGCAACTCATGCATGCTTGCCGTAAAAGGCGACTATGTTTGTCGTAAGAGGATCGGGTGGTCAGGCTTGGTTGATGATTGTTTTCGTAGCCCAATTGCGAGGATCGATGCGCATGATGTCAATCACTGGATTGTCCGGTCCAGATTCGATTATTTATAGACCGCCATCATATAGCTGGAATATTGCTGAGTGCGGCGTTAAACAACAAACAAACAAAATAATCCAGTGATTGATATTATGAGCAACGTTATATACCCCGTCGGGTACAGCAGGCATATTGGTTGCTGCATGGGGACCTATCTATCCCAGAATCCCCAGTCATTTCTGTATGCAAATAAACAACGGGGAGTTTGAAAAAAACATAAAATAAATATATTTTCAGACATGGACACGAATACCAAAATATAATATACAATCGCATTTTTAAAATAACCTTGTATGATTGTGAAAAGGACCCCCTGACGCACGCACGGACGCAAGCACACACGCACGTCAGTATATTAAGGTGATGGTCTGTTTGAGTCGGGGTATACCACGTATAGTAAGTATATTAAGGATATGGTCTGTTTGAGTTGGGATATACCACGTCAGTACATTAAGGAGATGGTCTGTTAGAGTTGGGATATACCACGTCAGTACATTAAGGAGATGGTCTGTTAGAGTTGGGATATACCACGTCAGTACATTAAGGAGATGGTCTGTTTGAGTTGGTGTATACCACGTCAGTGAGTGAGTGAGTATGGTTTTACGCCGCTTTTAGCAATATTCCAGCAATATCACGGCGGGAGACACCAGAAATGGGCTTCACACATTGTACCCATGTCGGGAATCGAACCCGGGTCTTCGGCGTGACGAGCGAACGCTTTAACCACCAGGCTACCCGACCGCCCCATACCACGTCAGTATATTAAGGAGATGGTCTGTTTGAGTTGGGGTATACCACGTCAGTATATTAAGGAGATGGTCTGTTTGAGTTGGGGTATACCCTCGTCAGTATATTAAGGAGATGGTCTGTTTGAGTTGGGGTATACCACGTCAGTATATTAAGGAGATGGTCTGTTTGAGTTGGGTATACCCTCGTCAGTATATTAAGGAGATGGTCTGTTTGAGTTGGGGTATACCCTCGTCAGTATATTGAGGAGATGGTCTGTTTGAGTTGGGTATACCCACGTCAGTATATTAAGGAGATGACAAGCAAGCTGTCCCTGTCACGTGATATACCGCCTCCAGTCTTCCATGCACACGTGCCCGTGGGGAATAAATAGGATATGTCACACCAAGGTGACTTAATGGCACTCGGGAAGCGGTGTCGGAGTATCGCATGTTTATAGAACCGATGTCATGACTTAAGCTGGATAATGTGTTTTGTTTGTATTCCGGCACTGACCTGGGAAGACTAAGTACCCGTATTTTCCAATGAAGTCTCCCCTCATTCAAACACAAAATGAAGTTGCTCAAACTTCGGAATATCAAAACGTCAAGGCCAGAAAATAACCAGTCTCGATTATCTACCGAAACATTCCATTGGGCGTAGAAGGCAAAACAGTGACGGGAGTGTCATGAATGGTTCACTGAAAATCAGTAACGACGCCAGGTGTTCACGAAAAAAATGAAAATAATAGTAATAATAATAGGCCATTTATATTGCGCATACTTTTCAAAGCACTATTATTACCCTGGTCATCCAGACGGGCACCCATTCATTGCTGGGTGAACAGCGACACATTTAGAACAAAGCCGAAAAAGGTAAGCATGTCCTGCCCTACGGGTATCAGTCCTTTGGAAAGATAAGTGCCCGTGAATAAGGAGGATATATACAAATAATATTAATGATGTAACTTGCGTTCGGTAGTATGTTTTGTCGAAGCTGAGAAATCCATGTAAGATCAGAATCATGGGTATAGAATCGCGACATGTTGACGAGTGACCTGTCATTGTTAGTAAGTTGCCCTGAATGTCAAACATGACACTTTCTGGGCGTCCTTTCCAACATTCCACTCGAAATAAGAACCGCACGCCCGTATCTGTAAACATCTTTGTATGACGCCAGCAATCAGAGCGCATCATCCCCGTGATTCCATGGGGTGCACTGCTCATGACGTCATCTAAATATACTGATGGCAACAAATAAGGGAACTATGCAAAATAGACGGAAATACGTTTTACTCTCAGTTCATCTGAAATGGCGCGTATACAAATTCAACACATGTCTGAATCAAATGTAGAGATGTGTTTGTGTGCATTGTTTCCAACGTGTATTTGGTAGACAAGGCTGGGAACACGTGACAGCATATCATCTTATATATTCATATCCATCAGAATATACTCGGACATCGCAAGCTAGACACACACACACACGACTTATATATGTCCTCCAGGTAGTGGGGCTGGGCTGAAAATACACCATACAACAGAAATATCGTGTAGCAAATATGTGATTGACCTCTGAATAATGCGCATAGCTTTGTGAGAGTTTCAACAGTATTCCAGTTATATAACGGTATGTCTGCTGTGGGAGGAAAGCCCGACGTGATGCAGTGTCAGACGTTCACCACTTTGGTGAAACCCACAAACTCGGGTATGGTGCTGACACACCAAGGATCATAATCGGTGAAATTCTGGGATTCAAACCCACGAACCTCGGGCGACAAGGCTATCTGCACCTCAAAGGTCGGATATATACTCATACATGTTGGTTCGTATGAAGGGTACTCATATTCAAGAAATATTATACTGGTTCGATACATAAACAAGCATAATGGTATGTTGTGTGAACCGACGCCGTGACGTCATAGATCCATGACTCGACCATTTGACATGCACCATTTGTCTTGTGCAGGATTAGCGTGTAAAGTTTGGAAATCACGTGCAGCATATCGTGATAAGAATAAAGACACTCCCCGGTAACACTTGACTGATTGTTAGTTTTGTCATTAAGTGGTACATATTGGAAACATCTCTTCTTAACGTACATACTTCTCTGTATGTTTCTACCGATTATGTTTCTAGGTTTGTCAGCACCATACCCGTGCTCGTTGGTTTCACCGAAGTGGTAAACGTCTGAGGCCTGCATCACTTCGGGCTTTCCTCCCATATTAAGCTGACACGTCGTGATATAACTGGAATACTCTTAAAAGCGGCGTTAAACCCAACTCACCCACTCCATTAAAATAATATAAACTTATGTTTCCATGCATGGTTCGCGCTTCTTTTGGCGGTGAGTATATCACAAAGTTTGCATGCAGTGCACGCCACACTCTCCAACAGGTGCGCGGTGTAGCAGCATACACAAGCAGATGGCGATGCTATGTCATATGGATCTTGGAAGCAGTGCTTCTCGTTGATATGCGTTTCAACACTCAGCGAACATGTCTATTAAATTCCACTGTGTCTCTTAACACGTGGCCGATCAGTCAGCGTTGTCGAGAGTAGGACTATTACTGCTGTCGTGAATTGCTTCTAAATGAACTTGCAGACAGGTTTAAGTGGCGTGCACCTACTGGAATGTAACTGACCGCTGGAGTGGGGAAGTCAGAGCACATTCGTGCTACTTGCCTATTAGCCAAAGTGATCTGGTTGGGGGAGTGTGTCCATTAGTGCAAATACACCGGGCACCTGTCGTGGTCAGTCGCTGTTGGGCCAGTCGCACGTGATGTATACATCCTTCCGGTAATATATACCTATATTCTTGACTTGGCGGTAACCTTGACAACAAGAATGGATGACTTAATAGTGATGTACCTCCTGTTTATTCACCAATTTAAAAAAATATATTTATTTCAAAATTTGTTGACCTGAAAAATAGAAGACAAGTAGAAGACTAAAGTGGGAATGAACTAAAGCGCCAGACAAATGAGTGGTTGATAACAAGAGCATCGAGCCACGCTGTCGGGGTATTATGACACACACAATCAGCCAAGGCACACGTCGTCACCACGTGCACCACGTGGTCTTGAAGGCTTTCACAACTATCATAGGACCCGGAATCCCGTCAGGGTGAAGTGTGAGTGAACCCTGGGAACTGTATTTATGTCAGATCACGGCGTGTCAGTTTGGCGTGCGAGGAAAGTCCAACATAATGCAGGCATAGGGATAGGCGTTTACCACTTTGGCGACACCCACGAGCTCGGGTATGGTGCTGACAAACCAAGAGCATAATCAGGGCGAACCAGGATTCGAACACACGATCAAATGTTTCTGAGACGCCTCAAAGACGCAACTCTACACTGGTAAATAGATAATGAGATTGACACCACTATAGATCCTGCGCGATATCTCATAACTAATATTTCATTTTTGTTTAAAGATGTCTCACTATTCCAGCTATATGACTGTAAATAATCGATTCTGAAACAGACAATCCAGTTATTGACATCATATAGCTTCGATCCACAAAATTGGGATACGATGATATCAGCTATCAACAAAGTCAGCGAGCCTGACCACCCGATCTATTTGGACGCCTCTTACGACAAGCACGTGTTGTTGAGAACCTAAATTCTTACCCGGGATTTTCTTATTGTCATTTCAACATCTACATTGATACGTGAATATCACAGGACAGTTTCATCGGAATACTCAAAGGACAACGTGTAGTGCAGGGCTGCCCAGAGGACCAGTCTGGTTCCTCGTTAAGATAACCTGTGACGGACTCAGTGTTGTGGTCCCCCGCGTTGCGAGATGTTTATACCGGGGTATACAAGACCAGGTATCATCTCCGATACAGCCAATACAATAAAATATAGACCAGGTATCATCTCCGATACAGCCAATACAATGAAATATAGACCAGGTATCATCTCCGATACAGCCAATACAATGAAATATAGACCAGGTATCATCTACGACACAGGCAATACAATGAAATATAGACCATGTATCATCTCCAATACAGCCAATACAATTAAATATAGACCAGGTATCATCTCCGATACAGCCAATACAATGAAACATTGACCAGGTATCATCTACAATACAGGCAATACAATAAAAGATAGACCAGGTATCATCTCCGATAAAGGCAATACAATGAAATATAGACCAGGTATCATCTCCGATACAGCCAATACAATGAAACATAGACCATGTATCATCTCCAATACAGGCAATACAATAAAATATAGACCAGGTATCATCTACAATACAGGCAATACAATAAAATATAGACCAGGTATCATCTCCGATAAAGGCAATACAATGAAATATAGACCAGGTATCATCTCCGATAAAGGCAATACAATGAAATATAGACCAGGTATCATCTCCGATAAAGGCAATACAATGAAATATAGACCAGGTATCATCTCCAATACAGGCAATACAATGAAATATAGACCAGGTATCATCACCGATACAGGTAATACAATGAAACGGCCCCTCGTCGTACGGCTGTCCCAACACGGAGGGCTTTCATCTACCTGAGCCTGGCGTACAGGTGAGGTCATCACAGCGTTACCTCACCACTCAAACATTCCAGATATGTTATCGGGGCAGGCACCTCGGTGGATGACGACATTCCTGCCAACTGGGGATTTCAGGATAATTTATGTTAAGCCTTGTATCAGAATAGGCTGTTATAAATACCAAAGTATCTTCATAAACAACTCTGAACTTTCTGCATGACGTTCGGTTAAGATGTCAGTGTTATTTACCTATGAAATATTATTCTTAAGTAAACACCCTCACCACGAAACATGTCACGTGTAATACATTTAAATTATAATAGAGCTACACACTGACCAGTGAAGATCCGGGTTAGAATAGATCTGCAGCAACCCATCCTTGCCGTAGATGGCGACTAACGGGACCGGGTGGTCAGGCACGCTGACTTGGTTGATACATGTCATTGTATCCCAAATACGTAAATCGAAGCTCATAAGGTCAATCACTGGATTGTCTGGTTCAGACTCGATTATTTACAGACCACCGTCATATATCTTGAATAGTGCCGAGTGCGGCGTTAAGCAGCATGCCCTGACTGTTCGTCAAATGTATGCTAATCAAATTTGATAAAGAGAATGCCAACATCAATCTTTTTTGGGTAATCGATATGACAACAGCCCCTGTCCCAGATAGGACCAGACGCCCAGGGATGCCTGGCTTAAGTAGGAAATATATATACAGACAAGTTTAGAATTAGTATTCTTTAGTTATATAACTCTAATCAGAGGAGGAGCTATACGGTGACATTGCTGAACGCCAGATACGTGCAAGTGAACGTTTGACATGCCATAACCTACATTCAAATAGTTTACGTTCTCAGGAATAAAAACAAATACTGCAACGTGAGTGTATGGTGTACTCTACTCTAGGCGTACCATTGTATATTGAGTGTCGTTAATATACATTGTCCTGCTTGGATGACTAGGCTCCCAGCTTGCACAAAGAAAGGCCAGAAAGAAGACCCCTCGTCCTACTGATCTATGGCGGGTGTGGGTAGTTAAAGAGCCATAGAAACCCAATGAATAAAATCACAAAATCATTTAGTAGTAAAAAGCAGGTTTCTTAGTCCCCTGACTAATGGAATAACTGTGTGCCAGCGAAGGGTGCTTTAAAAAGTAGAAACAGTTTTACTATGCTTTCGTCCACATTCTTGCCTCTAACACAGGCTGACATGGTGAACTTGAATAATAAAAAACACGAAGAAATAGCAAATTAAAACGAAAATTGCTACTGTCATTTAAGTGAGTGAGTGAGTGAGTATGGTTTTACGCCGCTTTTAGCAATATTCCAGCAATATCACGGCGGGGGACATGGGCTTCACACATTGTACCCATGTCGGGAATCGAACCCGGGTCTTCTGCGTGACGAGCGAACGCTTTAACCACTAGGCTACCCGACCGCCCCTACTGTCATTTGAAATATATCAAGGCATATGAATTTATTCAGCTATGGAGAGTTATGGTCATTATTTCATCAGAAAGGCGTCGGACAGGGTGAACATCTATCACCCATGGTATTATTTCAGTTACAGAAGAAGAAGAAGAAGAAAATTATTTTATTATAGTGCCACCTGGTGTTTAAAAACAGTAAAAAACATTACACGTATACATACGTATGATTTATAAAAACATCAGCCGACCCATGAAGGATCTATGAGGCACTTAACATCATTAAATTATCCATTATATAAATTGGCAAGAATAATACACAAACATAATCGAAAGTACACACACACGCACGCACGCACGCACGCACCCACGCACGCACACACACACACACACATAAATATTACACGCATTTCATTTTCAATCACACATGCAGTTCACCACATCCACTCAATATCACGTGCGCATACATCACATACAAACACTACCAACATACTCATCTATCACTCACAAAAACATACACATTATATACATCACTGCCCGGCACGTTGTCGCCGGAGAAACATTGACGTCACTGTTGCGGCCAGAGGTTTACACAAGCTGACACACTGCATAAGGAAGCGAAGTTGATCACAAGGGTGGAAACTCAGAAACTGTGAATTGGCAATGCAGGCTTTCCTCCATAGGTCGTAGCGGATATCAGAGAAAAGGGTACAGTTGATCAGGAAATGGGTCTCGTCTTCAACTTGATGTTCATCACAGAACTGACATATACGGTCATTAAGGGGGGTAATCGGTCGCCGGAATCTGCCGAGCTCAATTTCTAAAGGTAAAGTCGCACATCTCAATTTTGCAAGAACACTACGCTGTTGTCTGTTCAGAATATTCCGGACATAAGACTCGACGTGTGCGGATGCCTTGAATAGCCTGTAGGTCCGCAGTTTGTTCCCATTGGTTAATCCCCTGTCATTCCATAGATCCACCCACCAAGAGTCAGCGTCGGCGGCAATGATACGGTCCTTAAGAACTTTGAAATCATTTTCAGCAATATTATACATGTCCAGATTACTTGAATCAAACCTTTTCAACAAAGACACAGCAGAATTTACCCATGATTTCCGGAAGCGTTTAGACCAGTTCACTATCACAGTAATCTTTCGATCAGATTCAAGAGATATTATTTTCTTCCACAGTCGTAATGTTTCTAAGTTTTGAAGAGTTATCGACGAAAGCCAGCCCATCTCGCCACGAACAGCTAGGTTGGGAGTTTTATTTCCGACGCCCAAGAAAAATCTGCAGGCGCGGTGTAAAACATTATTAATGCATCTAAATTCTCTTAAACCCCAGATCGCAGAGCCGTAAGATAAAATTGGTTGCACCAAATTACTGTACAATGTGTTGAAGACATCATACGCCATGCCTCCTACCGCTTTGAATTTACAAATGATAACTCCCAAAGCTCAAAGTTACATCACGGAGGTCAGTAGCGTGTGGAGAGAGAGACCGAAGTAATGCAGGTCTTAGACGATTACCGACGACCGTAGGATTCTGGCACGCCTAAGGGACGCAACTCTACAGCGAATTGCCGGGTCTTAGTGTACTGGGCCCGCATGTCCCCTGTCTGGTAATATCGCCATGGCGTGGTATACGTGGTAACATAGAGAGGTGTAACAACTGTAGAGTTGTATACATATCATCGGTATCACGTAATAACGCCCCGGGAGTCCGGGTGAGACTATATCCCCGCCATGCTTTATGTGTCGAAAGTATGTTATTGTGTAATAGAGTTAATTCCTAAAAGAGGCCATCGGCCCATTTATAAGGCTACAGTGAGACATGGCATAGAAAAATGACGCTTGAGGCAAAATTAATGTTCTGTTTCAACTAATAATATAATGCAAAACAGGCAAAAGTTCTTCTCAATATAACACCATCTTCCCGGTTCTAAACATTCATCCTCCTAGTCCCATCACACTCCAATAGGGCTGTGGGGTAGCCTTGTGGTCACAGCGTTCACTGCTAGCCACCACACTCCCATAGGGCTGTGGGGTAGCCTTGTGGTCACAGCGTTCACTGCTAGCCACCACACTCCCATAGGGCTGTGGGGTAGCCTTGTGGTCACAGCGTTCACTGCTAGCCACCACACTCCCATAGGGCTGTGGGGTAGCCTTGTGGTCACAGCGTTCACTGCTAGCCACCACACTCCCATAGGGCTGTGGCGTAGCCTTGTGGTCACAGCGGTCACTGCTAGCCACCACACTCCCATAGGGCTGTGGCGTAGCCTTGTGGTCACAGCGGTCACTGCTAGCCACCACACTCCCATAGGGCTGTGGCGTAGCCTTGTGGTCACAGCGGTCACTGCTAGCCACCACACTCCCATAGGGCTGTGGGGTAGCCTTGTGGTCACAGCGGTCACTGCTAGCCACCACACTCCCATAGGGCTGTGGCGTAGCCTTGTGGTCACAGCGGTCACTGCTAGCCACCACACTCCCATAGGGCTGTGGGGTAGCCTTGTGGTCACAGCGGTCACTGCTAGCCACCACACTCCCATAGGGCTGTGGGGTAGCCTTGTGGTCACAGCGGTCACTGCTAGCCACCACACTCCCATAGGGCTGTGGCGTAGCCTTGTGGTCACAGCGGTCACTGCTAGCCACCACACTCCCATAGGGCTGTGGGGTAGCCTTGTGGTCACAGCGGTCACTGCTAGCCACGCCCAAGGACCTGGTTCAACTCCCCACATGGGTACAATGTGTAAAGCCCATTTCTGGGGTCACCGCCGGGATATTGCTGGAGTATTGCGGCATAAAACCATACTTACTCACTCTTCAGCTGCCACACAGACGCAGTAGTACACCGACCCGATCCGACCAGTCCTTGTTTTAGCCCCTTAATGCCCCCCGACCTTTCGCTCTCACGCGGTCATGAGATCACCTTTGTATCAGGTATCCTAAGGTAGTGTATTAACAGTTTTCCAACCAATTGGCTAAGGTGGTGGAAATAAAAAAGAATATTTGTGAAGCTCGAAAGTTTATAATTGAATTTGGCATGAAAATGTTTGGGTGGGGAACAGATCTCAACATTGAGTGATGTACATGATGTTAAGAAAAGGTCATAGATTCTTTAATTTAGTATGAATTTTGTTGATGTATGTTGTCATTTTTCTTATTGATTTGTTTTTTTGTTGTTTAACACCGCACTCAACAATATTCCAGATATATGACGTTTTTTCTTATGCAATAATATTGAGAAAGATGGAGGGGCAAAAATATTAATAATAATTTTTATTTCTGATTGTGGTTTTTGTCTGTGCATGTGAAAAGTGTGCTACCATTGTGTCAGAATATAAATATTTGTCCAACTCCGACCAATTTAGTTTGTTTAATTGTTAAAGGACTAATTATAGCCAAGTGGAAATGATTAATAACAATTTCCTTGCTAACTGGTGTTTATCTACCATTATCCACTCCAACTTTTAATTTGTACCTTCAAATATTTATAGCTCATGGTCAAAGTGCACATCAAAGCTATAAATCTCCATGGCAACTGTATTTAGAGTATTTAGACGCCCACAGTCAGTGTCCCTGCCATAATGTATTCAATACAACAAAATCTCCAGATTCTTACATATCTAGTCATGTGTAGCCAGCCGCAGGCTGTCGGTCAGTGAAGCGTGACAATATACTCTCTCCACATGAAATACGGTGTTTATCTACCACTTGATAGGAGGATATAATCCCTGCTTCCCCAGACTCACAACCTGGGGCGTTCCCTCTCAGTGCACAGCACTTAATGCTGGATTAAAACAGGATAGTTACCCATGAAGCACTGTGAATAGAGCATTTGTTGTTCGTTCATGTAATGTCAGTTAGAAAACGATTGTGAGTGAATCAGGCATTATGATGCTCACTGTTCAACAACTAATTCAATTTTGAAATATCTCTGTATTTTGAAAGACCAATTCTTGTATTGTTTTACGGATGAGTGACCCATTAGTTTGGAAAAGCAATAAAAGATGAAAAATGCTGTGGTTAAAAGTAATGTATTTTCCCAAACCTCGTTTTGCTTATATTATTTCTAATACTTTAATTTCACACACAAAAATTCAACTGGCATTTTGAAAGTAACATTTTGATTTCTCAGTGTTATAATTATTTAAATTTGAAGATATCGGCAGTAGAAGACTGTGATTGACTTGAAGCGTAGTAAGGACAGGCTGTGGAATAAAGATCCCATTCTACACTGTAGGCCACAAGTTGAACACAAGACATAATAAATATTTTAGAAAAAAATATGTTTAATAAATAAAATGTTGTGCACATCACAATGTCATGAGTCGGATGAGGAGGGACACCACGTGGACGCTGAGACTGTTCCCCAGGCTCCGGTACATCTGGATCCTCGACAACTCGTTCGGTAACTCTGGAAAATACAAGAGCAAAAGTTGTACATGCCAAAGGTGAAAATACAACGCTGTGGAGACAAGCTTAACCAACACTTCGGAGACATTGCAAAATGTTCAAATAACAAAGGATACCTTTCAGATAAAAAAAAGAAAAGAAATATTTTATTCCATCCTCCACCTCGTGCCTAAACTTTTGCACCAATAAATCTGAAAATCAAGCAGTGAAAAAAGTCTAGCCCCGGGGGTAACTCTACATGACATAAACATGGCAGAGAGTGCTGTGGCAGGATAAACTCAGGTCATCAAACACAACCTTCTTGTTTTATAGTCGAGATCAATGTAGCAATGACTGATAACCCTAGTTACAGGGCATGTGAAGCGATGCAGGAGTAGCGACTGTCTGGACCTGGCCTCAACTCTTGGAGCATGTAAGGGATGAAGAGTTGTCTCCCTTCAAGACACTTTTTTGCACTCTCATCAATTAGAATACAGCTTAACATGTATTTCCGGCCCCTAATAACCAAATTTTGCAAACTGACAAAATAAAAATATTTCATATTATTAGGGGAGAAAGTTGCAAAGCAACCACTGTCACAGACCAAATGCCAATCATGTTTACTTATTTAGATTCGTCATGGTAACAAAGAAATGACGCAAAAGAAAACAAATTCCTGTTTCTTTAACACCAATGAATTTTTTCCTTAAAGTTAAATTATCTAATTCAAATACATGTAGGTGTGTCTTAATTTTTAACATTTCTCAATATTTGATGATTTGAATTCTTGTGAGTGAAATATGAAGTTTCAGCTTCTATGAAATAACAACATGAGGATTAGTGGACTGTTGTACCGACCGAACTGCGGAGGGAAGCACAGCAGATTGGCAATTTCCCGGGGAGTGAAGTATCGCAGCTGTAGACCACGGAGGAGGTCCAGTTCTTCCTCTCCCAGTAGGGGGCGCTCCGGCAGATCAACCACCCGAGACTTCAACTTGCTGACTGCTCGAACTGCCTGGAGGGGAATAAATCAAACTATGAGAAACCTGTTACACTAGAAGGGTGTGCTGGGTGGACTGGGGTGTGCGGGGTGGACTGGGGTGTACGGGGTGGACTGGGGTGTGCAGGGTGGACTGGGGTGGACTGGGGTGTGCAGGGTGGACTGGGGTGGACTGGGGTGTACGGGGTGTGCGGGGTGGACTGGGGTGGACTGGGGTATGCAGGGTGTGCGGGGTGGACTGGGGTGTACGGGGTGTGCAGGGTGGACTAGGGTGGACTGGGGTGGAGTGGGATGTATGGGGTGTATAGGGTGTTTGGGGTGTGCAGGGTGGACTGGGGTGTATGGGTGTGCGGGGGGGGGAACTGGAGTGGACTGGGGTGTATGGGGTGTATGGGGCATAATGGGCTTCACATCACCAGACAAGCGTGTACAGCTTCACACTTTATGGGATGTTACAGGCTAGGTGGGCGGATCACTGGTGTAACGGGCTTCACACCACCAGACAAGCGTGTACAGCTTCACACTTTATGGGATGTTACAGGCTAGGTGGGCGGATCACTGGCGTAATGGGCTTCACATCACCAGACAAGCGTGTACAGCTTCACACTTTATGGGATGTTACAGGCTAGGTGGGCGGATCACTGGTGTAACGGGCTTCACACCACCAGACAAGCGTGTACAGCTTCACACTTTATGGGATGTTACAGGCTAGGTGGGCGGATCACTGGCGTAATGGGCTTCACATCACCAGACAAGCATTGTACAGCTTAACACTTTATGGGATCTTACAGGCTAGGTGGGCTGATTACTGGTGTAACGGGCTTCACATCACCAGACAAGCGTGTACAGCTTAACACTTTATGGGATGTTACAGGCTAGGTGGGCGGATCAGTGGCGTTATGGGCTTCACATCACCAGACAAGCGTGTACAGCTTCACACTTTATGGGATGTTACAGGCTAGGTGGGCAGATCGCTGGTGTAACGGGCTTCACATCACCAGACAAGCGTGTACAGCTTCACACTTTATGGGATGTTACAGGCTAGGTGGGCGGATCACTGGTGTAATGGGCTCACATCACCAGAAAAGTGTGTACAGCTTCACACTTTATGGGATGTTATAGGCTAGGTGGGCGGATCACTGTTGTAACGGGCTCACATCACCAGACCAGCGTGTACAGCTTCACACTTTATGGGATGTTACAGGCTAGGTGGGCGGATCACTGGCGTAACGGGCTTCACATCACCAGACCAGCGTGTACAGCTTCACACTTTATGGGATGTTACAGGCTAGGTGGGCAGATCACTGGCGTAATGGGCTTCACATCATGAGACAAGTGTGTACAGCTTCACACTTTATGGGATGTTACAGGCTAGGTGGGCAGATCGCTGGTGTAATGGGCTTCACATCACCAGACAAGCGCATACAGCTTCACACTTTATGGGATGTTACAGGCTAGGTGGGCGGATCAGTGGCGTAATGGGCTTCACATCACCAGACAAGCGTGTACAGCTTCACACTTTATGGAATCTTATAGGCTAGGTGGGCAGATCACTGGCGTAATGGGCTTCACATCACCAGACCAGCGTGTACAGCTTCACACTTTATGGGATGTTACAGGCTAGGTGGGCAGATCACTGTTGTAACGGGCTTCACATCACCAGACAAGCGTGTACAGCTTCACACTTTATGGGATGTTACAGGCTAGGTGGGCACATCACTGGTGTAACGGGCTTCACATCACCAGACCAGCGTGTACAGCTTCACACTTTATGGGATGTTACAGGCTAGGTGGGCAGATCACTGGCGTAATGGGCGGCTTCACATCACCAGACCAGCATGTAAAGCTTCACACTTTATGGGATGTTACAGGATAGGTGGGCAGATCACTGGCGTAACGGGCTTCACATCACCAGACAAGCGTGTACAGCTTCACACTTTATGGGATGTTACAGGCTAGGTGGGCAGATCACTGGCGTAATGGGCGGCTTCACATCACCAGACCAGCGTGTACAGCTTCACACTTTATGGGATGTTACAGGCTAGGTGGGCAGATCACTGGTGTAACGGGCTTCACATCACCAGACAAGCGTGTACAGCTTCACACTTTATGGGATGTTACAGGCTAGGTGGGCACATCACTGTTGTAACGGGCTTCACATCACCAGACAAGCGTGTACAGCTTCACACTTTATGGGATGTTACAGGCTAGGTGGGCACATCACTGTTGTAACGGGCTTCACATCACCAGACAAGCGTGTACAGCTTCACACTTTATGGGATGTTACAGGCTAGGTGGGCACATCACTGGTGTAACGGGCTTCACATCACCAGACCAGCGTGTACAGCTTCACACTTTATGGGATGTTACAGGCTAGGTGGGCAGATCACTGGTGTAACGGGCTTCACATCACCAGACAAGCGTGTACAGCTTCACACAGTACAAACCTGGACACCCTGCTTATCATGACACGCCCACAAGAGACAGGGTTTCGCTGATACAAGTGTGTGACATCAGGTCTAACTGACAACCCGCCAGCGGCTAGTTCTACATATGTGAACAGGTTCAATCATGATGTGACAACAGATGATGTCATATAATTCACCATCATGTCACGATGTCTGTACAAGCCAACAGACCACTTTGAACTGGTTTTTACAAGACAGCAACTGACCAATCAGAGAGCTGTAATAAAATGATCTTGAATGATCTTGGGACTTTGTGTATATTGCTGAAAACTGTTAAGAAAAAAACCTTCATTATCTATTCCTAACACTTCCATGAATCCTTACAAAATATCTACATGTGACCTTGACCTCATTTGATAAATACCTCAGATGCCCCTGATGTGTCTGTTGGTACAAGGACATGATTGTCTCGGGATTATTTAGGTCAAGTCTGTAAACAGAAGGAGAAACTATGTGTTGCTTACATCTCCATCACTCGTCATCTGGACAATCGAGCCGGCACCTTCTACAAAATGTCCGTACCTACAACAGAGAATATTGGAAATAACCACGATATGACACCTACCAATTCAGAAAACACCTGAACACTAGTTTGACAAGTGACAACGATGTGATTCCAGTAATAAGCTGGTCCTAACAGGTGACAAACATCAGTCAGGGTCGGTGACTTGGTAGGCCGTGTGTCATCATGCCTCAGTGATGTTGATCATTGCTGGGGCTCTCAATCAGTGGATTGCCTGTCAAGGGTTGCCTAGTTACAGTTGCCTAGTTACAGTTCGCAGCGATACAACATTGCAGACTCTGGTGCATAACACTCGCTCACTCACTCACTCACTCACTCACTCTATCACTCACTAACTCATCCGTGTGTAACCGGGACAATCTGCTCACACTGTGATGTTTAGAAGTGAAAACATAACAGACCAATCTGGACTCCACAAACTCACCCTCAAATTGACTACATCACGAAGCTACAGGACATGTACACAAACTCACCCTCAGGTTGACTACATCACGAAGCTACAGGACATGTACACAAACTCACCCTCAGATTGACTACAGGACATGTACACAAACTCACCCTCAGATTGACTGCATCACGAAGCTACAGGACATGTACACAAACTCACCCTCAGATTGACTACATCACGAAGCTACAGGAAATGTACACAAACTCACCCTCAGATTGTCTACAGGACATGTACACAAACTCACCCTCAGATTGACTACATCACAAAGCTACAGGTCATGTACACAAACTCACCCTCAGATTGACTACATCACGAAGCTACAGGACATGTACATAAACTCACCCTCAGATTGACTACAGGACATGTACACAAACTCACCCTCAGATTGACTACATCACGAAGCTACAGGACATGTACACAAACTCACCCTCAGATTGACTACAGGACATGTACACAAACTCACCCTCAGATTGACTGCATCACGAAGCTACAGGACATGTACACAAACTCACCCTCAGATTGACTACAGGACATGTACACAAACTCACCCTCAGATTGACTACATCACGAAGCTACAGGACATGTACACAAACTCACCCTCAGATTGACTACAGGACATGTACACAAACTCACCCTCAGATTGACTACATCACAAAGCTACAGGTCATGTACACAAACTCACCCTCAGATTGACTGCATCACGAAGCTACAGGACATGTACACAAACTCACCCTCAGATTGACTACATCACGAAGCTACAGGACATGTACACAAACTCACCCTCAGATTGACTACAGGACATGTACACAAACTCACCCTCAGATTGACTACATCACAAAGCTACAGGTCATGTACACAAACTTACCCTCAGATTGACTACATCACGAAGCTACAGGACATGTACACAAACTCACCCTCAGATTGACTACAGGACATGTACACAAACTCACCCTCAGATTGACTACATCACGAAGCTACAGGACATGTACACAAACTCACCCTCAGATTGACTACAGGACATGTACACAAACTAACCCTCAGATTGACTGCATCACGAAGCTACAGGACATGTACACAAACTCACCCTCAGATTGACTACAGGACATGTACACAAACTCACCCTCAGATTGACTGCATCATGAAGCTACAGGACATGTACACAAACTCACCCTCAGATTGACTAGAGGACATGTACACAAACTCACCCTCAAATTGACTACATCACGAAGCTACAGGACATGTACACAAACTCACCCTCAGATTGACTACATCACAAAGCTACAGGTCATGTACACAAACTCACCCTCAGATTGACTGCATCACGAAGCTACAGGACATGTACACAAACTCACCCTCAGATTGACTACAGGACATGTACACAAACTCACCCTCAGATTGACTACATCACGAAGCTACAGGACATGTACACAAACTCACCCTCAGATTGACTACAGGACATGTACACAAACTCACCCTCAGATTGACTACATCACAAAGCTACAGGTCATGTACACAAACTCACCCTCAGATTGACTACATCACGAAGCTACAGGACATGTACACAAACTCACCCTCAGATTGACTACAGGACATGTACACAAACTCACCCTCAGATTGACTACATCACGAAGCTACAGGACATGTACACAAACTCACCCTCAGATTGACTACAGGACATGTACACAAACTCACCCTCAGATTGACTACATCACGAAGCTACAGGACATGTACACAAACTCACCCTCAGATTGACTACAGGACAAGTACACAAACTCACCCTCAGATTGACTACAGGATATGTACACAAACTCACCCTCAGATTGACTACAGGACATGTACACAAACTCACCCTTAGATTGACTACATCACAAAGCTACAGGTCATGTACACAAACTCACCCTCAGATTGACTACATCACGAAGCTACAGGACATGTACACAAACTCACCCTCAGATTGACTACAGGACATGTACACAAACTCACCCTCAGATTGACTACAGGATATGTACACAAACTCACCCTCAGATTGACTACAGGACTTGTACACAAACTCACCCTCAGATTGACTACAGGATATGTACACAAACTCACCCTCAGATTGACTACAGGACATGTACACAAACTCACCCTCAGATTGACTACATCACAAAGCTACAGGTCATGTACACAAACTCACCCTCAGATTGACTACATCACGAAGCTACAGGACATGTACACAAACTCACCCTCAGATTGACTACAGGACATGTACACAAACTCACCCTCAGATTGACTACAGGATATGTACACAAACTCACCCTTAGATTGACTGCATCACGAAGCTACAGGACATGTACACAAATTCAGTTCTGGCTCTTGTAAGAGGCTCTAAAAGTTAAAATTCTGGGTATTGAATATCTCTCACATATCATAGAACAGTTTCAATGGCAGTGTTGTCCTCACACAGGTGCCACACAGACATAATGTCACCATACAATGAATCAAGGCCCATGTTTCCATGGCAACCTGAACACCACACCATGAATCACATCCAATGTTTTCATGGCAACCTGAACACGTGGTATGTTCCACGACAAGTATTCACACCCTGAGAAAGGTTTGAGTTTTGAACCCCATTTAACAACACGCAGTGAGACTACAACAAAATGAAACTTGGTATACAGTTTGAAAAGAAACGTACCTCCTCGTAAAGCAAGCTGACTTTTTCAGAGAAGGTTGGACAATGTCCATGATGACAAACCGAGTCAGCTCCTTGTCATCCAGTAAAAACTCCTGGAAATATTCACATGACTGTTTCTCTATAAAATGTTTCAATCTCTGACAGCCACTGTATTCCTGGTGAGTTTCATCAGCAACTTGCCGCAAATTTTCCCCTGCATCCTCTAGAGTCTTTTCATTAGCGTCACAAACACCGCCATTTTGTCCTGGAGTTGTCCCTGAATCACATGACTGATCACATGACTGTTGGTCAGAAGTATCACAGATAAGTGTTTTGTAAGTCAGCCAATCAGAAGCCTCCGCTGGTAACTCCTCAAGAATGGATTCTGAAGCCGGAAATGTGAATCCATCTTGTGCGAGGGTGGCTATGAGATAGTATCGCAGACGACAGTTTGGGACACCCGTCTGTAGTGGGGTCAACAGGAACTCCTGCAATGAAATGCTGCTGCCATTAATACCACACAAACAAAAGGGACAGCTAGCGTCTGTTTTACAGTGAGTCAAGTGGATTGGCAGTCCGCAATATTCCATTATGACAAGACAACAATCCACCATTCACTATGACAGCAGACGGTAACTCTTGTCTCAAAATTTACCAGACTGCCCTGGCCCAATCATTGATTGACCCTTGACAGAAAACCATGACACTCTCTTATAGAAATACGTCCAAATAATGATTAGGTTTCTATTTACACTTAATTTGCAAACTGAGTCAGTATTTCTTTTAGAATATTTATCTTGGCATCCTTTGGGTAAATTACAAATCTCACTACAGTCATACTTAATGTCTTTAGGAGCAATAGGGTAGCTGAGTGGTTAAAGAGTTCACTTGTCCCAACTAAGGCCTGGGTTCAATCCCCACATGGGTACAATGTGTTAAGCCTATACCCTGTGTCCCCTTAACAGGAAATTGCTGGAATATTGCTGAAAGAAACTTCAATTTAAAACACTGCTTGCTAATAATCACTCACTCACTCATCATGGTCACAATACCCTAATTAACTCCTTCACTCACTTTCCGACCACCTCCGTGGTCTAGTTCACCTGGGGAGCAGAAGGTCCGAGGTTCGATCCCCAGCCGCATCATACCAAAAGACGTTAAAAGATGGTACTTGTTAATACCCTGTCTGGCGCTCTGTATTAAGGGGCTAAAACAAGGGCTGGTCGGCTCGGAGTCAGTATACTGAGTCTAATTGAGGTATTCGTGTTAAACGACGGCATGGTATCTCAGTGGGCTAGCACTATAAATCAGCATCAGTCCGGACTAGTACAAGCAGCCACACATAGATTTTCATACGCACACATCGCTTTATAAGTGCAATAATCTTCGACGTGACATTAAACCCCATTGCACCTCACCTCATTCACTATTCATGAAACACATTGCATTGAAACCCGAAAATTGAAAATAATCGATCACAGATTTTATAGTTGACTTCTTGGTTTGAAAAGTGAATAAACCGACTATCAAGGAAATTGAATAACACAGTAAGCATCACTATTGCTCCATGAGATGAAATTATTATGTAAAATCAAGGCCCCTCGCCATCTCATCTACAGATGAAGACGAACCAGTACCTGCGAACTGTAGCTGCACTGTCTCAACGTTTCCACCAACCTCTGCCGCGCCGCTGACGTCTCGAACCCCTTCACATTCTCTACCAGAATATATCGAGGCTTGTTCTCTACTCTGGAAAAATCAAATACAAATCTCGGTATTCCTTACCGTAGACAAAACAAAGACAAATCTCTGTATTCTTTACTCTAGAAAAGACAAACAATAAATCTATATGTTTATCTAAATACCTTTTGCCAAGGTTCCGGTGAAACAGTTCCCAATCAGACATATTGTACCCAACTCTTGAGACCTACAGCGGGTACCCAGTAGAGGTGTAACGATACAGTGGGGTTGTGATACGATACGCATCCTGATACTATGGGGCGATATGATTCGTATCCTGATACAACACTTTTCTTTCACAAGTTGATATTCTTTCTTTCACCACCCTGAATCATTTGTTATTAAATTTCAGAGATCAAAGATGGGATAGTGTAGGGAAAAAACATATCGGTAATGGGCACAGTGAATGCTGCACTATCTATGTCCAACCATGAAACACTACAGAATCTGTGTAAGCTGGTTGAACCGTTTCTGTTATTATTCACATGTTTTTCCAGCAACATAACTTGTAACGAAATGAATTGTATGTATAGCGATATAGGGATCATATGAATGTGTTGTGTCGATGGCCTTGTATCATGATACAAGGCTGTATTGCCATTGGTTCCCATGGAGATAGATCCCTGTTAGAAGAAAGGGACATGTCATCAGTTTAGTCTTCCAGTGTCCACAGTCTACCTACACTGAGATGAGATGGAGGACATGCATGAAGGACTTGGTCCTGATGTCCTCCACGTCGCGCTTCTTCCCCATCCTCGTGAACGGCTGGCACGGCGGACTCATCAGCACCGCGTCAATGTTCCACGCTTCAAACTGAGCAACTGTCAGTTTCTGATGAAATAAAAGGTGTTTCATGAAGGTTAATGTGAGTGAGTGAAAGTTGCTGTATTTCTGATTAAATATAAGTGTTTCATGGTTGAATAAATGAAGAACAATGTGAGTGAATGTTGTTTTATGTCACAACCAGGATCAAGTCTGGACCAGAGAAACCAATGACAATCAGGCCCTGGGGACTCATGAGAACCTTATGTCACTGGTTCTCAGAGTTTGTAGCTAGTCCTGCTTGAACAAAACAATAACGCTTGCTATGGTTACATTTTCAGTCAGTTTTATTCAGTTCAAATTTGCAGAAATATTGTAGCATTAACAACAGGTTAAGAGTGAAAGAGTGAGTGAGTGAGTGAGTGAGTGAGTGAGTTTAATTCTAATGTCGCATGTGCATTATTTCAGCCATGTGGCGACAAGAACAAATTAATATATCTACATGCAGGGTATGATGTCAACCACACTGAGATTTGTCTCTATACAATCTGATGGACATTCTCCTTCTTGGGGTATTTGTCTAAATCAGGACTCTGTACTTCAAACTGGTTCCCATCACATGACGTAAGAGCGAAGTCGCTGTGGATTACATGGTCAGGCTCAGAGATCTGGCAGGCATGTCATTGTAAACTGTCGTCCTTGGATGTTGTCAGGAGATCAAACTTGATTATTTATTATTTATTTACCATGTTCACAGGCTACCGTGATATACCGTAGTTGGAATACTGCTGAGGCAGCACAAACATACAATATCTGAGATACTACCGTGATATACCGTAGTTGGAATACTGCTGAGGCAGCACAAACATACAATATCTGAGATACTACCGTGATATACCGTAGTTGGAATACTGCTGAGGCAGCACAAACATACAATATCTGAGATACTACCGTGATATACCGTAGTTGGAATACTGCTGAGGCAGCACAAACATACAATATCTGAGATACTACCGTGATATACCGTAGTTGGAATACTGCTGAGGCAGCACAAACATACAATATCTGAGATCATTCAAGATGCAGCCTGACTTTGTTGACTTTGTTGGATGGTAACTGAACTATCCTGACCCTCAGGCTCAACAATACATACGTCAATGCTGGACGGCAGAAGTTTGACATCAGGGAAGTTGTGTCTGTAGATCTGATTTGCTGTGGTGTTGATGTCGATGGCTGCAACAACTTCAAAGGACAGCCCACTTTCTGAAACACATGATGACGAGGAACAATTTTATATACATACAAGCAGGGAGCCCCTATATAATTATGTTCGCCACTATTTTCATTCACAGAGCAAGGACTCAGGATAAGGATCTACCTTTACCCTAACACAACTAACCCTGAGTATCGTTCGTGAATATGTATTATCTTTCAGAGGCCATATGTTTCTGGTATTATGTATACATACAGACCTCCAGATAACTTTTTGAGCAAATGAGGTTTTTTTACTCTTAGGTTTCTATTTTAATTGGGTTATTACATTTTCAATTGGTAACCCAATATTTTTTCACTCATCTATTCATCACTCTATTGGGGTTTTCACAAAATTAGTGAAAATTTTAAGATTTTAAAAATAAATAATGTTTTAGATTATATGGCTGTTCTTAATAAATACATGATATAGGTTTGACTCGGAAAGTAAATTAGCTCATAATTAAGTTTGGGAAATTCGCTCATTTCTACGTATGTTGAAAGAGCTTCATTGGGTATTTACGCACACTGTGTTTATACATTTGAGTTTTTCATTTAAAGCATGCGTTTCTGTACATGCAAGTTCATTTAAAGTAATTGGATTTTGAAGGGGGGGGGGGGGGGGGGGGGGAGTATATTTTACCCAAATACGCTGCTTGTCTGTAGCTCTGTACATAATACGTTAAACAGATTCTATAATCACACCGTAAGCAGTCCCTGTTTCTAATGTTGTTGTTTTATAAAACACGTATTCAAATTTACGTTTTTCCTCTTCCCTGTGTTTCGTATAGATCTAGGCCTGGATAAATACCTCAGGTTTATAGCTTTATTTGGAAAATGTTTCAAATTTATATTTGTACTCTGCTTGTTGCTTGTCATTAGAAGTTCAGACATGGTTTAGTCGCCTGTCTGAAACTAGTACAACCAGCTGTTGTCAAAGTTGACGATGTGTGTTGTCACGAAAACAGTTGATTTTTGGCTGTGTCGCGTTGTGATTGAAAAGAACAACATGGAAACAGGTGATACATATCATGTTACACAAACCTTGGTATTTCCATGGTAACTCAAATTACTACCAACCTTGGAGAGCCCAGTGCATGCCTCCAATGCCGCTGTACAGCTCCAACACACGGACCTTCACGGGGGCTGCCATCTTGGAAAGTGACGTCACGACCGAGACAAGTTGCACAGCTAGCGACGTGCCACTAGAAATCTACTCCAAAACTCTGAACTCCTATGGTTTTCTCTGATACAAATTCGACTTAAACCGCTAAATCTACTTTTGTATATAAAATCCAATAAAGCATACTTATATAATATATTGGCATCTTGCTGGTTACATGAATATGGGCAATGAATGGTCTAGATGACTAATTTGGTCAAACTACATTAATGTCAATTAGTTGATTATTTCTGTTAAACTTTGATCTTTCATTTTTTAATCACCCAAAAATGGTGAACCTCTCTTCATGGTCGTTTGTGGCCATGTTGCGAAAACGCACCCTGGACATATGCCACCCGTTTGTCCAATGACGTCATGTTATTCTACTGAGACGTATAGATGACGTGATTGAACAATTTCAAACTGTTATTACACCAGTGAAAATAACATTGTTATGCCACCCGATAACCCAACGAGGATATTTGCACAGTTTGTTAACGTGTGCCATGCAAAACTTGCCATTAGTTGTCATGAATGAAAACGTTCAAATTTATATTATTGGGTCACGAGATGAGGTAAACAGGTTTTTTGACACGAAAAGCAACATGTTCTCATTGTGTATTTTCTTACAGATCTCACCGGATTTTGGGTAGCAATGATATCAGTGAGGGTTCAGGTAGTACCGGCATAGACTTGCACAAGTCTCTAAAGCAATAACTATTAGTTTAAATCCTAATTTCTAGATTAGGTAAATAATAAGAACAAGTTGTCCCTGTACTGTCCACATATCTAGATTGTCATATTAGGAGGACAGAATTATTACACATCCATGGACTTATCTTTCAGTACAGCCTTTGAGCAAGTCTAGTTCCGGCATGAGTGAGTGAGTTGGGTTTAACGCCGCTTTTAACAGTATTCCAGTTATATCGCGGCGTGTCAGCGTGATGCAGGTCTCAGACGTTTACCACTTCGGTGAAACCCACGAGCACGGGTATGGTGCTGACAAACCTAGAAACATAATCGGGGCGAACCGGGATTCGAACCCACAATCATAGGTTTCTGGCGTGTCCAAGGGACGCAACTCTGCACAGCGAATCGCAGCGCCTTAGACGACTGGGCCACCCGTGCCCCCTGTTCCGGCATGAAGTGTTCCGTGTTGTCACACTCGGGTACCCGCCGTGATATTGCTGGAATATTGCTAAAAGCGGCGTAAAACCATACTCACTCACTCACTCACTCACTCACACTCGGGTAACTGACATCATTTCCTGCAGTGACGTATCAATTATCATGAAATAAATAAACTATTTTCCCGCTGACGTATGTGTACTGTGCATCATCACACGTGTTACTTTACACTCTCAAAGGAGAAGCGTTTGTATGAACAGACATACCGTGTTCGACGTAATAAGCGCCTAGGGCCCTCTCAAAATTAGAATTAGAGGTCTCTTATAGAATATAATTTTGGTGAGATTAAAAATGAGGTTGAAAGATTGTACATTTTGTGTTTTATGCTGACAGCCTGAAATGATCTAAAATAAGAATCTGTGCGTATGATACATGATAGATATATTTTCGAGAATTTAATTGCCCATAATTAAGGCTTCATATAACACACGAGTGCGTATTATACACGAATAAATAAGTCGGAAAGGGTGCTAACTGGGATTGTTCACTAGCCAATATATATTAGCAAATATCGCCTTTGGCGCTTATTAGAGCGGGGCGCTTATTACGTCGAATACGGTATGCAGCTTTCATTTCTCGCGCTGCCTGACACTAAGAATTCAACTGTGGAGATATGATGTAACAAAATGGAGCACCTGCTACATGACGCTAACGCCGATATTCTATCAGCTGTCGATGACCACGTGTCACTGGCTAAAGTACAATATAATCTCATATAATCTGTTTGTAGTTCCAGTTATACATAGAGCTTGTAATAACGTTATGATAAACTATTTCATACACGGATGTTGAGGGGGTCTCTTCCATCGCCAAATAACAAAATACACCCTCCTTTACCCAAGCAGCTTACCCGCGCTTCACTCTGCAGCTGGCTTCACCCTGCAACTGGCTTCACCCTGCAACTGGCTTCACCCTGCAGCTGGCTTCACTCTGCAGCTGGCTTCACAACCTCAAGTAGTTTATAGTTTATAATCCCTAAATAACCTGTTCTAGAAAATGTTTTCACTTAAACCATCAGGGGTTGATATCACCAGTACTTCATCTATTTTCCAACTATAAAATTCCACTTTATAGCCGGTTGATTAACTGTTGACATCACAGCTGTCTTATCTATTAATAATCGTCATTAGGTTGGCGACGTGATCGACAAATACTCCATCATCGTCCGCATTATTGCCACACGGGACCACAGCGAGGGTAACCGGTCCTTAATTCATTTATTCAGTTTTGCTAACTTTTGACACGATCAATAACTAATTAACGTTATCTCTTGCATAAAAGGGGACATAATTGCGTCATGGTCGCCATGGATCCGTTGGCTGAACAACAACAAAATCGTTATTTATGGGTTTTTTTATAGTTCTGGAAAACGGCTTTAGTCAAGTTAAGGTGGTTGGAAACTTGTATGTACAGCGCTGGGCTAAACGCGCACAGTGGCATTACCTATTATTGACCGGGTAGGAATTGATGGTTAATTCAAATTTGATTCTCAGACCATTTGGAGCAGACCACCCATGTTTTGACGTTAGCCTTTCAGGTTTGACATGCAGGTGTAAGAGTAGAGACGACAAATCTGTGTCATTCGTAAACTCACCAATTATAGCGTCAGTGGGTTACACCGCTTTTAACAGTATTCCAGTTATATCACGGCGTGTCAGATTGATGTGGGAGGAAAGTCCGAAGTGATGCAGGTCTTGGACGTTCACCACATTGGGGAAAACCTCAAGCGCGAATATGGTGCTGACAAACCTAGAAACATACCCAAGGCGAATCTTGGATCCGTGACGCGGCTAAGGGAGGCAACTCTGCAAGTAAACAACGCCACCTTCGACCACTAGGTCAGCGTGTCGCCTTTAACAGGAAGCGGGGTGGTATTAGTCCGGGAGATGACGTGATGGGTGGCACGACACATGGCGGTGTAGAAACCCTTACATCATAAATTCTCCACGAAGACGTGTTTGCCAAGTGTGTACACATTCCCTGTCGGAGTCCTGTGTATGACAGCGGCCTTGGACAGAGTACAGTGGTGGATATTATGAGCAACATCCCGCATCGTCACCGAGTCTGAGACCCCATTAATGTTGTCATGTTGTACGGCAAGCGTCTAGGTTGCAAGGGCCCAATCTCTATGGGGAGAAATTTACTGTGAAATTACATGTTTGTTTGTTTGTTTGTTGTTTAACGCCTCAGGAAGCAATATTCCAGCTATTATCGAGTCTGGACCAGACATTCCATCGCCCTAGGCAACTGGGATACGATGACATGCATCAATCAAGTCAGCGAGCCTGACCACCCGATCCGGTTAGTCATCTCTTACGACAAGCATAGTCGCCTTTTTACGGCAAGCAGGGTTTGCTGAAGACTCGGATTTTCACGGGTGGTAAAATTGCATGTACAGGGCTGGCCACTCCACACACTGGGACATCACGTATTGTCATCAGAATTCTCCAGTAAGACGCTTTCAGCAAGATTTTACATACCGCCGACAGTCGGGGGTAGGACAGTCTGACATGGGGGAATGTGGATGAGACTCTTCCTACCCACGAGAGGGGCGGTCGGGTAGCCTAGTGGTTAAAGCGTTCGCTCGTCACGCCGAAGACCCGGGTTCGATTCCCGACATGGGTACCATGTGTGAAGCCCATTTCTGGTGTCCCCCGCCGTGATATTGCTGGAATATTGCTAAAAGCGGCGTCAAACCATACTCACTCACTCCTACCCATGAGTCGTGGTAGTTGTAACGTTATTTTTTTAATATTAGAAGCACGGTGTCATTTTTGTCACTGACTTCCATGTGCAGAAAGGCGATGTACGATGATTATAAGGGCGCATCAAATGAATAAAAAAACAGTTGATTTCATCACATTGTAGTTGATGAACCAGACATTGTTAAAAAACAAAGAGTTAATTCATTCTAAAACAAAAAGTTTTACTTCTTAACGCCAGACAGGACACATGGATGTAACACTTTCAGGCGGGGACTCTGGATCCGCCTGAGTATAATCCTAGTATCTTCCCAAGTATGCAACAAAGTGATGGAAGGACCAGTGTTTCACCACAGAAGACAAGTATGTTCATGGAAACTACAAAACGGGATCTGATGAACATGGATTGAAATATCAACGGTCATGAACAGGTTGCGTCCCGGGGAAGGACTGATGTGACAGTTGGGACTCCAGTGATGCAGATCAGCTGGCAGACATGACGTGGACCAATCACTAGACGAGGGCGTGAGATCATCAGCAACATGTCGGGGTGAGTTCCACAACCTAAACTGAAGTAGCCTAACTGCGAGTTCATTTTCATGGTATTCCGTGCATGTGTTGACACATCGGCCTGTAGAAGGATAGCCACTTTAACTACCCAACCTTGTGGGTGCTTTTCTGCGACCTGTATGTTGGTTGGTTGGTTGTTTTACGCCGCACTCAGCAATATTCCAGCTATATGACGGCGATCTGTAAACAATCGGGTCTGGACCAGACAATCCAGTGATTAATATCATGAGCATCGATCCACGCAATTGGGATCGATGACATTCTTCAACCAAGTCAGCGAGCCTGACCACCCAATTCCGTTAATCGCCTCTGACGTCAAGCATAGTCGCCTTTTACGGCAAACATGGGTTGCTGAAGACCTATTCTACCCCGGATCTTCACGGGTGGCGAGCTGTATGTACATCTAGGGGGTCTCTATAGAGAAATCCAAGTTTGATGACATAATGTTCATGCGTCTTTACTGCTATTAAGTTTGAATGAAAGTTGTACCAATTTGAAAGTCTTTCTTTGGAAAGATTGTAACTGAAATGCCTAAGCGTACTTTCCCAGAAAATCAAAATGGCAAATCAATGACATGTCTGGCATGTCAAGTCGGGCTATTGAACACTGAACATTAATCATACTGTAACCAGTCGACTCATTAGAGAACACACACTGACTGGACATGTGGGGGACTTGCAGAGATCAGGACGTCCACGGAAGACCAGTGCCAGAGAGGACAGGGTCCTTGTACGCTGTTCTTCGTCATCACTGGCATACCCATAACAGTGTCCCTTAGCGCCACCTGGCGTCGACTGAAGGCAGAACGAAGGGCCAGAAGACCAACAAGACGTCCACACCTCTCACCCCAACACATGCAGGGCCGGGTAGCCTGGTGTCAGGTCGATCACACAACACATGCAGGGCCGGGTAGCCTGGTGTCAGGTCGAGCACACAACACATGCAGGGCCGGGTAGCCTGGTGTCAGGTCGATCACACAACACATGCGGGGCCGGGTAGCCTGGTGTCAGGTCGAGCACACAACACATGCAGGGCCGGGTAGCCTGGTGTCAGGTCGATCACACAACACATGCGGGGCCGGGTAGCCTGGTGTCAGGTCGAGCACACAACACATGCGGGGCCGGGTAGCCTGGTGTCAGGTCCAGCACACAACACATGCAGGGCCGGGTAGCCTGGTGTCAGGTCGAGCACACAACACATGCAGGGCCGGGTAGCCTGGTGTCAGGTCGAGCACACAACACATGCAGGGCCGGGTAGCCTGGTGTCAGGTCGAGCACACAACACATGCGGGGCCGGGTAGCCTGGTGTCAGGTCGAGCACACAACACATGCGGGGCCGGGTAGCCTGGTGTCAGGTCGAGCACACAACACATGCGGGGCCGGGTAGCCTGGTGTCAGGTCGAGCACACAACACATGCAGGGCCGGGTAGCCTGGTGTCAGGTCGAGCACACAACACATGCAGGGCCGGGTAGCCTGGTGTCAGGTCGAGCACACAACACATGCAGGGCCGGGTAGCCTGGTCTCAGGTCGAACACACTGGAACTTGAGGTCATGGAGGAGGATTCATTGAGTTGACGAGAGTTAGTTGTACAGCACCACATTGATGGTAGGACTCGTGTCTGGGGGCAAAGGGGAACATCATCATCAGCGTAACATCCAGGAAACAGTGGGATGTGGTGGCGGCCCAGTGATGGTATGGGGATATTGCTCCTTTGATTGTAAACTTGATTTGGCCACCACAGTTCAGGGAACATTAAATTGACAGAGGTACCAATATATCGCATTGGAGGTTTTGTTGTGCCTCATTTTTAATAACCATGCACTTGCTACACGTCTTTATGCACGGCAGTGCCAGACCCCAACGAACACGAGCTGTGACTGACCATCTCCAGAGTAACGCCACTGAGCCATTAACGCCTTCTCCAAGCCCAGTCCTGAATCTAATCGATCACCTATGGGATCAGTCGGGACGTAGGGTTGGAGCCTGAGACCCTCCAGTACAGAATCTCCAAGAGTCGTTCCAGGGATTGCACAAGCAATGGCAACTCATCCCTCAGTTGAGCATCAGGCGTCTGATTTGGGCACGGGGAGACGTCTTGCGGATGTGTCCCGTGTACGGGGTTGCTACACCTGATATTGACTCGGGCGGTCGGGTAGCCTAGGTGTTAAAGCGTTCGCTCGTCACGCCGAAGACCCGGGTTCGATTCCCGACATGAGTACAATGTGTAAAGCCCATTTCTGGTGTCCCCCGCCGTGATATTGCTGGAATATTGCTAAAAGCGGCGTAAAACAATACTCACTCACTCACTGATATTGACTCACACTGTTGATCATTTAAATGTGACATGGGTACAACGTCACTAAGAAATGAACGCGTTGATCTGTCCATCTCATTCCTGACAGTTACCATACTTATACTGGTTGGTTGGTTTGTTGGTTGTTTCACGCCACACTCAGCAATATTCCAGCTATATGACGGCGGTCTGTAAATAATCGAGTCTGGACCAGACAATCCAGAGATCCAGATCGTGAGCATCGATCCACGCAATTGCGATCGATGACATGTTTCAACCAAGTCAGCGAGCCTGACCACCCGATCCCTTTAGTCGCCGTAAAAGGCGACAAACGGGATCCCTAATTACAGTCCTTGTTGTAGCTGGCGAATAAAGTTGCTTATTTTCTTTGCAAATGTTCATTTTCCCTATTATTAACATCTTATTTGACTTAACAAGTACCATATTTGATTGCCTGAAAACCCAGTGCTTTCGTCAGGTGAGCAACAATCCTTACTGACGAATTTGAACAGCACAGGCAAATCGTTCCTGTTGGTTTGACCTTGAGGTGACCAATCACAGTTTAGTCCAATGACAAGCATGTATTGTTTGAAGGACATGACGAAAACAAAAATGTTAAGTAAAATTCCACTGTTCCCCACCTCCTTTCGGACATAAATGGTGCGACTAACAAAAACCCAATTTTGATCATACTTTGTCATTAATCTGAGGGGGTTGAGGGTTGTCGGATGGTTAAAGTGTTTCAAGAAACACATCCTCTACTGTGATGGGTCAGGAATGTTAAAAGTGCTATTAAGACAGACCCTATTACCATTTTATTAAACTACATCATAATTACTGAATATTGTTTTTGGAAAAAAATTATAGTGAGTGAATGAAGTTTAATGCCTTCGAACAGTGAGTGGGTGAGTATGGTTTTATGCCGCTTTTAGCAATATTCCAGCAATATCACGGCGGGGGACACCAGAAATGGGCTTCATACATTGTACCCATGTCGGGAATCGAACCCGGGTCTTCGGAGTGACGAGTGACTAGGCTCCCTGACCGCCACTGCCTGTATTTCATTAATAACATTGCATGTCAGCTTGATGCCGTAGGAAAGCCCAAAGTAAGGTCGGTTGCAGATTTGTTAAAACCCCAAAAGAATGGCCACAGTCTCAACATGGAAGATAATACAAGTGAGTCTAGGATTTGAACCATACACCAGCAAATCCTGGCACTACTAAGGGGCACAACTCTGCACATCAAAGATCAGCTCCTTAGACTACTGTAACTGTTAGTCATGTGTCACTGTAACCAGAATAATGGACCGGTGGCCTCTTGTCAAACTCGTATCAATGCTTGGTCCCCTGAAGATATGAATGCTTGGTCCCCTGGAAATATGAATGCTTAGTCCCCTGGAGATATCACTGCTTGGTCCCCTGGAGATATCAATGCTTGGTCCCCTGGAGATATCAACACTTGGTCCCCTGGAGATATCAACACTTGGTCCCCTGGAGATATCACTGCTTGGTCCCCTGGAGATATCACTGCTTGGTCCCCTGGAGATATCAACACTTGGTCCCCTGGAGATATCAATACTTGGTCCCCTGGAGATATCAATACTTGGTCCCCTGGATATATTAATACTTGGTCCCCTGGAGATATCAACACTTGGTCCCCTGGAGATATCAACACTTGGTCCCCTGGAGATATCAATGCTTGGTCCCCTGGAGATATCAATGCTTGGTTCCTTGAAGATATCAATACTTGGGTCCCCTGGAGATATCAATGCTTGGTCCCCTGGAGATATCAATACTTGGTCCCCTGGAGATATCAATACTTGGTTCCCTGGAGATATCAATACTTGGTCCCCTGGAGAAATCAATGCTTGGTCCCCTGGAGATATCAATACTTGGTCCCCTGGAGATATGAATGCTTGGTCCCCTGGAGATATCAATACTTGGTCCCCTGGAGATTTCAATACTTGGTCCCCTGGAGATATCAATGCTTGGTCCCCTGGAGATATCAATACTTGGTCCCCTGGAGATATGAATGCTTGGTCCCCTGGAGATATCAATACTTGGTCCCCTGGAGATTTCAATACTTGGTCCCCTGGAGATATCAATGCTTGGTCCCCTGGAGATATTAATACTTGGTCCCCTGGAGATATCAATACTTGGTCCCCTGGAGAAATCAATGCTTGGTCCCCTGGAGATATCAATGCTTGGTCCCCTGGAGATATCACTGCTTAGTCCCCTGGAGATATTAAACAACTTAAAAGCAGTTAAGACGCATGAACATTATGTCATCAAACTTGGATTTCTCTATAGAGACCCCCTAGATGTACATACAGCTCGCGACCCGTGAAGATCCGGGGTAGAATAGGTCTTCAGCAACCCATGCTTGCCGTAAAAGGCGACTATGCTTGACGTCAGAGGCGATTAACGGAATTGGATGGTCAGGGTCGCTGACTTGGTTGATGCATGTCATCAATCCCAATTGCGTGGATCGATGCTCATGATATCAATCACTGGATTGTCTACAACAAACCAATCCCCTCTATACCAACACAACAACGGTATTTTGCATCTGTGCTAAAATAAACACATAAAGGGACATTGCATAAAAAGTTTATTTCCTTATGTTTGTGATCACTGGAGAATAATGATTTACAGTGTGGGCACTGCATAAATATACAACGTATGATACAGTGAAACGAGCTGACAACACTGCTGACAGACAGACAGACAGACAGACACGGAGAAGGACACTGGTCAACATTATGCAAAGCTGGCAAATCACAATACCGTTACCATGGGAACTGTACACAAATAGTGGTGAAGAATACAGTATGACCTAACCATGTTATTCAAGTCTGCTTCGGAGCCTGGATTGCTAATGGTTGCTATTTCTGTATTCTTACCAAAATTAGCAAAAATTACCTCATGGTGTCACATTTCTTTTAAACCCTCAGCATCTTTATCAAGCAAGTGTCAAATCAGCCTTGGATAAATATACATGATACAAGACTATTTATATTCAAATGCATCAATTGTTCTTGGCAAGACACCTGAAACATCAAACTGTTGCTAATTCATGTGTGGGGACTGAATAATATCAGCACCAACTTTGATAGAGTACTTCTGTGGAATACATTTTTGAAGTACTCACCGAAAAAGAGGTCTGACTGGAAACAATAATTTTTTACGTTACCATGTACCCTGGAAGAATACTGTTTTCCTCACAACCACAGTAACGGGTTCTGAATGCCACAGCAGCTACAGTCCATCTCAGCAGCAGACAAGCTGAATATGCTGGCAGTGTGGAAGTGTTGTCAGGATAATTGTATCAGCAAATCTAAATGTTGATGACAACACGTGCAGACCATTCCACAATTACATTATGGAACCTTGAGTTCTGCATAAAATCTTTACAGTGTACCAGTTGGAGTTACTTGAGATTGGGATTAATGCCTCTTTGAACAATATTCAGTAATATCACTGGCTGGCGGCCTAATGTGGGAGAAAAGCTAAAAGTGATGCAGGTATTAGACATTCCCCACTGAGCTGACCACATGTACACACAGAGCCAAAAAACTAAAGGCCATATTCAGAGCAAATCTGGAGTTCCAACCCACAATCATAGGATCCTCATATTCCTAAGGGATGTAACTCTGTACAAAGAAATGCAGCACCTTAGATGACTGTACTAACAGGTGTCCCCAGTCGACACCTTAACAACCGAGAACTGTACCCATAAAATACTGAGTCCTAAGGGTTGATACCAGAGGAAAGGTGTCAGCAAGCAGAGGAACTAGACATGTTACACAAACTGAACACTTGAGTTTCGTTCCCTTAAGTACAAGAGTCCAACTACTACTGGCATTGCTTCCTACCAGGGCACCTTACTGCATCAGGCAACTGAACTTCTGTTACAAAGGTTTTCCTCACATATTCTTTAACAAAAGGAAAATGAATGACAAACCTTCTCCACAATGAAATCTTAGTCTGTAACACGAGTGAGTGAGTTAGGTGGATATGTCAGTATATCCTGTCAGCTAAGGGAGGCAACTCTGCATTTGGAGATCACCCTTGGCCCTCAAATAGGAGATTCCAACAACTAAATCCTTAACGCACTCAGCAGTATTCCAGCTATATGACAGTGGTCTGTGAATAATTGAGTCTGGACCAGACAATCCAGTGATCAGCATCATGAGCATCAATCATTATAATTGGGATACGATGACAAGCATCAACCAAGTCAACGACCCTGATCACCCGATCCTGTTAGTCGCCTCTTACGACAAGCATAGTCGACTCTAACAAGAAGAAATCCTTAACACTAACATAGAAAGATATTGCTTTTAAGCAATGATTAAAAAATTCTGCAACTAATATTATTTTCATAAGTGTGAAAAAGATTGTCTGAAGTTCAAATGTTTTATTTTACTTATGTCAGTAATTATTTACTTAGTCCAAAACTGCTTTAAGAAGGATAGTGGTTGATAATTATAACAAATATATAACTATTAGGTTAATCATTACACTAAATATACCAATAGTCTTTTCCGATCTTTTCTGTCATTAAAAAATAAATGTTGGAAAGGAGACAAGAAGCTTCCAATGAGCTGACCCCTGACCCCTGACTGGCTATGTACAACTGTCATAAGGGGAGGTAATACTGTGTCTTCGTGAATGACCGACCTCTAACAAGGAATAACACACAAGTCCTTAAAACAATCAAGCACATTCAGGCAATTCTTGACATCACAAACATACCATCAACCGTGTTAAGTGATCACACTTTCTCCATTCTCCATTTGAGGGACCAGATTCTATTCACCATTTCCTGGCTATCCAATGCATTATTCACAATGGTGTTGTCACATTGAACATCGCCACACTGCCAACAAACATGGATCTATCACAAGGGAAGACAATCCATGTTATGCCAATCTGAAGAACGTGATGCAAAACAATAATAACCTCGATATACATGCTACAAGGTGTGCCATGGTTTGCAGGGCGTTGTAACCAGGCATTTGAGCAGCTTTGGTCATTGATATAAAACCAGCTAAAACGTAACACTTTACAACTTTTCCACAAGTATGAAGCACAAACTGTGCAAACCTAAACAACAAAGATTCCATAATACTTCCTCAATTATTATTATTATTATTAACAGTCACAAATATACTACTCAAAAGAAGTCAAAGAACATCTAATAAATTCATATTACTATGGTTAATCTGTCATTGTATGACACCCGATTAACTATAGCAACATGAAAGAATTGGGTGTTCCTTAAATTCTTTTGAGTAGTATACAACATACTGCTTACCCAACCTCAGAACCAGTTGGAAACCGTACAGAATAGACATTCCTCATACATAATGATACAGTCTATTATCTATCAAGAAAACTCTAAAATGGCAGAAAAATCAAAATGAACAAAATTGAAGCTGGCTGTTTGTTTAAAGGAACTGTTTCACTGGTTTTCACAACTGAAATATGTCACACTGACTGTTTCAGGCTCATACTTATCCCATGGCAATTGTCAGAGTATTTCAAGGGCAAGGGCATACTACAAAAGACAAAATATGAAAATCCTTTTGGCTTACTATTTAACAATAAGGTGCGTCAGAAGTTAGTATGGCATCATATGATCCTGGCCCACCTAAGGGACACAACTCTGCACAGCAAACTGTGTTTCCTTAGACAAGTGGGCCCTATTTCTGTTCTACTTACAAGTACATCAGCACTATACAATAACATGGAGGTAGAATGATGTTAATGTAAGTGTATTCATGTAGAAATCTTGCTACAAATGCCTGTTTAAGCCCCGCCAGTGGGCACACATTGCTCTGTGCACGATGACCTCACATGGAATCAAGGAACTAAAAGCTAACAGTCCCGCCTAAGTCCGAAGCTAGGCAACGTAACACACAATAACCAGGAGAAATAGACAGACAGTGTGTAAACCCAAACATCGACCACACGGAGATCAGGTATTCACATGAAGCACATCAAACTGGAAACATTAAATATGCAGAACGTTTCTTGTCGGAACTAACAGCTGGACACAGACAGGAACACAGCGACAAGCTGGACAAGATGTGTTCAAAGAGCTTGAGTATAACAATCTTCAAAATAACATCCTACTTATCAGGATTCTTTCCAAATTTGGGTTTGAACTACAAAAATAGTTGATTCAGATTTGCATCTAACATATATTAGTTGGTACACGTCCCTCCTCTTGCAATGAAGTCATCAAGTGACCTAAGATTCTTATTATGTCTCCATCGACCAGGCAGTTGAACCGGACTTGTCTAATGGTGACATTAACGACATTAATCACATGGCATGTTATAGTCAGTCCCCTTGAGTCCTGATGGTGTGTTCGTATGCATGTCCACACGCACGGTCCAGTGCTACGGTACTCTTACATAGATTAATGACAGTCATTGCATCTTATTGCTCTGTGCAGAGGACCTGATCAACTTCAACTTCAGTTATGTTCCTTTTAAAATACCAAGGTGAATAGTACTGAATACACGAGTCACAAGTCTTGATACAATATATATAAACAGCAACTGTGTCTTGGTGGAACTGCTACCTGCAAATACATGGTTACCCGGTCAGTGTAACTGTTAACACTTCACCTGCTAATAATACGTGTGATACTTCAGTACTTTGGGTGTACTCATATCAGGGTGTGGGTGGGGAGGTATGGGTCAATAAGATTCATGTGTGTGTGTGTGTGTGTGTGTGTGTGTGTGTGTGTGTGTGTGTGTGTGTGTGTGTGTGTGTGTGTGTGTGTGTGTGTGTGTGTGTGTGTGTATGCGTGTAGGTAGGGTGGGGGGGATAGATGGGGTGTGTGGAGTAGACAGGGGTGGGTGGAGTGGGGGTGTAGGTTGGGTGGGTGGGATAGATGGGGTGTGTGGAGTAGACAGGGGTGGGTGGAGTGGGGGTGTATGTAGGGTAGGGGGGATAGCTAGGGTGTGTGGAGTAGACAGGGGTGGGTGGAGTGGGGGTGTATGTAGGGTAGGGGGGATAGCTGGGGTGTGTGGAGTAGACAGGGGTGGGTGGAGTGGGGGTGTAGGTAGGGTGGGTGGGATAGATGGGGTGGGTGGTGTAGACGGGTGGGTGGAGTGGGGGTGTAGGTAGGGTGGGTGGGATAGATGGGGTGTGTGGAGTAGACAGGGGTGGGTGGAGTGGGGGTGTAGGTAGGGTGGGTGGGATAGATGGGGTGTGGGGAGGGTAACTGTTGAGAGAGGGTGATAGATGGGTGGGTGGGGCGGGTTCGGAGAAAGACGGGTGGACAGGGGACAGAAGTTGGTGGGTGGAAGAGTATAACTGTGGCTGCGTGTCAACAGTAGTTTCCATGGTTACCTAGCAGTAACAATACTTATGAATACAGTTACAGTCAGTTGATTCGAACAACCCTAGACTAGAGTACCACAATCTTTAAAAAAATTACATCTTTACAAAATAATCAACTACGTGGTGGGTTTTGACAGCTTCTACTTTAGTGTAAAAGTATAAAAATACTTTATAATTGTCGATCAGTGCACAACCTTGGGTACAAAAATAAAGGTGACTGGTCACGGTGTTGAGCACTTGAACTTGGCGAGGACAATTCCTCATACATACAACAGGCAAAACCCCGCCATGGAGAGCTCGCTACGCAATGCGACACATGCCACTAAGTAATAACATCATTTCAATATACACAAACCCACTAAGTAAATTCTGTGACAAACTGTCAAGTTAAACAATGTTGACTTACTCAATATTCACCATATTCGGATGCATTTAGATTTCCCATTCTGTAAAGAAAGTATCATTAGATGGACACTAACAGTTCATGCATAGACGTATTGTTATTGTCTTTGGTTTGTTTCAATGTGACTCACGGGAAGTGCTCACAATTACACAGTCAATGCTTCACAGGTGTGGTCCTACATTCCTGCATCCTCCGTCAATACAAACTGCCAAGTTGGGATGAAGTCAGTGTTTTTGACTCATGAATCAAGCCACTGATTGGTTCAGAAGGAAGCCAATGAGCACTCAGATTACATCGCAACCAGCATGTGCAGATTCAACACACTGCTTCAATATGAGGCAATGGTAGGGTTTCCACAAAGTTCACTTGCGTTCCAGGAGTACAAAAGGTCTCACTTCATCAGTCAACTAGACACACATCACAACAACACCGCAACTCGGCCGATGTATTCTGAGGTGATGGAGAAACTTGGTGTAGACAAAACGTGTGAAGTATTGACGATGTCACAATTATTGCTATGGAGTCGCCTGTGAAGAACCTGGCGACACTGGGCTACGGCTGTCATACACGGACAGTGATACACGGGGAAGGCTCACTCACTCACTCACTCACTCATTCTCCATCACATGCATTACATATTCACAAAGTAAATTTGGGGTACTAAAATATAGTTGTTTTCTTCAAAAGATCTGTACAATCTACTTGTACACTAAAGGTGGGAGATATATTTTCAAATTGATCCAGTCCAGTTTGTTTACTTGTTTTACAGATAAATCTGCCTCAATGTCAAACATGGTGTGTCTGTTTTCAGTCCATGTCGCGACATTGTAGGCAGCGTTACTCTCAAACACGATAAATGTTTTCAGCAAAGAAAATCAGAAACAATTGACATGTAGTCAGCTGTGACTGAAACTTCCTGGCGCCATCTCCCATATTGCTGCACTGCAGATATATCTGTCTTACATCACCCATCACCACTCTGGGCATCCATGCCTCATCTTAGCTCAGATAATCCATGAAACAAGAAATAAACTGGTCCAGACTACAAAATACTGTATGCTTAGTTGCAGGTCAGTTACCATGGTTACTAAACATTGCTCGTTTCAGCACCACTTTCTCACAGGTTCAAATGTGTCTCCGACATCACATCGCAGTGGATAACATCAACGTCCGACTGACGCTCATGATGATGACTATGTACACAATTTCTAATAATGAACAAAATTCATGAATATTGTTGTAGGTAAGAATACACTGTGACACACTTCTGTACAACTAGCCAACCAAAATGATTACGAAATATGTTAATTATGGTAATTTAAGACAATCTATTGTAACATAAAATGACAGATTGTCTTGTTATAGTAAAGATCAGAGCTCCAGATATCTTTTTGAGCAATTGAGTTTTTATTCTGGGGTTTCTATTTTAATTGGGTTATGACATTTTTCATTGAGTAACCAATATTTTTTCACTCATCAATTCATCACTCTATTGGGTTTTCCAAAATTAGTGAACATTTTAAGATTTAAAAAATAAAATAAAATAATGCTTTAGATGTATATAACTGTTCTAAATATATAGGCTTGACTCGGAAAGTACATTAGCTCATAATTGTGTTTTGGAAATTGGCTCCTTTGTACAGATGCTGAAAAAACTTCATTGGGTATTTACGTGGGCTGTTTTTATACAGTTGAGTTTTTCATTTAATGCATGCGTTTCTGTACGCAAGTTGATGAAAAAAATTGGGTTTTGAATAATTTTGGGGGGTATTTTACACAAATATGCTGCTATCTGTAGCTCTGAAAGATGATCACAAAGATAATTAGAGACTGAAAGAAATTAAGACAAATTTGGTAGTAAAGAGAAAATGTTTAATATTTGAAACAAAATGAACAAATCTGACATTTTATTCTTGGGTCGATCCCCAAACACCTTGTGTCAGTCCAATACAGACAATTGAGCACTAAAAGGGGAGATAACTTCATACAGAAACTCGGTAAGAGAGACTAGCGTCCCATCAGTCAACCCATAACATAGGGGCTCTGGATTAAAAAAACATTTCATTTTACACATGAATTATTTTGATTATCCACATCTACCTATCTCATTACACATTGATCTAGAGTCTATAGGCTCATATTCCCTACAGTATTTACACTGGTAAACAGGTATGTAGATATATATATTATACAATATAAGCATAACATCAGCAATTACAAATCACATAATTTCACAAATTCAGAAAATTAACAATTCAATCTGGGTTAGTGACAAACCCAGGAAAACAACTCACTGATGTAAATTAATCTAATGCAATGATTAACTGATGATTTGTGTTCTGAAAGAATTCTGTACACAACATAGCTGACATGTTGAAACAAATGACGGGTGCTACAGAAGGCCCTACACAGGTGTGGTACTGAGGATTCTACTGAATATATTTGTATTCATGCCTGGCTCAGACAATCTTAAAAAATAAACCATGATCATATCCTTGAAACATTTTTCATATCCTTTGAATTTATTTCAAATACAAAAACACATTTCAATAGTTCTACCCAAATATTCAAATCCATGAAACTCAGAACCAACACCTTAATATTCTTCGGCTTAAACGGAATAAAAGTTGACTAACCAAATCAGCAAAGAAGCATGACTCTTGTCACCATTAAGAGTTGTCTCCCTTTGACACATACACTGAGACGTCCGGACATATATCGACTGCTTGGCTTGACACACATGCTCGAACTACCCTGGGGTTCAGCTCCCTGGGCAGTATCCCTGCATGATGCTGCTATACTGGTTACAGTGTTTGCTGGTGTGTGACGAGTCGTCCCTTCGTGGTGTTGATGCTGGGTGTTGATGCTGGGTGTTGATGCTGGGTGTCCAGTGGAAACCCCCTCTACACATTATCTACAGCAGAGTTCATTGATTTAGCCTCTCCAGTTCATCGGGGGATAAAAATCGGACGTGCGTAAAGGGGAATATTCCAGTTCTTCCGTTCACCTCTCCCTCCCACTGTCCGTTAACATTCATTGCTGTGACTGTGATTATCTCCCCTTTCTGAAACAAAAAAAGTGTATCTAAATTGTGACTTTTACACTGCTTTTAACAATACATTGTTTATAGTATTACATCGCTTTTAGTATCACATTACTTTAAGTATAATTTCTTGTATCAAGCACAGCAAGGCAGGGGACATTGAGAATGGGGATCTTCAATATTGCCACAAATTGGAACTGAATAAAACTGACAGAAAATGAAAACATAGCTAACATTTGTGTCTCGTTCCAGCAGGACTTGCTACAAACTCTAAGGACTAGTAATTAAAGTTTAGAAGAGTCCTCTTGAATGGTCTTATAGAAAAGACTTCTTTGCCTGTGGACGTGGAGTTGACAAACCAAGGTTCATAACTAGGGCTTTGCTTCAAACCCTAAGATCTTGGCATGCATAGGTGATGCAACTCAGCAGAGTGAATTACGGTGCCTTGAATGACTGGGGCACCTGTGCCCATGTCACAGAAAACTGGGGCCACTATCGCCAGCCAACCTACCAATAGCTTCAGCTGTGTTTTATCGTAAGCATTGGGTATCCTCTGGGTAATCACAGTAGCCTTGGCTGGCAGGGTAACCTGAAAAAAAGGAAGGAAGATTATACATAACAAACATATCATTCATCTCTCTATTAACAACATACTCAGTCAGTCATCACATCCATCTCACATCTATCTGTACTTACCTTGACATATATGTAACATACTTGTATTTTATTGGTCAGTGATGTTTTGATAAACTTCCAGGTACCGTTAACATCGGTGGTATTGGCATTTATGCCAAAAAAATCAGTGGTATTGGCATTTATGTCTGTTAACATCAGTGGTATTGGCATTTATGTCTGTTCACATCGGTGGTATTGGCATTTCTGTCTGTTAACATCAGTGGTATTGGCATTTATGCCTGTTAACATCAGTGGTATTGGCATTTATGCCTGTTCACATTAGTGGTATTGGCATTTATGCCTGTTAACATCAGTGGTATTGGCTTTTATGCCTGTTAACATCAGTGGTATTGGCATTTAGGTCTGTTAACATCGGTGGTATTGGCATTTATGCCTGTTAACATCAGTGGTATTGGCATTTAGGTCTGTTAACATCGGTGGTATTGGCATTTCTGTCTGTTAACATCAGTGGTATTGGCATTTATGTCTGTTCACATCGGTGGTATTGGCATTTCTGTCTGTTAACATCAGTGGTATTGGCATTTAAGTCTGTTAACATCAGTGGTATTGGCATTTATGCCTGTTAACATCGGTGGTATTGGCATTTATGCCTGTTAACATCAGTGGTATTGGCATTTAGGTCTGTTAACATCGGTGGTATTGGCTTTTGTGTCTGTTAACATCAATGGTATTGGCACTTTTGTCTGTTAACATCGGTGGTATTGGCATTTATGTCTGTTAACATCAGTGGTATCAGTGTTAACATCAGTGGTCTGTTAACATTGGTGATAACTGTACTAAAGGCTATTAAAATCAGTGTTATCTGTACTTGCGTCTGTTAACGTTTGTGGTGTCTGAACTTACGTCTGTTAACATCGGTGGTATCTGTACTTACGTCTGTTAACATCAGTGGTATTGGCATTTATGCCTGTTAACATCAGTGGTATTGGCATTTATGTCTGTTAACATCAGTGGTATTGGCATTTGTCTGTTAACATCAGTGGTATTGGCATTTAGGTCTGTTAACATCGGTGGTATTGGCATTTATGCCTGTTAACATCAGTGGTATTGGCATTTATGTCTGTTATCATCAGTGGTATTGGCATTTATGCCTGTTAACATCAGTGGTATTGGCATTTAGGTCTGTTAACATCGGTGGTATTGGCATTTATGCCTGTTAACAGTAGTGGTATTGGCATTTATGCCTGTTAACATCAGTGGTATTGGCATTTATGCCTGTTAACATCAGTGGTATTTGCATTTATGCCTGTTAACATCAGTGGTATTGGCATTAATGCCTGTTAACATCAGTGGTATTGGCATTTATGCCTGTTAACATCAGTGGTATTGGCATTTATGCCTGTTAACATCAGTGGTATTGGCATTAATGCCTGTTAACATCAGTGCTATTGGCATTTATGCCTGTTAACATCGTTGGTGTCAGTGTTAACATTAGTGGTCTGTTAACATCGTGGTATCTGTACTTACATCTATTAACATCGTGGTATCTGTACTTATGTATGTTAACATCGGTGGTATCTGTACTTACGTCTGTTATCATTGGTGGTATTGGACTCTGGTAGTCTGGTCTAGGTGGGCTCGTGACTTCCTGATACTGCAAGGAAAGTCGATACATTCAACTTGTTTGTTGTTTAACACCACCCCATACTGCAATACTGCAGCTGTAAATACCCAAGTCTAGTCCAGACACTACATTGTGAGCTGCAGACTCTGTGATTTACCTTTCTTTGTGAGTCTCCCTAGCAAGAACATCACACTCACACATCAATCAGCCGCCACAAGGATGAAACCACCCTTCAAACACTTCACAACAAAAGTGACACTGATGGAATTTAACAGTTTTTAGAATGAAATCTATTTTTTCCTTAAGTGACAAATGTTATATTTGGGATAACACTTTCTTGGTGAAGTACAGATTCTGGTACTTTGTGGGGTTGAGTCCCGTCCGGGATTCGAACCCACACTGCCAGAGTGAGGCACCTAATCACCAGCACACAAGTCAGCAATCTAACCAACTCAGCTGCCAAGGCTTCCACAAAAATGAAAGTCCGACAACTGGTTGTCTAGATCACGCACTTTGTGTACCCCTCTGATAAAGTGTAAATTGGCACGGCTCCCATGGTATTGTGTATTCATATTTTTCATTAAACAGAGCTACGGATAAGCTGTGTATTTGCGTAAAATATCCCCCCCCTCCCAAATATTCAAAACCCAATCACTTTCAATTAACTTGCGTTAAAACGCATGCAAATAATGAACAACTCAAATGTATAAAAACAGCACGCGTAAATACCCAATGAAGCTTTTTCAGCATGTGTACAAAGGAGCTAATTTCCGAAACACAACTACAAGCTAAGTTACTTTACGAGTCAAGCCTATATTTAGAACCGTTGTATACATCTAAAAACATAATTGTTTTTGGATAAATCCAATAGAGTGATGAATAGATTAGTGAAAAAATATTGGTTACGCAATGAAAAATGTAATAGCCCAATTAAATCGAAACCATCGAGTAAAAACTCAATTGCTCAAAAAGGTATCTGGAACTCTCTTAAAGTTTTAAAACAGGCTGTACATTCCTCACCATTCAAGGGAATCCTGGGGTCCTTGAGGTTAGTTCCTATGGTAAAGATATGAAGACTAATTGTCTTCTCCAAACATGGAGTTATTTTACATAAACCACGAGCCCTAAACAAGCTGAGGATTAGTTGGATCTGACCAATGTTGTCTACCCCGGACATGCATGAGATATGGAAGGTCTTTTCAACTCTGATGACACAGCATACCTTGCCAAAGTACGGCACGGGAATCTGTCCGACCCGACCCTGGTTGTTGCGGGCTGTCCACCAGCTCTCCTCGTCCTTGGAGATCACTTCCAACACTTCCCCCTTCAGGAACGGGAGATCCTCAGGGTCCTGCAACAGCATCAACACTGAGTCATTCCACGTGATCACAACTACTACTACTGCTGCTACTACTACTAATACTACTACTACTGCCACTTCTGCTACTGCTACTACTACAACTCCTACATTACTGCTTGTACTACTGCTACAACTGTTACAACTGCTACTACTGCTACTACTAACAACCAGTGTCAGAAGTAAAACTGACCAGCAGAGAGATTAGTCATGTCACTTGATTGTGATGTCATGGTATCTAATGATGTCACAATGGTCTGCAAAGCATTGTGATGAAATTTCAGTGCTGAGATATCCTGTGAAGGCCAGTTTTGGATGATTAATAGAATATCGCCCTTGTGTCTATTAAGCCTCTATTGACTCGTGCTGACATATTTGATATCAAAAGACGCTTGCGTGAGATTCCCTAGATCTTCAGTTTCATGGATAACAAAGAACAATCCCTACCTCAAGTAATTCTGACATCATCAACATGTGTTTATTCCAGGCAGCGATATTGAATTTCAACAGACTTGAACCCTACTGGCCTGCCACACTTAGATTCAGCTCAAATTTCCTCCATGACAATGACAACATGACTTCCCCAGCAGATGCAGGACATCCCTTTGGACCAGATGGGAATAATTAGACATCCTAATTTCATGGGAAGAGGTACTTAAACATCAGTTTTTTTTGTCTACCCTGAAGAGCACTTCATAGATACTATCTCTCAAACTCAAGCACTTGTAACTTTCTCAACAACTCTTGCAACAGTTTTCTTTCATAAACATTTAAACAGTAGCTTGTGTTTGCCTTAGCCCTATATATCAAGTTTTCAGCTATTATATCTTCTAAATTTCCACTCAATCAAATGACGGTGTCCGTTACATTGCATACATAATATCTGATAAAACAAATGAGTTCCAAGGTTTTGAGACATGCCCTGTCGACGTCTCCCTGTCACACTGACATAATTAGGTACAGCGTGAGTGTGACAAATTCCTGGTGCACTCATTACAACAATAGCCAGTCAGGCATGGGGACAAGGAAGTGTTCTCACAGTAATAGTTAGTGCTGGACAAAGTTTCTCCCCCACAATTTATTGAACAATGAACAATATCAAAATCATACCAAAATATACATCAATAGGCCTTACATTGGGGGGAAAGTGACAAAAGTTGTTGAGTAACAAATGATAGATTACTAATTGACTAATGTGATGTGATGTGATGTCTGTGTGATGTGGCGTGGCGTGGCGTGGCGTGGCGTGGCGTGGCGTGGCGTGGCGTGGCGTGGTGTCTGTGTGGTGTGATGTCTGTGTAGTGTCTGTGTAGTGTGATGTGATGTGGTGTAGTGTTGCGTTGCGTGGCATGGTGTCTGTGTGGTGTGGTGTGGTGTGGTGTGGTGTGGTGTGGTGTGGTGTGGTGTGGTGTGGTGTCTGTGCGGTGTCTGTGTGGTGTGGTGTGGTGTGGTGTGGTGTGGTGTGGTGTGGTGTGGTGTGGTGTGGTGTCTGTGCGGTGTGTCTTTGTGGTGTGTCTTTGTGGTGTGGTGTGGTGTGGTGTGGTGTGGTGTGGTGTGGTGTGGTGTGGTGTGGCGTGGTGTGGCCTGGCGTGGCGTGGTGTGGTGTCTGTGCGGTGTGTCTTTGTGGTGTGGTGTGGTGTGGTGTGGTGTGGTGTGGTGTGGTGTCTGTGTGGTGTGGTGTCTGTGTGGTGTGGTGTGGTGTCTGTGTGGTGTGGTGTGGTGCGGTGTCTGTGTGGTGTTATGAGGTGTGGTGTGGTGTTTGTGTGGTTTCTGTGTGGTGTCTGTGTGGGGTGGTGTGGTGTCTGTGTGGTGTCTGTGCGGTGTCTGTGTGGTGTCTGTGTGGTGTCTGTGAGGTGTGGTGTGGTGTCTGTGCGGTGTCTGTGTGGTGTCTGTGTGGTAATCTAAGTAATCAAATGCAGACACATTCACTATGAAGAACACCATAAAAATAGAAACTTACCCTTCCAGGAAAATCATATTTGGCTACAATCTTAATCCTTGGTGCCTGAAAATCAATACAAAACAGGATCAGAAAATGTTAATTGTGTACTTCATGACACATATAGTCTAATACACATGCAAATTACCGAACAGCATATCTACTTTTAAGTTTAAAATTGATACATGATACAGAGTTCCGTTTTTATAACATCACTATATTCACACATTTACCGAGTCCCATTTTTTATAACATCACTATATTCACACATTTACCGAGTCCCATTTATTATAACAACACTATATTCACCCATTTACTGAGTCCCATTTATTATAACATCACTATATTCACACATTTACTGAGTCCCATTTATTATAACATCACTATATTCACACATTTACTGAGTCCCATTTATTATAACATCACTGTATTCACACATTTTCTGAGTCCCATTTATTATAACATCACTGTATTCACACATTTACTGAGTCGCATTTATTATAACATCACTGTATTCACACATTTTCTGAGTCCCATTTATTATAACATCACTGTATTCACACATTTACTGAGTCCCATTTATTATAACATCACTGTATTCACACATTTACCGAGTCCCATTATTTATAACATCACTATATTCACACATTTACTGAGTCCCATTTATTATAACATCACTGTATTCACACATTGACTGAGTCACAATTTTTATAACATCACTGTATTCACACATTGATTGAGTCCCATTTTTTATAACACCCATGTTTTATAACATCACTGTATTCACACATTGCCTGACACCCATGTTTTATAACATCACTGTATTCACACATTGCCTGACACCCATGTTTTATAACATCACTGTATTCACACATTGCCTGACACCCATGTTTTATAACATCACTGTATTCACAATGCCTGACACACATGTTTTATAACATCACTGTATTCACACATGCCTGACACCAGGTCGGCTACTCACCGGTTTTATTAATGACGTAGAATCTAGGTAATGTGTTTTATAAAAGTTAAGAAGGCTCGGAATATCGGGGAACTCCTGGTCACCGATGCGGAAGCGGGTCTGGTTCCCCACTTGGATGCGGTTGATGATGTAATGGCTGACCTTCATATCTTCCCTGAAACAAAAAAGCAAAGATAATAATCACATGCTGTCACTAGCAAGTACTTGGGATACACACTCACAGATAATAATCACATGCTGTCACTAGCAAGTACTTGGGATACACACTCACAGATAATAATCACATGCTGTCACTAGCAAGTACTTGGGATACACACTCACAGATAATAATCACACGCCGTCACTAGCAAGTACTTGGGATACACACTCACAGATAATAATCACATGCTGTCACTAGCAAGTACTTGGGATACACACTCACAGGTAATAATCACATGCTGTCACTAGCAAGTACTTGGGATACACACTCACAGATAATAATCACATGCTGTCACTAGCAAGTACTTGGGATACACACTCACAGATAATAATCACATGCTGTCACTAGCAAGTACTTGGGATACACACTCACAGGTAATAATCACATGCTGTCACTAGCAAGTACTTGGGATACACACTCACAGGTAATAATCACACGCCGTCACTAGCAAGTACTTGGGATACACACTCACAGGTAATAATCACATGCTGTCACTAGCAAGTACTTGGGATACACACTCACAGATAATAATCACATGCTGTCACTAGCAAGTACTTGGGATACACACTCACAGATAATAATCACATGCTGTCACTAGCAAGTACTTGGGATACACACTCACAGGTAATAATCACACGCCGTCACTAGCAAGTACTTGGGATACACACTCACAGAGATTTACTGACCTGAATCATTTATTGTGGGGATCCAGGGAACTAAAGGCCTTTAACTGTAGCAGGGGTAGATTGTTTCTTGTTTTGTTTTGGTTGTTGTATAATGCCACACTCAGCAATATTCCAGCTATATGATGGCGGACTGTAAATAATCGAGTCTGGACCAGACAATCCAGTGATAGACATCGTGAGCATTGATCCACGCAATTGGGATACCATGACATGCATCAAAGAAGTCAGCGAGCCTGACCACCCGATCCCATTAGTCGCCTCTTATGACAAGCACAGTCGCCTTTTTATGGCACGCATGGGTTGCTGAAGACCTCTTCTACCCCGGATCTTCAGAGGTAGATTGTACAACAAATTTGCATGTAGCCAGCAGGGCCTGCTCCTTTTAAACGTTACTGGCCCTTCTCCCAACTGGCCTACAACAAAGTGGTGGAGGCCACAAAGTGGCTGAGCCTGAGGTCGCGTAGCCACCTAGCAGGGCTCTGAAAATTTTACAACTTCTCACCCGTAAAACGTTTTTGCATGCATCTTGGCTTCCATTTGCCTCATTTGTGTTGATTTATGAGCAAATAAAGAAGTTGCTGTACACAACATTACAAAATGGAGGCCGGTTCTTATTTACCGACATAATCCAATTAAAACAAGCTTATAGTCGACGATGTCATCTATATCCCCGGCATATTTTAACACGTTATGGTCCCAAACCAAGTAACTGACCTAATATTTCTCTTAGCCCATGTCAAAATAGCTGCAATGGAAATTCTAAAATAAACATTTCTTAAACTCCTTAATACCAAATGGCACCAGCTCAGTATGTGCTTTATATATAGACATGCAATGTTCGACGAGGAAATACTTAAAAGTTTATTTGTATTTAACGTTTTTTGAGTTACGCTCCGGAAACGAACACCACCCTTGTAGACCCTTAGTCCAATTTGTTGCCATGGAAACATAAAAAATAAAAATTTATAAAATTCCTAAATAGCAAAAGACACCAGTTCAGTATGTGCCTGGTAGACATGTAAAGTTTTGTAAGAAAGTATTAAACAGTTTTTGAGTTACGCTCAGGAAATGAACACCACCTTTAAAGAACCTAAGTCCAAATTGTTGCCATGGAAACATAAAAAATAAAAATTTACAAAATTCCTAAATAGGCACCATTTAAGCATGAGTCTGATAGACTCGTAGAGAAATATTTAACTGTTTCTGAGTTATGCTCCGGGAACTATTTCGGGACGCACGCACGCACGCACACATGGACGGACGGACGGACGGACGGACGGACGGACGGACAGAACCCATTTCAATATCCTCCACCAACTTTGTTGGGCGGGGGATAAAAAGTAAACAGACACGGAGAAGGGGTGAAATTTCGACTAGCCAGACGGGCCATCTACTTTAAGTTTCAGCAAGCCCTTTGTAACTGTAACTGGCCATGGGCCAACGGGCAAGCAGTCAAATCAATCCCTGTGTCGGGGTCCAAGGTTATAAAATGGGAGTCTCAGGATAACAAATGGAGACCCAAGGGAAATGTCCAAAAGCTAATAGAGTACTCTACCCCCAGTACCATCAGATGGCTCGCAGGCTGTTTGCTAGTTATAGGCGGACATCCCCATCTATGCCAACTGAAACCAATCTTGCGCCAGAAGATTGTGAATCATTCAACTGTGTATTGGACGTTTTAACTGATTGTGTACAGAAATAAATTTCAAGTGGCAACAAATACCGAAATAGCAGCATTCATTCCTCAACATGAATACACATTATCTGCTTCTCTGTGGGTGCATTCAGTGTTAGTTTTGTGTCCTTTTCAATTTGTGTGTGTGTAGCAAGCATGTATCCAGTAAATCCCTGCACTCAACATTAATTGTTTTAGTTGTAAGATCACTGATCTGCCATCAATTTTGGGAGAAAAAAAATCAACAACAAAGTTACACTTTTTCCCTAACAAGATGGAGCAATTGGGCCAAAAGGTGAAAATAATGTTGTGTTCCAATTACACTTCAAAATAGGACAAGCATCAGGTAGGCTTCTTGTTATAGTTTTTATCTTAAACCCAGCAGCCGTCAGGACACACCTGAACATGCTGGAGGTGATGCTGGGTTCTGTTCCTTGTCTCTTGCCTGGGCTTTCGGTTGTGTTGCAATAGTATTGCGATAGTAAAAAAACCCACTATAAGGCTTGATATTCATATTAATCAGTGTCACAGAAACAACTAATGTTTTGCTGGAAATCATAAAGATGGACATTTTCATCTTAAGGTCATTTGGTCCTTTGCCCTATTCCACAAAACTGTCTTAGCGCTACACTACACATGCTACAGTTTCTGTAACTTATTGTTGTATGGGAGGTACGATCATCTTAGCGCTACAATTTCTGTAAGTCAATGTTGTATGGAAGTTACGTTGGTCTTAGCGCTACAATTTCTGTAAGTCAATGTTGTGTGGGAGTGACGATCATCTTAGCGCTACAATTTCTGTAAGTCAATGTTGTATGGAAGTTACGTTGGTCTTAGCGCTACAATTTCTGTAAGTCAATGTTGTGTGGGAGGTACGATCATCTTAGCGCTACAATTTCTGTAAGTCAATGTTGTATGGAAGTTACGTTGGTCTTAGCGCTACAATTTCTGTAAGTCAATGTTGTGTGGGAGTGACGATCATCTTAGCGCTACAATTTCTGTAAGTCAATGTTGTATGGAAGTTACGTTGGTCTTAGCGCTACAATTTCTGTAAGTCAATGTTGTGTGGGAGTGACGATCATCTTAGCGCTACAATTTTTGTAAGTCAATGTTGTATGGAAGTTACGTTGGTCTTAGCGCTACAATTTCTGTAAGTCAATGTTGTGTGGGAGTGACGATTATCTTAGCGCTACAATTTCTGTAAGTCAATGTTGTATGGAAGTTACGTTGGTCTTAGCGCTACAATTTCTGTAAGTCAATGTTGTGTGGGAGTTACGTTGGTCTTAGCGCTACAATTTCTGTAAGTCCATGTTGTGTGGGAGTGACGATCATCTTAGCGCTACAATTTCTGTAAGTCAATGTTGTATGGAAGTTACGTTGGTCTTAGCGCTACAATTTCTGTAAGTCAATGTTGTGTGGGAGTGATGATCATCTTAGCGCTACAATTTCTGTAAGTCAATGTTGTATGGAAGTTACGTTGGTCTTAGCGCTACAATTTCTGTAAGTCAATGTTGTGTGGGAGGTACGACTCTCTTCGCGCTACAGTTTCCGTAAGTCAATGTTGTATGGAAGTTACGTTGGTCTTAGCGCTACAATTTCTGTAAGTCAATGTTGTGTGGGAGGTACGACTCTCTTCGCGCTACAGTTTCCGTAAGTCAATGTTGTATGGAAGTTACGTTGGTCTTAGCGCTACAATTTCTGTAAGTCAATGTTGTATGGGAGGTACGACTCTCTTCGCGCTACAGTTTCTGTAAGTCAATGTTGTATGGAAGTTACGTTGGTCTTAGCGCTACAATTTCTGTAAGTCAATGTTGTGTGGGAGGTACGACTCTCTTCGCGCTACAGTTTCCGTAAGTCAATGTTGTATGGAAGTTACGTTGGTCTTAGCGCTACAATTTCTATAAGTCAATGTTGTGTGGGAGGTACGACTCTCTTCGCGCTACAGTTTCCGTAAGTCAATGTTGTATGGAAGTTACGTTGGTCTTAGCGCTACAATTTCTGTAAGTCAATGTTGTATGGGAGGTACGACTCTCTTCGCGCTACAGTTTCTGTAAGTCAATGTTGTATGGAAGTTACGTTGGTCTTAGCGCTACAATTTCTGTAAGTCAATGTTGTATGGGAGGTACGACTCTCTTCGCGCTACAGTTTCCGTAAGTCAATGTTGTATGGAAGTTACGTTGGTCTTAGCGCTACAATTTCTGTAAGTCAATGTTGTATGGGAGGTACGACTCTCTTCGCGCTACAGTTTCTGTAAGTCAATGTTGTATGGAAGTTACGTTGGTCTTAGCGCTACAATTTCTGTAAGTCAATGTTGTATGGAAGTTACGTTGGTCTTAGCGCTACAGTTTCTGTAAGTCAATGTTGTATGGGAGGTACGACTGTCTTCGCGCTACAGTTTCCATAAGTCAATGTTATATGGAAGTTACGTTGGTCTTCGCGCTAAAGTTTCCGTAAGTCAATGTTATATGGAAGTTACGTTGGTCTTCGCGCTACAGTTTCCGTAAGTCAATGTTGTACCGGAGGTACGACTGTCTGTGCTAAGATTGCTTCAGGTAATGAGGGTCCTGGAGAGCTAACAAACATTCCAACGTGTATGGTTCACTTACACACAACCCATGAAGCTGATGTCAAACTCAACATAAATAAATTGCAAGTGATTCTGTGGCATTTGATTGGACAAAAAAAAGGCCACAACCCCTAATGGTCCACTGTCAGTGATTGGCTGATAACAAAATGGGCGAGACTTGAGTTGCATTATTGCGCTGAACGATGTAACTGATTCTGTATTGTTTTCTTCAGTTGTTTGTCTTGATAAATAAGCTGAAGTTATCTTTGTCGACGTTTTTCGTAAACGTGAAAAACGGTATGCAAAAATTCAACACGTACACCCTGGTTGTTACATATATACCTTCATAAACACGTAACATACTGAAGACAATTACTGAGTGAGTCAACTGCCACACTGTGCAGCAGCACAATCACAATGATCAGGTCCTCCACGGACTGACAGGGAGCGGTCTTGCATGAACAGCTACAAATAACCTGATCGCGGGGGAGAACCTAGTTTAACATTGTGGTGTCCTGGGCTTGTAACAATGACGGCAGCAGGGTTGACTGCACATATCACCACCATTCCCATGGACCAGCAGTGATAAGTACCAGTAGATATATCCAAGCTGTGCTGCTTCTATTTTTAAACAAACAGTTAAAGTTTGTTAATTTTGCTCTAACAATTTGGGGCATGTTTGTTTATCAGATTACAGTCTAAGTTCTTTTAGGTTGATCATCACAGGCAAACCCCAAATTATAAGAGCAAAATAAACAAATATATGCCATCTTCCAACCCAGTACTGTTGGTTGTGTAACGCTGCACGAAACTATTCCAGCTATATCCAAATCTGGACAAGACGAGACAATCCAGTGATTGATACCACGTGCGATGATTGTCAGGGTTCTATACACACAATCAACCAAGTCAAGTCACCAGACCCATTAGGTGGCCACATTTTACCACAGCTTGCTGGGAACCGGTCCGCACCCACAATCCCTCCAGGGGACAAACCCTGCTAAGTCGCCCAAACACCAGAGTGTGTGTGAATATTACTTCTTTATGTATGCAGGATGAATTTGAAGGAAATTACTTTCTCCAAGCGGTTTGCAGCGTTGATGTAAATAAATATTCTGCTCCAGTAGGTGGCGTTAAAAGGGGAGTATTTAAGGGGGGTGAAGATAACTGAATTGTTCATTCTCGTTCTAAGTGCACGCATGGCCATAATAATATTTCCCTAATATGTGCAAAGTATTACATTTCAATGCTATAACCTGTTTTTCAGATTTGTGATGATGGGGACAGTCGGATACTTTTGAGGGTATTGCTTGTCAGGCGGCAGAGCCACTGTAACACAACGTATACTGCTGCATGGGCAGTCACACGAGGATGTGATGCTTCTCTGGGTCTCAGAGCCATTGTAACACAACGTATACTGCTGCCCGGGCAGTCACACGAGGATGTGATGCTTCTCCGGGTCTCAGAGCCATTGTAACACAACGTATACTGCTGCATGGGCAGTCACACGAGGATGTGATGCTTCTCCGGGTCTCAGAGCCATTGTAACACAACGTATACTGCTGCATGGGCAGTCACACGAGGATGTGATGCTTCTCTGGGTCTCAGAGCCATTGTATCACAACGTATACTGCTGCATGGGCAGTCACACGAGGATGTGATGCTTCTCCGGGTCTCAGAGCCATTGTAACACAACGTATACTGCTGCATGGGCAGTCACACGAGGATGTGATGCTTCTCCGGGTCTCAGAGCCATTGTAACACAACGTATACTGCTGCATGGGCAGTCACACGAGGATGTGATGCTTCTCCGGGTCTCAGAGCCATTGTAACACAACGTATACTGCTGCATGGGCAGTCACACGAGGATGTGATGCTTCTCTGGGTCTCAGAGCCATTGTAACACAACGTATACTGCTGCATGGGCAGTCACACGAGGATGTGATGCTTCTCTGGGTCTCAGAGCCACTGTAACACAACGTATACTGCTGCATGGGCAGTCACACGAGGATGTGATGCTTCTCTGGGTCTCAGAGCCACTGTAACACAACGTATACTGCTGCTTGGGCAGTCACACGAGGATGTGATGCTTTTCTGGGTCTCAGAGCCATTGTAACACAACGTATACTGCTGCATGGGCAGTCACACGAGGATGTGATGCTTCTCTGGGTCTCAGAGCCATTGTAACACAACGTATACTGCTGCATGGGCAGTCACACGAGGATGTGATGCTTCTCCGGGTCTCAGAGCCACTGTAACACAACGTATACTGCTGCATGGGCAGTCACACGAGGATGTGATGCTTCTCTGGGTCTCAGAGCCATTGTAACACAACGTATACTGCTGCATGGGCAGTCACACGAGGATGTGATGCTTCTCTGGGTCTCAGAGCCATTGTAACACAACGTATACTGCTGCATGGGCAGTCACACGAGGATGTGATGCTTCTCTGGGTCTCAGAGCCATTGTAACAAAACGTATACTGCTGCATGGGCAGTCACACGAGGATGTGATGCTTCTCTGGGTCTCAGAGCCACTGTAACACAATGTATACTGCTGCATGGGCAGTCACACGAGGATGTGATGCTTCTCTGGGTCTCAGAGCCATTGTAACACAACGTATACTGCTGCATGGGCAGTCACACGAGGATGTGATGCTTCTCTGGGTCTCAGAGCCATTGTAACACAACGTATACTGCTGCATGGGCAGTCACACGAGGATGTGATGCTTCTCTGGGTCTCAGAGCCATTGTAACACAACGTATACTGCTGCATGGGCAGTCACACGAGGATGTGATGCTTCTCCGGGTCTCAGAGCCATTGTAACACAACGTATACTGCTGCATGGGCAGTCACACGAGGATGTGATACTTCTCCGGGTCTCAGAGCCATTGTAACACAACGTATACTGCTGCATGGGCAGTCACACGAGGATGTGATGCTTCTCCGGGTCTCAGAGCCATTGTAACACAACGTATACTGCTGCATGGGCAGTCACACGAGGATGTGATGCTTCTCCGGGTCTCAGAGCCATTGTAACACAACGTATACTGCTGCCTGGGCAGTCACACGAGGATGTGATGCTTCTCCGGGTCTCAGAGCCACTGTAACACAACGTATACTGCTGCATGGGCAGTCACACGAGGATGTGATGCTTCTCTGGGTCTCAGAGCCACTGTAACACAATGTATACTGCTGCCTGGGCAGTCACACGAGGATGTGATGCTTCTCTGGGTCTCAGAGCCATTGTAACACAACGTATACTGCTGCATGGGCAGTCACACGAGGATGTGATGCTTCTCCGGGTCTCAGAGCCATTGTAACACAATGTATACTGCTGCATGGGCAGTCACACGAGGATGTGATGCTTCTCCGGGTCTCAGAGCCATTGTAACACAACGTATACTGCTGCATGGGCAGTCACACGAGGATGTGATGCTTCTCCGGGTCTCAGAGCCATTGTAACACAACGTATACTGCTGCATGGGCAGTCACACGAGGATGTGATGCTTCTCCGGGTCTCAGAGCCATTGTAACACAACGTATACTGCTGCCTGGGCAGTCACACGAGGATGTGATGCTTCTCTGGGTCTCAGAGCCAATACGAGGATGTGATATGCTCTAATGCAGTATGTGTTTGTTAGTGTAGTCAGTGTGACTGCAGGTTCCTTGGCTACCCGCCATTCTACAAGATCATGTTATGATTACATCATAATACAGCTGTAAATATACTTGTTGAAGTGTATCTTCATCAGGGACAATCTGTGTTCTGTGTAGTTTACGGCTAGACATTGCTGCACTATTTGAATGGGACGTGGGTATATTAATGTATAATACTGTATCTTGTATACAGAAAGAATGTTCCAGTGTTCATGTCTGCTGTAAACACGCTGGTAGGAGCTGCTGGAGTTGGGAGGAATTTGTGATCAATGAATGCATAATGCAAATGTAAGATCAAGTATTTGTCGATCAATGTTTGTCAGATGCAATGTTTGTCAGATGCAATGTATATCAGATGTAATCTATGTCAGATGCAATGTATCTCAGATGCAATCTATGTCAGATGTAATCTATGTCAGATGCAATCTATGTCAGTTATAAAATATGTCAGATGTAATGTATGTCAGATGAATGTATGTCAGATGTAATCTATGTCAGATGTAAAGTATGTCAGATGAATGTATGTCAGATGTAATGTATGTCAGATGTAATGTATGTCAGATGTAATGTATGTCAGATGCAATGTATGTCAGATGTAATCTATGTCAGATGTAATGTATGTCAGATGTAATGTATGTCAGATGTGATGTATGTCAGATGTAATGTATGTCAGATGTAATGTATGTCAGATGAAATGTATGTCAGATGTAATGTATGTCAGATGTAATGTATGTCAGATGTAATGTATGTCAGATGTAATGTATGTCAGATGCAATGTATGTCAGATGTAATGTATGTCAGATGTAATGTATGTCAGATGTAATCTATGTCAGATCCAATGTATGTCAGATGTAATCTATGTCAGATGTAATGTATGACAGATGTAATGTATGTCAGATGTAATGTATGTCAGATGTGATGTATGTCAGATGTTATGTATGACAGATGTAATGTATGTCAGATGTAATGTATGTCAGATGTGATGTATGTCAGATGTAATGTATGTCAGATGTGATGTATGTCAGATGTTATGTATGACAGATGCAATGTATGTCAGATGTAATGTATGTCAGATGTAATGTATGTCAGATGCAATGTATGTCAGATGTAATGTATGTCAGATGTAATCTATGTCAGATGTAATCTATGTCAGATGTGATGTATGTCAGATGTGATGTATGTCAGATGTAATGTATGTCAGATGTAATCTATGTCAGATGTAATCTATGTCAGATGTAATCTATGTCAGATGTAATGTATGTCAGATGTAATGTATGTCAGATGTAATCTATGTCAGATGTAATCTATGTCAGATGTAATGTATGTCAGATGTAATGTATGTCAGATGTAATCTATGTCAGATGTAATGTATGTCAGATGTAATGTATGTCAGATGTAATCTATGTCAGATGTAATGTATGTCAGATGTAATCTATGTCAGATGTAATGTATGTCAGATGTAATCTATGTCAGATGTAATCTATGTCAGATGTGATGTATGTCAGATGTAATGTATGTCAGATGTAATGTATGTCAGATGTAATGTATGTCAGATGTAATCTATGTCAGATGTAATGTATGTCAGATGTAATGTATGTCAGATGTAATCTATGTCAGATGTAATGTATGTCAGATGTAATGTATGTCAGATGTAATGTATGTCAGATGTAATCTATGTCAGATGTAATCTATGTCAGATGTAATCTATGTCAGATGTGATGTATGTCAGATGTAATGTATGTCAGATGTAATGTATGTCAGATGTAATGTATGTCAGATGTAATGTATGTCAGATGTAATGTATGTCAGATGTGATGTATGTCAGATGTAATGTATGTCAGATGTAATGTATGTCAGATGTAATGTATGTCAGATGTAATCTATGTCAGATGTAATGTATGTCAGATGTAATGTATGTCAGATGTAATCTATGTCAGATGTAATGTATGTCAGATGTAATCTATGTCAGATGTAATGTATGTCAGATGTAATCTATGTCAGATGTAATCTATGTCAGATGTGATGTATGTCAGATGTAATGTATGTCAGATGTAATCTATGTCAGATGTAATGTATGTCAGATGTAATGTATGTCAGATGTAATGTATGTCAGATGTAATCTATGTCAGATGTAATGTATGTCAGATGTAATGTATGTCAGATGTAATGTATGTCAGATGTAATCTATGTCAGATGTAATGTATGTCAGATGTAATGTATGTCAGATGTAATCTATGTCAGATGTAATGTATGTCAGATGTAATCTATGTCAGATGTGATGTATGTCAGATGAATGTATGTCAGATGTAATGTATGTCAGATGTAATGTATGTCAGATGTAATGTATGTCAGATGTAATGTATGTCAGATGTAATCTATGTCAGATGTAATGTATGTCAGATGTAATGTATGTCAGATGTAATCTATGTCAGATGTAATGTATGTCAGATGTAATCTATGTCAGATGTGATGTATGTCAGATGTAATGTATGTCAGATGTAATGTATGTCAGATGTAATGTATGTCAGATGTAATCTATGTCAGATGTAATGTATGTCAGATGTAATGTATGTCAGATGTAATGTATGTCAGATGTAATCTATGTCAGATGTAATGTATGTCAGATGTAATCTATGTCAGATGTGATGTATGTCAGATGTAATGTATGTCAGATGTAATCTATGTCAGATGTAATGTATGTCAGATGTAATGTATGTCAGATGTAATGTATGTCAGATGTAATGTATGTCAGATGTAATCTATGTCAGATGTAATCTATGTCAGATGTGATGTATGTCAGATGTAATCTATGTCAGATGTAATGTATGTCAGATGTAATGTATGTCAGATGTAATGTATGTCAGATGTAATCTATGTCAGATGTAATCTATGTCAGATGTAATCTATGTCAGATGTAATGTATGTCAGATGTAATGTATGTCAGATGTAATGTATGTCAGATGTAATCTATGTCAGATGTAATCTATGTCAGATGTGATGTATGTCAGATGTAATCTATGTCAGATGTAATGTATGTCAGATGTAATGTATGTCAGATGTAATGTATGTCAGATGTAATGTATGTCAGATGTAATCTATGTCAGATGTAATCTATGTCAGATGTAATGTATGTCAGATGTAATGTATGTCAGATGTAATGTATGTCAGATGTAATCTATGTCAGATGTAATGTATGTCAGATGTAATCTATGTCAGATGTAATCTATGTCAGATGTAATCTATGTCAGATGTGATGTATGTCAGATGTAATGTATGTCAGATGTAATCTATGTCAGATGTGATGTATGTCAGATGTAATCTATGTCAGATGTGATGTATGTCAGATGTAATGTATGTCAGATGTAATCTATGTCAGATGTAATGTATGTCAGATGTAATCTATGTCAGATGTAATCTATGTCAGATGTGATGTATGTCAGATGTAATGTATGTCAGATGTAATCTATGTCAGATGTGATGTATGTCAGATGTAATGTATGTCAGATGTGATGTATGTCAGATGTAATGTATGTCAGATGTAATCTATGTCAGATGTAATGTATGTCAGATGTAATCTATGTCAGATGTAATCTATGTCAGATGTAATGTATGTCAGATGTAATGTATGTCAGATGTAATCTATGTCAGATGTAATCTATGTCAGATGTGATGTATGTCAGATGTAATGTATGTCAGATGTAATGTATGTCAGATGTGATGTATGTCAGATGTAATCTATGTCAGATGTAATGTATGTCAGATGTAATCTATGTCAGATGTAATCTATGTCAGATGTAATCTATGTCAGATGTAATGTATGTCAGATGTAATGTATGTCAGATGTAATCTATGTCAGATGTAATGTATGTCAGATGTAATGTATGTCAGATGTAATTTATGTCAGATGTAATGTATGTCAGATGTAATCTATGTCAGATGTAATGTATGTCAGATGTAATGTATGTCAGATGTAATGTATGTCAGATGTAATGTATGTCAGATGTAATGTATGTCAGATGTAATGTATGTCAGATGTAATCTATGTCAGATGTAATGTATGTCAGATGTAATGTATGTCAGATGTAATCTATGTCAGATGTAATGTATGTCAGATGTAATGTATGTCAGATGTAATGTATGTCAGATGTAATGTATGTCAGATGTAATCTATGTCAGATGTAATGTATGTCAGATGTAATGTATGTCAGATGTAATGTATGTCAGATGTAATGTATGTCAGATGTAATCTATGTCAGATGTAATGTATGTCAGATGTAATGTATGTCAGATGTAATCTATGTCAGATGTAATGTATGTCAGATGTAATCTATGTCAGATGTAATCTATGTCAGATGTAATCTATGTCAGATGTAATGTATGTCAGATGTAATCTATGTCAGATGTAATGTATGTCAGATGTAATCTATGTCAGATGTAATGTATGTCAGATGTAATGTATGTCAGATGTAATCTATGTCAGATGTGATGTATGTCAGATGTAATGTATGTCAGATGTAATCTATGTCAGATGTAATGTATGTCAGATGTAATGTATGTCAGATGTAATGTATGTCAGATGTAATCTATGTCAGATGTAATGTATGACAGATGTGATGTATGGATCATCTCATGCATGTCTGGTTACACAGTTGTGTTCATAAAGCAGAGTCCACCTATGTACAGTGTTTCCCACAGTGACATGTTATGATCTTGTGTAACAGTTGGGCAGAGGTGAAGCTCAGTGCTGGGGAAAATGGAAAATAGTGTAATTTTATCATCAATCAATGGTCATAATTAGCTCTGAAATCGACCAATCACTCAGAAATTTTAATTCAGAGATTTTTCATTACAAGTTCCCGTTTACCGGTAAATACCAGTTTTTTACCGGTAACATAAGGCTTGGACTGGTAATTCATGTGACTGCCAGTCCTTCTGGATTGGCAAATAAATCTTTGTTGAACAAAACATTGGCGATTATCATATAAGTATATTTTTTTAACAAAGTCAACTTGTCTGTTACCATTAAGGTTTCCCCTATTCTATCTCTTTTGCAAAGAAATAACATTTTGCTTTGCTTTGAGGTTAAATATATATTTGTTGCGACTTCGTCTTGAAATATAAAATATAAAGGGACAATTGTGACTGGACTTTGTGTGAATGACGTGTTGATCTAACTCAGTTAAAGCGGAGATGAACAGGAACATGATGTTGAAAGAATTAAATCCGGGTAATTTTCATACTTTCTATATATGTTGAAAGTTGGGACTGACAAAAATTAGGGGGAACTGGTAATATTTGGAGTTGCCAGTCCACCAGAACTGACAGTTTCAAAAGCCAGCGGGAACACTGATTTGGCTTATTACGAAGATTATTCCAAAAATTAATATACTTCACTGGTTACAAGCAGAGAAGGGTTGAATAAAGTACTGAATTGATTACCAGAGTTTTTTATTTCAAATAGCCATTATATTGATTACATTGACTATGGACACTTGGAATATTTTACCCAGATTTCCTTTCCCATGTACCATCAGTTGTGTCTACTTTGTCCTGTACCATCAGTTGCGTCTACTTTGTCCTGTACCATCAGTTGTGTCTACCTTGTCCTGTACCATCAGTTGTGTCTACTTTGTCCTGTACCATCAGTTGTGTCTACTTTGTCCTGTACCATCAGTTGTGTCTACTTTGTCCTGTACCATCATTTGTGTCTACCTTGTCCTGTACCATCAGTTGTGTCTACTTTGTCCTATACCAGTAAGTTGTGTCTACTTTGTCCTGTACCATCAGTTGTGTCTACCTTGTCCTGTACCTATAAGTTGTGTCTACCTTGTCCTGTACCATCAGTTGTGTCTACTTTGTCCTGTACCATCAGTTGTGTCTACCTCGTCCTGTACCAGTAAGTTGTGTCTACTTTGTCCTGTACCATCAGTTGTGTCTACCTTGTCCTGTACCATCAGTTGTGTCTACTTTGTCCTGTACCATCAGTTGTGTCTACCTCGTCCTGTACCATCAGTTGTGTCTACTTTGTCCTGTACCATCAGTTGTGTCTACCTCGTCCTGTACCATCAGTTGTGTCTACTTTGTCCTGTACCATCAGTTGTGTCTACTTTGTCCTGTACCATCAGTGTCCTGTACCATCAGTTGTGTCTACTTTCCCGTGTACCTGAACGTCTGCAGCATCCACTCACCTGACACATAGTACAAAATCTCCACGTATTGATCGACTCTCTCGTACAAGGAACACGCCGCTGTCACGTTCATTCATCAATATATCATTAGTCTCCTCTCGACCAAGTGGACCGAAGTACCAACTGAAAAAAACAACATCAACATCAGTATTCACCAGCAACTTCAGTATTCACCATCAACATCATCGACATCAGTATTAAACATCAACATCAGAATTCAACTCAGTATTCACCATTGACTTCAGTATTCAACTCAGTATTCAACATCAACAACAGTATTCAACATCAACATCAGTATTCAACATCAACATCAGTATTCAACATCAACTTCAGTATTCAACTCAGTATTCAACATCAACATCAGTATTCAACATCAGTATTCAACATCAACATCAGTATTCAACTCAGTATTCAACATCAACATCAGTATTCACCATCAACTTCAGTATTCAACTCAGTATTCACCATCAACTTCAGTATTCAACATCAACATCAGTATTGAACATCAACTTCCCTAATGTCAGTATTCACCAATGTCAGCATCCACTATCAACTTCAGTATTCAACATCAGTATTCACCATCAACATCAGTATTCACCATCAACTTCAGTATTCCCATCGACATCAGTATTCACCATCAACTTCAGTATTCACCATCAACATCAGTATTCAACATCAACATCAGGATTCAACATCGACATCAGTATTCAACTCAGTATTCAACATCGACATCAGTATTAAACATCAACTTCCCTTATGTCAATATTCACCAATGTCAGCATTCACCATCAACTTCAGTATTCACCATCAACCTCAGCATGCACGCACTCACTCACACACGCACATCCACATTGTATCATTCTAAACTTTGAATTCAGAAGAAATTTGAAACACCAGGGTATAAACTGAAGTTGATGAAATTCGCTGAAGGGATGCAATGTCAACTTATTCAGCACATAATACTTGAAAAATCTTTTTTTCCACAATACTCATTTAATAAATACACATAGAGAACGATGAATGTGGAAGGGGGAGAGAGGGGGGAGGAGTTTCATGGTTACTTTGGCACAAACACAGCCTCTATCATTGTGACATCAAGCCTGAACATCCTTAGGTTCAGCTCAGCACACTCTTCCTACACACAGGGTCTGGCATATCGTTCTGCAGCCAGTCAGGTCACCAGTAATCTCACTATTAAAATGCACTCGAACACACAAAACATTATCTCTAAATCACACTACACTGGCAATGTCAGAATTTAAGGAATTTGAAACAATGAAACATAATTTCATAATCCATGACAGCTGACCTATAAGCTGCCATTTGGCAGCCAGGAGTGACCTTTGACCTTCATCCCATGTTTGGGCCCTGTTATAATACACGCTGCTCCGGCAATCATAGATAGCATTTAGCAGGCCGATTATGACGGTCGCAGGGGAAGACAAAGCGACAGTCACCAATGTAATGTGTCCACAGGCACTTGTATTGTCTGCCTGGTGATACCGGCGGCGGAATATGACAATTACTACCCACCCCCAGGGTGTTGCCCTGTAACCATGGTGAACTAGTGTATGAAAGGCTTCGTCGCTGATGTCAAGTGGCCACCATTATCATTGAATGAAGACAAAATGTTTTATGAGTAACAGACTGTATTTCGTCAAACCCACAAATGAGTGAGTGAGTGAGTTAGGTTTAAGGTCTTTGAACAGTTTTTCTGTGTTACTGATTCTCAGATTCTCAAGTCAGCTTTAGGAACAGGTCAAGTCAAATCTAGAATTTCAACGTACAACCAGCAGATTCTGGTGCGATAAAGGGAGTGTACTCTACACAGTGAAAGAGTGTTGTTTGTTGTTTAACATGGCACTCAGCCATGACACGGGGTGTACATTGATTGATATTATGAGCATTGATCCATGCAATCGGGGTACGATAAAACACTAACAACAAAGTCACTGAGCCTAACCATCTGATCCAGTAAACAAACTGTTACAGCCAGACCAGTTTCCTACAGAATTTTAACCTGGAACCTCTGAGGTCTCAGTGAACTAAAGCATCTTAGACACTGTCACTGTGATCGGCAGCTTGCATGGCTGCATCAGATAATCAGTTACACATTTTGAGGAACACAACATCGCAATACACCCATACTCTGGTCAATTGTCGAGTGAATCGTTTAGAAAGTGGATTTGTTTCAAACCATATGTCCATTACTTTACCTTGACCTCCAAAACTGTGGTGACAGCCCCCCCATAATTCATTTCAAGAGTCCTTATGGGAAAAATATGAGGGTCCTGTAAACGTAATGAGTGAGTGAATGAGTTGGGTTTAACGCCACTTTTAACAATATTCCCGTTATATTACGGCGTGTCAGCTTAATGTTGGAGGAAAGCCTCAAGTGATGCTGGTCTTAGATGTTTACCACTTTGGTGACCCACAAGCACGGATATGGTGCTGACAAACCTAGAAACATAATTGGGGCGAACCGGGATTCGAACCCACAATCATAGGTTTCTGGCGTGCCCAAGGGATGCAACTCTGAACAGGGAATCGCGGCAAATTAGACGACTGGGCCACCCGTGTCCCCATAAACGTAATGAAATGGTGCAGTGTACTGTGCTGAAAGACTTGAATCTTACTTTAATCACAGGACCTAGATCTTTCCACTCCAGAAATTGGTACAATGAATCTTACTGAACATCCCTGGGGATGCAACACATTCTATTGTCCATATATTTGTGCGTACTAGACACATTTCATGCATCATGTAAACCCCTGTATGTGTCATAGGAAAGTGAGATCAGGTTTTATATCTAGGTTAATAATCTAGGTCACTGGCAGTTTCTAATTAATAACATAAGGAGGAACGTCCTCTTGAAAGTGAATAAAATCAACGAAATGTCCGGAATTGAACAAATCCTCAACACGACAACGTTGATGACAACAGGAAGTGTTGCTTCTCGCCCTCCATGAATAGTTCGAATCATCCGTATGTGACACTGCTGAACAATCCTAATAAGTATCCTTCCTAGCAACACTTGTATTCTACTCACTTTCCTCAACACAGTACATATCCTTGTGTCACTGTTGCGGGCATTTGCATTTTCACAGAGGATGAATAGCACTCCTTCACTGTTTGTCAGGGTCAGAGCTCCAGATAAGCTGTGTATCTGCGTAAAATATGCATCAGAAATGCAGAAATATGCAGTAAAATAAAATCCAAGCGTATCAAATACGCAACCAACATTTCAGATACGCTACAAAAATAAAACTTGTGCGTATCATCAAAATATTGTGAAGTAACCCTGCGTATTTGATTAGCAAATCAGCAACTTATTTTGAAATTATAAACGGACATTCCGTCAACCTTGCCAAACTCCACGATGACAGTTACATCATGATCATTTGCCATCACACTTTCTCTTGGAAGTATCGTGGTATTGTTTAGTCCTATAAGGCTCTCGAACCCACACAACACCAGTTTGCAGGGACTAGATGAATGGAGTTTTTAAATATTTAACTTAAATACCCACATGTGTAAAAACTAGTGGGTAACAGAAATTTGAATACCCAGATAGAATTACTGATACCCAATGATTTTAAAATGCATGGGTAAAATACCCACAACACCAAAAGCTTATCTGGAGTTCTGCATATTACATATTACATACATATTCACTGTTTGTCAGGGTAGACAAAACTCCCCCCTATTAGTTACACACGACAGATGTTATTATTCATGTTACAAGCATGTCAGTGTTCTGAAAAACATGAACGAAGGAGGTTTAATGATGCTTTCTACAAAATTCATGTTGGGCACACCAGACATGGGCTTCACACAGTGTTTGTTGGTTCATTTGTTGTTCAGCACTGATTGCAGTCTGTAAATAATCTAGTCTGGAATCAGACAATCCAGTGATTGCTACCATGAGCATTGTTGTGTCACTGTGGTCACAGGGGATCAACAGCACTCCTTCGCTCTTTGCCAGGCTAGAAAAAACTCACCCCTACCTTGTAGCACATGACAGACATTATTACACATGTCATAAGCATATCAGTGTTCAGACAAATGTTTCATGCTGCTTTCTGCAAAATTCCAGCAGTATCACGTTGGGTACACCAGACATGGGCTTCACGCAGTGTTTGGTTGATTAATCCACACTCAGAAATTTTTCAGCTATATGACAGCGGAGAGTAATCTTGTCTGGAATCAGACAATCAAGTGATTGGTATAATAAGCATCAGTGTACACCTGTGGGGAATGGAACCCGGGCCTTAGGCGAGATGAGTGAACACTCTAACCACTGGCCTACCCCACAACATAAGACATGCAAGTCAAGGGGCCCTTGTCACAACCCTGCTGTTAGGACATGTACGACGTCCATCATGTAAATAGGACACCTGATTGTGACCTGAACATATCAACCGATGAGTTGCCTGGCTCACTTGCTTTGATGACATATCAATGTGACCTGATGATATCAACCAATGGTTGCCTGGCTCACACGCTTTCATGACAGGTCAATGTGACCTGACAGTATCAACCGATGGTCGATGTGACCTGATGGTATCAACCAATGAGTTGCCTGGCTCACACGCTTTCATGACAGGTCGATGTGACCTGACAGTATCAACCGATGGTCGATGTGACCTGATGGTATCAACCAATGAGTTGCCTGGCTCACACGCTTTCATGACAGGTCGATGTGACCTGACAGTATCAACCGATGGTCGATGTGACCTGATGGTATCAACCGATGGTCGATGTGACCTGATGGTATCAACCAATGAGTTGCCTGGCTCACACGCTTTCATGACAGGTCGATGTGACCTGACAGTATCAACCGATGGTCGATGTGACCTGATGGTATCAACCGATGGTCGATGTGACCTGATGGTATCAACCAATGAGTTGCCTGGCTCACACGCTTTCATGACAGGTCGATGTGACCTGACAGTATCAACCGATGGTCGATGTGACCTGATGGTATCAACCAATGAGTTGCCTGGCTCACATGCTTTCATGACAGGTCAATGTGACCTGACAGTATCAACCGATGGTCGATGTGACCTGATGGTATCAACCAATGAGTTGCCAGGTTTAGACTCTTTCATGGTTGACGAGACCAAACTGGAACAGTGCTGACTAGGAAGATAACATTCACTCATATGACATTCAAATATACTCTGTTTGTTTAAATCCTTTTCTCTGAATATTTTCCATAAAACCTGTCATATCTTTTTATGCAAACAATGCAATATGACCTCTGCCCATTCTACAGTAATGTCTCATCTGAAGTATAGTGTCAGGAAGCCAGACACACAGTCAGACCAGCCAATAGACAAGGCAACAATGCTGCATCATCAGATCTACATTGTATAGTTCATACAGACCAAATGTCCTTACTTCCTACTGGGCTGATGCATGACATCCACTACATCAACACCGACACCCGACACCGACGCCATGACAGGTCCTGTAATCATGATCATGGCAGTGTTTTCATGTGTACTGTAATCTTATTTTACCATTGTTCTTCTCCATGAACACTTGCTTTATAACAATTAATTTGGACACAACAGATAAAAGATGAAAACAAAAATCTGGTATTCAGGTTACCATGGTAACCAAATCATCATTTTTAAAGAATATCTGGAGGCTCAAACACATTAATTGGTTTAGAAGAAACCATTCATTATATGAGTCTGATAATTAGGGTGCTACAAAATGACCTTACAGCTGAAAATTAGGGAGCTAGAGAAAATTGACCTTACACGTGATATTGCGTTAGGTCCATGTAACGCAACACCAGGAGGGGGGATGTGGGGGAGACGGGGTGTGTGGTGTGGGGGAGGGGGGCATCATCACCAGCTTGGCAAGTGGTGATCATGTGACCTACCTCACAATAAAGCTCTTGACAAAAACTGTTTTCCTAAACACTAAACAAGTTTAACATTTATCAACCAACATATGGAAATATCACAGAAAATGCCTAGAAACAATGGCAGGCTTTATGTGAGTGAAGTCCATGTTCAGATAAGAAGTTTAAAAGTTTAAAAAAGTCCTGAATCTGCCAGCATGCCCCGTGCAGACAAGGCTCTTTCACATCACGGACCATTATCCACAACAACCTATTGCACTGTTTGTCGCTCAACCTCAGGAGCATTACATTGATGTGCACTGGGTTTTAACATCATGTTCAAGCTTATTGCACTTAGAGACTTTGAGTGAGTGAGTGAGTGAGTGAGTGAGTGAGTGAGTGAGTGAGTGTGAGTGTGTGTGTGTGTGTGTGTGTGTGTGTGTGTGTGTGTGTGTGCGTGCATCCGTGTGAGCGAGTGAGTGAGAGCAAGAGAGAGGACATGTCTGTCTCTGTGGGTGCTTGTACTAGTCCCTACAAATCTTTAGTAGATTGCAGCACTGCAGCAGATTATTGAGGACTAGTGTGAATAAGATTTAGTTTCTAATACTGCTAATGCTGCTTTGTAGTGCTAAACCCCTGAGATACCATCCCACAGCTTAACATGTATACAGTATACAGACTCCGAGCTCACCCCATAATTCCAAGAAGCAGGCAGGGTAACAACATGTACAATCTTTTAATGTCTCTTGGTTTGACATGGCCGGGGATCACCCCCCCCAAATGCAGGTACACACTCTATCCACTAGACCAGAGGCGATCCAGGCAGACGCTCTATCCACTAGACCAGAGGCGGTCCAGGCAGACACTCTATCCATATAGGCCAGAGGTGGTCCAGGCAGACACTCTATCCACTAGACCAGAGGCGGTCCTGGCAGACACTCTATCCACTAGACCAGAGGCAGTCCAGGCAGACACTCTATCCACTAGACCAGAGGCGGTCCAGGCAGACACTCTATCCACTAGACCAGAGGCGGTCCAGGCAGACACTCTATCCACTAGACCAGAGACAGTCCAGGCAGACATTCTATCCACTAGACCAGAGGCGGTCCAGGCAGACGCTCTATCCACTAGACCAGAGGCAGTCCAGGCAGACACTCTATCCACTAGACCAGAGGCAGTCCAGGCAGACACTCTATCCACTAGACCAGAGGTGGTCCAGGCAGACCCTCTATCCACTAGACCAGAGGCGGTCCAGGCAGACGCTTTATCCACTAGACCAGAGGCGGTCCAGGCAGACACTCTATCCACTAGACCAGAGGCAGTCCAGGCAGACACTCTATCCACTAGACCAGAGGCAGTCCAGGCAGACACTCTATCCACTAGGCCAGAGGTGGTCCAGGCAGACACTCTATCCACTAGACCAGAGGCGGTCCAGGGTCATTACAACACAAAGTGGAAGTCTTTAAATAAAAACAAATCCGAACATATTGTCGTTGTGATGAGTCAGAGGTGTGACAATACTAATGTCGTGTAATTCAATATTAGGCATGTGCTTATGGCATCCGGTGAATGAACATAACCAGTGAAGATGTTGTAGGCCCCAAAATGTCAGCTGTCTTTGACATTCACCAACAGCAAGGAAAAATGACCAACTTTTTCTACCACCATCAGAACAACGATACCAGACGAGCTATACTACTCAAAAGAAGTTTAGGATCACCTGATTCTTTCATAATTTTAAAGTAAATCTGTCATGACATGAGAGATTAACTATAGTAATATGAAAGAATCAGGTGATCCTTAACTTATTTTGAGTAGTATATGTTATAAAATAGACAAAATAAGAAATTTCCACTTGACCTTGTAATCCTTTGACCAAAACAACAAATACAACTGGACAAGTACAATTTGAATTCTTGCACCAACTGCATACTTACCTACTCACCATACACAAAATGTTAAACAGCCAGACCAGCATAGAGAACAATGCACACATGCCAACACAATCAAATAACATCTCCACTGTTTGAATCTGAAATGATTGTTTTTATTTTCCCACCCTAGACCAGGATCTCTTCCCAATACAATCCCCATACCAAGAAACAGCCTGTCTCACAGTCCCTTATCCATATCATTTTCCCATCAGTCCTGCATTACTGTTATGCTATGGCCCTAAATGAAGCAAGTCTAGATTTTCCGCTATTATGGATAATAACGTCCACGGTGATGCAGACGTTAAACCAGCTGTTTCAATGTGATTTAAAAGTCTCTGATTGACCAATCAGAATCGAGTAATTTCCAAATTCATGGTAGAATTGCTATTCAAATGTACATGTACAATAATGAAGTGGATTAAAAAAACAGGTTATCACTGCTGTCCCTATTTATTGGCACAAAATCAAGCTTCAAAGACCAAGATACCCAATATGGGATCTGTATTTGAAAATAATTGTCATCAAACTTTTAATTTTAATTAATATGATTGAATTACTGCCAATGTCAGTTCAAATATTAACTCACTCATTCCTACAAGAAGAGAGCCACATGAGAAATTATGGTTCATTATAGAGGAGACAGGTCCTAGATGTGCTCAACTGGTCCACATGAATAGTGACACTGGATGCATTACATTAGGCAGGATTCGTGAGTGAGTGAGTGAGTTGTGTTTTAACGCCGCTTTTAACAGTATTTCAGTCATATCACGCCGTGTCAGCTTAATGTGAGAGGAAAGCCCCAAGTGATGCAGGTCTCAGACGTTTACCACTTCGATGAAACCCACGAGCACGAGTATGGAGCTGACAAACCTAGAAATATTATTGGGGCAAATCGGGATTCGAACCCACTATCATAGGTTTCTGGCGTTCCCAATGGATCGCAACTCTGCACAGCGAATTGCAGCGCCTCAGACGACTGAGCCACCAGTGCCCCCAATTCATGATTAAGTGTTTTATTGGCATTCTAGAAGTTGGTGAGTAAATAAGAAAACAAAAAACTGTAAGGACAACAACTCAGTCAACAGATTCTGTCATAAGTAGGGCTTGCTAAAAACATCGATAATCTGAATTATCGTCGATGGGAAGAAATATTACCGATAATCGATATGAAACTTGTGTCATCGATAATATCTCACAAAAACTATTGTGATGAATAAAGTTTTAAGTTACTGAAGCAGACATGGCTTTGTCAATTGCTGAAGATTGAAAGCAACTGATTTTGTTAGACCTTAAATATACACAAAATTATCCATGTATAAATGTGTCACCACTCACCAGTGACATGAAACCTGATGTTTTGTCTCCAAGCTTTTTGTATATTTGCTGAAAGTTACTTATCCGATATTTATCGATTATTGATTGATATCCTCACAAACAGAATAAAATACTACACTAACAGCCAAAAACATCAAGAATGGTACACTTGTAATTTCTACCACTCCTCAGGGTGCCAATTACACCGACTACGGTACAGCCTCTACATCCATAGGCAGCTGAATCTGGACACTGTATTTACACATGACAATAACGAAGCAAAAGTGCAAACTCCAATGAATAACTTATTCATCAAAAATAGGTCATAGTGACCCGATACTCTTTCATCGATCAATAGTCAAAACAAGCGTATTGATCATGTCAACACAAATGTGCCACCCACGGACCAGATACGGTGTTGTATAAGCAGAATAAAACAACAGATGTTCACTAACTCTCCTGGTGTATAAATCAAGTATACTACATAAGCTGCTGGGGCAGTGAGATTTTAGCAGTATTTATCCATATACATTCAGTCATGTTATAACACAATAACAAGGAGCAAACATGGGTGAGGCAATACTGTAAGCCGGTGCTTCTCTAGAAATTCCTGTTATCATTATCTTAATATCTGTGTCTAAAAGATTGCCATATTTACCAGTGTTTGACAGTGTTTACAACATAAATTTATGGTAAGCATCTTAATATGTAGCAGAATAGTCATGATGAAATTGCAAAATTAATATAATTATGTGATTTGGTCACATTGCTGCTCATAACTAATCAGTAAGGTAGAAAATCTGAAATGAAGGCATCAGCCACAGCAAAGATTTTGACAGCTGTACACACACAAAAAGTAGACCTACTTTTAAAATCAAAGAATGTAGGTTACATAAATGCAAAGAAAAGAAGTTATATAAGACAACCATATATCATGATATATTAGCAACATTCCCTTATATAGTGTGGTGTGACACTTTTGTATCAGTAATGTTGACACATTCAGGAAAAAAAGAGATGTCACTCTACACAACAAATTCTCAAAATAAGAGTCACTTATATTCATAATTCCATGAATAACCGGTATTACAAGTTTCAGGAAAAAGAATCATGATGTGTAAAACCAATGACTCATAACAGTGATACATGTTGTAACCATGGCGATAGAGCATGGATATCAGGGTTGTATGGCTATAATAATAATAATAATACCCTGAGCAATGTATCAGTGTTGATTTTCATTGTGAAGGTTAACTGTCACATTACCATCTCATCCTACCGGGTACCCATTCAGTGCTGGGTCAACAAAGTCATATTTGGAGCAAAGTGACTTCCCAGGAGACACCTCATTTAACATGTGCTTCAGTGTGGGTCAGAATAGAAGCCCAACAAACTCTCAAGTGTCAAGCTGCCAAACATGTTTACCCACTGGCCCACTATCCGCGACCAATATTGCTTAGTTTTGCCTGATTTGTGACCTGAGCACTGTGCACGGTTGGTCTGGGACGAGACCTCATGTTTTACTGGGGTATCTGTTCCCCAATTACCCGACCCGCTCTAGGTCTCGATTTAAGTACAAAATGTCTGTTTGTGAACTGTTTTACCAGAACCCTGGCAAAAACTACCCACAGATACACACATAAAATGATCTTGTCATGCATACACTGAAGTTGACAGAAGCTTTATCTTTACACAAACAGATAAAAGTCAGATGAAGTGCATGCATTGTCAGGAAGAAATGCCAACATTTAGCAACTTGTAGTGTAACCATGGAGTTTGATTCTTATTGTCATTAAACGATATATATCACATGTGACTAACCAACTAACAGGTCCAGGAAGTCCTGTGTTTTAATACCGACCTCTGTACATTCTAAGTAGTATCTCATATCTAGCAATATAAATCAATTTGGACTTCATCACAGAACAGTAGTGATTATCAGTTCATAACCCAACAATAATCAGTTATATTATATATGCATTGTGTATTTCCATAATTACAACACATAGGTCAAAGTACCTATTGTTGTGATGATTTTAAATATGACATTTTTTATTTCTTAATTGAAAATTTGTTCAAAATGCCTAATTTACAACCTCAGTGTGTTCAGACCACAATCTTACAAGGTAATGATTTAAACATGTTAAAGGAAACCTGACTTTCTTTTACAACCATGAAATACAAAATATCTCCACCATAAATTGTTTGATAGGCATTACTTAGAAGTTGACGGATGACAAAGTAGACACACTTTAAGGATAACATATTAAACAGGGTTAGAAACTAACAGTTTTTGTCCACTAGTCCTTATAATGATAACATATAGCAAAACCCTTAAAAAGGGACAATTTCTACTTGTCCTTAGGATACCTTTACTATTGGGCAGTTTGGTAAGGACTACAGGACTAGTGCCAATTTCTAACGCTGTTAAAGAAGTTGTCATCCATAAATTGTGTCTACTTTATCTCAACCTTAGTGTGGAGGCAGTTGCGACTGATCTGTGCAGAAGTAGATCTAGGGCCAAGTACTGGACACCCAAACTGTCATGATATTAATACCAATACACTATCTAACAACATAGGAACATCACTTATATGATGTAAAGTCATCAAAACAACTTCCGAATACTATCACAACATATTTCCCAACAGTTACCCAGTATGTGGTAACATCTCTGACAGAGTAAGCCTGATGCCTCCCCAACACAACATGTTTGTGTCCCAGGCAAGAGGGGTCCAAATACTCTGAGTTACAAATTAGACCCATGAACACATCCATCTTGTATATAAAGCAAACACCGAGCTTTACTTATTACATTAATATATTTTCCATTTGCCGGTGTTACATATGTAGTCTTGTAGCGAGCAGTAAGTTCGTGGGCTACTGGTCTGTCCGATATATCCTCAACTTTGTGGAGTTCAGAGTGACACATAGGAAGTTATTGTTGGGCCAGGTCGTCCCGTTTGTGTGGTGTTCGGACGCTTGTAATAAGCAAGTTGGACGTTCGTGACTCACGACATTGTAAACTGATACTGTCATTTCACACCAGACACGATTCGTCTTCATTTTGAACTTGTTATCTCAACTTCTACGAATAACCCCAGACTAACGAGCTCATCTCCGCCATTTCTGTCCGATTTTCACAGGCGATCATCCCTTTTAAACCCCAAAATACCAACCTTAGTTTGTCGTGCGGATCAAAATCTGCCGCCATAGTGTCATCAAGAGACAAAACTGTCAATAGTAGTCTTCACATTGATGTAAATTCTTTCCAGGAAGTTTAGATCGATAAATATGGCGACTAGTGGACGACAACTTCTGCGACAAGTTACGGCTTCCTATGGAATCCCTGCTGGGTCATACATACGAGTTACTTCCCTTGGCGACAGGTGCTCGATGGAGCCGAGAGGTGAAGATACGATATAATATAAACAGGTTCGCCGAGGAAGTAGTGATGGGACCTGGCCTATCATCCTAACAGCAACACAAGTAAACACTAATCCCTTTCAATTAAATGTGGAAATCCCGTGGCAGGTGATTGTTTTCACAGTTCGCCAAAGTCTTATTCGTGAGTGATTAAAAGAGCCTTTAATGAGGTAATAAACACCGCAAGCTTTAAAATATTGTCTTTTAGTTTCCTAATGCCTCACACTTCGTAATTAGATTCTTGGTCACTCGGCCATAGCGTTAGTTTGGCAAACAAAAGACAGTCGATAATTCCTTGAGTCGATAACTACTTGGGGAAATTAAACATGTCTTGCATGAACAATACATCAAGGATTACGCATATTTCTGCAGGTGTATCTACAAAGGATACAGATAACCCCAACAGCATACATGCCGCGGGGAGAGCTGGTTCACATCAGAATCACAAGTACACACACCCCGGATTACACTCACGTATACAAATGTACCCAAATGATACGAATTCTGCTTTTATAGTTTATATATACACATGCTAATAGTTAGTGTCACCCCTAGGTATATGCGTGTTTGCAGAGAGGGGTTACTATAATTATGAGCATGAGTATACGTTTACACGATTGAATCTTGCACGATTAAAACGTTCATACCCCAGTAAACCACCATAATGTAAAATTCATTTCTTAAATAAACACCTATGTGTTATCTAAATTATACGGATCAGCTTGTATAGTTTGCAATATATGTTTACACAGACACATAAACACCTGTATGTGCCTTTAATTGAATATAAACAGCCATGTGTCTTGGTATAAACACGTCTATTGACCATCTGTATTGTATCTGACAATGTGTCTTGGTGTAAACAACTATGTGCTATGTGTCTTGGTATAAACACCTTTATTGACAATGTATCTTGATATAACACCTGTATTGACAATGTATCTTGATATAACACCTGTATTGACAATGTATCTTGATATAACACATGTATTTCTCCATGTCATGGGATCTGTATCTTTGTCTTGGCATAAGTACATATACTTGACGACGTGTATCGATGGATTCCCAGCATGCCAACTCCGCTACCTGCACAACATTCCCACTCACACCCACTCAGAACACCTCGGAACACCTTTCTGCGTGAGTGGACACTGATTAAGTAATTACCTGTCGAACGGGACTCTTCTCCCGTCAATCAACTCCAAGCCACACGCTCCATCAGCACTGACAGCAGCACTGGGCGCGGGCTCAACCAGTCATGCGTATTGGAATGTTTGTTGCGTAATCGCTACGCATATCTGGATATACAAGCTGTTATATGTAATCGGGAGCAGACTTACCCGACAGTTAGAACCACCCGACCCGTTACGGCTCTACAGATTAAAAACACACTATTTATCTGGTATGTTGTAAAAATGTGAAACCCCGATTTATACAAGGTAGACACAATTTTATGGAAGTTGTTATCCATACCTTGTCACCCGTCAACTTCTAAGTAATGCCTATCAAACAAGTCAGGTTTATACGTTGGGGAGTCGGAGGTAGAACATTTACCAGTGGGTTGGGTTTAACGCCTGGGAGCTGAGCCCGTTATCACAGGAGCCTGCATCACATAAGGGACGTAACTCTGCACAGTGCATGGCTGTATCATAGACGACTGGGCCTATAAGGCCTCGCTTGTTTTATGGTTCGAAATAAGTGCATTTTAGTTATGCAGCAGAAAATTGCTGATGGTGGCATAAAACAACACTCACTCACTCGTTATATGTTCCGGGCCAACTGCGTGGGGTCAATACATCAGGAATTTGTATGCACAATACGTTCTTTGTGAAACAACATGTTGGGCAAGTTGTCACTGTTTGACGGATGCACACTGGACACACATCACTCACTCACTCACTCACTCACTCACTCACTCAAGCCCGCCCGCCCGCCCACTCACTCACTCATGATGGAAATTTTGAATTTATACTTTCAATTTCATAATTGTCCATATATTTTTTATTATTGTTTCGCAGTTCACCCACTCACTAACAAATTAACAATCTTAGGCGTTATTAAACGGTTGGGTCCCTTTGTTAAAATAAAACATACATTGCAAGCGATCACAGAGAATTGCGCCAAAAATCTAATCCCACGTCGTTTGATACGGAAGTATTATAATTTATGCTGTACCTTAATTTTGTACAACAGCAACAAATTCAGTGGTGCTATTTCCTCAAGATATTTTGATTCTTGACGCCCTTAATTAACCAGAATAGGCCAAGCTATGTGTATCGTGATAACATGTTGATGTTTCATGTCACACGTCAGTGTGAGTAAATAATCTGTTCATCGCGAAAACTCGAAATCTTGTGGCAAAACATTCGACCGTAGAAAAATATATCCTATGACTCATATCAATCATGAGTCAAAACATTAGATGCAACGTTAAAGATCTAGTCTATTAACTTACGTGTTAAATTAGTTGTGAATGAATATGCATTAATTGTAGTGTTAGCCTTCAAGCGTCATTTAGGGGAACTAGCATTGCAGAGAAGAAAAACACTTTGGTTTGAGAGTCACGCACATGGCTGCCAAAGGAAAAATGGCGGCAACTTCTAAACCTTTTGTTTTATTTTTGTTGGCTTTGCTAATCGTACTTTTAATTGACTCTTCTCAGTCAGCCAAGTTAAATGCACCGAAGGTTCTGCTTCCTTATTATAGTTCAGTAATCGCCAATTTTACGTTAGAAGTGGAGTTTTCCCCCGAAGAGGCACAGGGAGCCAGTTGTTATCGATGGTAAGATTAATTGTTCGGATTTCGATCACACCAAAATGAAACTGCATCCAGCTTACTCACATTGAAAACGTTGTCGGTCCACAACTGAAAATGTAAAGTGATGAGAAAATGGCAACTAAAGTGTCCTATATGGCTGTCTTACGTCATAATAAGTGATTAGTTATGTTTGACAGTAATGCATCATCCATGATCAGTTACTAATTTCAATTCAGCTTTGTATTTGTAGCAAAATTTGAATGTTTTTTTTTTTAAACAGTTGACTTGTTTAAGCAATTTCTACTCGTCTTATGCGTACCTTAACCAGGTTCAACACACTACCAATGTCTCCCAACTTGGAAAATGATAATTCTTTGAAACAGCTAAAAAACGTCAAATAATCAGAGCAAATAGTGGTGTCACTATACACCGACCTAACATATCTTCATATTCCATGGGTTCCGCTCCCTGTATAAAAACGCACTCATCCTAGTCCTACTAGCAGCTCTAAGCATTTTTTGTCAATAAAGTAAAGCTATTGCCCCAGTGGTTGTCAAGCAACAAACATTTTATTTCCCATGTCACAATCAAGTCAATTATGTCCAAGTGTAATATAATAACCTTTCGGGGCAAATGGTATTATAGTACATAGTGTGTGTCGGTTGTATCTTCACATTTCTGATCTTTTTATGAACTAAACTCAATAGGGATGATACACCTGATATGAGAAGTTACGTATCTGTGTTGTGTTGACCAATTATATACCTTATCCATAACAAGAATGTCTACTGGTCCGAATAGTGATAACACACATCAATACAATACTGACCAAAATGTTTTCTTTCAGGATACCTTTAATTGATGCCTGCTTGTGGGCTAGTGCTAATTTCCGTCCCCGCTTTTTATGTCAGGTTTAGTAAACCTCTAACAGTCAATTGAGACCCGTTATCTATGGGAAGAAATCACAAGAACACAAGCATCAATTATATTCAGTGGAAGAAAACTATTTATGAAGTTAACTTTGATAAAGTGACAACATGGACACCAGTGCCCTCACAGAATATGTGAGTCTGTAATTACAGTATCAGCAGTCACAGACGTAACGTGTACGCGTGACGGCTCAGCCGTCTCTTGTACGCGAGACGGTGCGGTCCGCAGTACTCAGAGAAGCGCTTGATACTAATTAATTCAATCACCGTGGCTGTGCTGTCACCCGCGACCTCCGCGAAAGTAATTAAAGCGCTATGTAAAATCACCCACTGCCGAGAGGGGCCACAACAATCCACCCAAGGTCGTGACTGGCGGGTCGCGTGTGCATCGGGGCATCCGCCTTCCTATTTTCACATACCCTATTTTCGAACAGTTAAAACATGTCAACATGTCATTCTGGACTGGATACACTTGAAAGTGTACACGTCGAAGCTAGCGACCAGTTATCGCCATTTTTTCATGTTATTTCTGGCATATTCCGTGTATACTCTGACCTCGTGGTACCGCGGCATTCATCGTATCGCGGCATTTGTGATTTCCGGTCGCTCACGCGGGACACGCCTTTTAGCGGGTGTCTGTTATGACAATCAGTAACCAGGAAGTGCTCGCTCCGTAAACAATTTCAATTTTTCTCGGAATGTTCCGTCTGCTGCAAGTTAGGGGTCATTATCGCATTGATACTTACTTCTGGTATCTTTTTATTTTTTTATTATTGCCTTACCCCCATCTGTCAATGGACAGCGATATGACCGGCAGTTTCCCAAATAAACTTTCTCTCTCGACCTGAACTAGCTCATCTACATATTCATGGCGACTAATAAGGTAACGGAAGTTACGTAGCCCGCACATTTTCCCGCGCTGTGGTCAGGATATATTAGGAGATAATTAGGGCCAAAATTTCATACTTAGCAGTACTTTCTTCACTAGTAGCCAAATCATAAATACATACTTTTGGCATAACAGGAGTGAATAATCATAAATGTTAGCGAGTGCCATTTGTTCCGTTTATGACAAGTACCGCGAAACCCGAGGCTGCAGGCTACAAAGTTGAATGTACCAATAACTTTATTTTTTGTGAAACTGTGAGCATATGCGCTTTCTTGAATAAGATTCAGTTGATTTCGGTTATAGCGTTACAATGTCTGTCTGTGCTACGATAGGGAACAGTGGAAACTTTACCGGTGACTTATTGTACCAGCTCTCGCAATCGCCTTACAGCACGTGAACACGCCCACAGTTCCAGTTTACAAATTACATTTTGGGGATATTTCAGTTATCGCGCTCAATATTATTTTAATTCACCAAAATTAATAAGAAATGCTATTATCAATTTGTTCTTTGCAAACTGACAATATTCCCCAAATTCGATATTGCTTATCCCTATGTGTACATCAAATAGATTTCAGAATTGTATTTTGAGGAAGATAGGATATTGAAGATATTGAGCAAGGTGAATATGGCGGGTTTTGAAAAAAATATTTCCGCACAAGAGTCCTTTTGATCATTGTTTTCGGATAAATATTTCTCTCCTCTTATGAAAACTAAGACTCTCAAAACTAAAATGAGATGCAACCACGTGCACGCTATAACGGTTAGCGATAATTGTCCCTCGGCGATATAACAAGAAAAACTATCAAAATATCCGATCACGTGATATACAATTTAGCCTTTTGTGGCAGTGGAGAAACGCTTAGTCATCATGATAAATCCGCCTGATTGCGGTTCGCTCTATTCTTGCTGCGCCAAACGACACCTATCTGAGCAGCAGCCACATTGGCGTGTTTTTGTTGTCGATTAGTGTATACACGATCATTATCATATTATGCGCAGTATCCTATATTTTCTGTTCTGCTTGGCATTGTTTTATATGCAGATATTAAAAATACCGCATGTATTTTCTCGTAAATTATAGGCCGGAAATAGCAATCAGCTCACATCTACCTGTTCGTCAGCGGTGTTTCTGGAAATAAATCCGTTCATTGATGCACGATTCGTATATCTGAAAAGTATTGAATGGAATATTCAATCGTGTAATAACAGGATTTCATGCTAATTTGCAGGCGTTCAACAAGACAAGAAGTTGCCCAGATTCAGCTCCTCAACAGCACAGATGGAGAGTGCTCCAACAAGGCGCTCGTGTCGGCCACATCCAAAACATCCCACCAGATGACAACAGTGGTCCTCGCTGAAAACAAAGGTACATTTATCACAAACTCACTCTGATTATGTAGTCTCTCTTGTGTGAGAGGAGAGGTCGGGTAGCCTAGTGGTTAAAGCGTTTGCTTGTCACACAGAAGACCTGGGTTCGATTCCCCATGTGGGTACAATGTGTAGAGCCCATGTCTGGTGTATCACGCTGTGATATTGGTAGAATATTGCTAAAAGCGTCGTAAAAATTATACTCACTCACTCACTCTTTTCTGAGGCACATGTACATGCTATTTTCCTAAACTATATTTGACAAGTTGGAATTTGAGGCTAGAATTGGTAATTCAGTCACTAGCTTTCTGATTTTTGTTCATTTGTTTGTCGTTTAACACTACACTAAGAAATATTCTCGCTCTATGATGGTGGTCTGTAAATAATCAAGTCCAGACAAGACAATCCAGTGATTGACATCATGAGTATCAATCTACAAAATTGGGATACAATTACATGCATCAACAAAGTCTGCGAGCCTGACCATCCGATCCTGTTAGTCGCCTCATACAACAAGCATGGGTTCCTGGAGATCATTTCGTACCTTGTTTGTTTTTTGCTTGTGGAGGGTAAAGGAGGTGTTTCTTTGTGTATATGATTGAACCTGTGGACTGCTTGACTTCCATGCTTCATGGCGAACACTGTCATGTCAGTGCACTATGACCAGGTGATTCCTTAATACAAACATTGACCACAAAAGACGTTAGAAGATGGTACTTGTTGTTACCCTGTCTGGCGCTCGACAAGGACTGGTCGCTCGTAGTCAGTATACTGTGTCTGAATGGGGTATTCATGTTAAACTGTGGCATGGTATCTCAGTGAGCTTGCACTATAAATCAGCATCAGTCCGGACTAGTACAAGCAGAAACACACACACACACACACACACACACACACACACACACACACACACACACACACACACACACACACACACACACACACACACACACACACACACGTGTGTGCATGCATGTCGCTATATAAGTGCAATAATCTTGGACGCAACATTAAACCCCATTTGACCTCACCTTATACAAACATTGATGAAATTTTTCAAAATTGCATTTTGACATCCCTGAAACTACAAGGTGCGTAAAGATGAAACTTTTACGAATGATCCTCGCTAAGTTGTCTCAAAGAAGTGGTCACAGAATTCTGAACTGCTTTCAAACATGGTGGCCATAATGAAAATGTCATTTATCCTGTTTATAGACGTCACTCTGCCATTTCTGCATGTGTAATGCAGGTTTTTTTTATAGCATGTAATTATAAAAAATTGTTTTTGCATGTTTGAATTTTTGATCCAATTGTATCCACATTGCTGTAATATTGTATTCGACATCTCCTGTGAAACTGCAAGGCCACTGGAGCTGGAACTTTGTATAAATGAACTTGGCTGTAGTTTCTAAAAACATTGTTCACAGAATACAAATCTGATTTTAAAAATGGCCACCAAAGAGGTCATATCTAGAAACCCATTAATGGCTGTAAATTGGACGTTGTGGAAACACAGTGAAATTTGCCATTTGTGTAGTTAGTAGTGGGTTCCATTTTTTGTGATACTGTGAATTTTGACCTTGATTCAACCATAACAGTGTAATAGTTGGTGTCACCAAAAAGAATATGTTGTCATGGGCAGTAAGTATCAAAATTGAAAAACCGTAGCTTAGACCCCACTGGACACTCTAGCCTGTCACCATGTTTGGTCAAATTATCTGCATTTATTGTGGATGGAAGACAAAGTAGGTTTAGACATGTTTGAAGTCATGTCTCTCTCTCTTCCTCTTCCTCCCTCCCCTGAGAGGCCCATCAGCAGCTGACCAGTAGTTGGTAGCCTACTGTTACCATGGAAACTGGTAACTGTCAGCTGGAGCCCATCTGTCGACCATACTGCATTATGTAACCTAGGGAGGGGGGGGACTTTGAAACAAGGCAGCATTAGACATGTTTATTTTGTTTTATTTCAGTGGCTACTAAGCCATACTGAAAATAAAAGTGCTGTGGAAATGATCATTTATGTTGTGAAGAAGGCAACGGGTTTGACAAAAGTCTGTACTTTATGGATTTTCCCCATTTTCTTATCAGCCTGAACAAACAGTACAAATGTTGATTTACAGATTTCAATAATGATTGTCCAGGAACGTGTTGAGACATGCAAGATAAGCAAACAGTAACCATGGCGTTACTCACATTTGTCAGTCAGTCTCTCTGCACTGTTAGCTCACCTGAGTTCAAGCAGAGGACTTTACGATTTACTTCCTGGAGAAAAATATGATCTTTGAAGCAGTACGTGGTGTCCAGTTGTTGTGTCCACGCCCAGTTTGTAGGGAGGAAGCAGTACGTGGTGTCCAGTTGTTGTGTCCACGCCCAGTTTGTAGTGAGGAAGCAGTGCGTGGTGTCCAGTTGTTGTGTCCACGCCCAGTTTGTAGGGAGGAAGCAGTACGTTGTGTCCAGTTGTTGTGTCCACGCCCAGTTTGTAGGGAGGAAGCAGTACGTGGTGTCCAGTTGTTGTGTCCACGCCCAGTTTGTAGGGAGGAAGCAGTGTGTGGTGTCCAGTTGTTGTGTCCACGCCCAGTTTGTAGGGAGGAAGCAGTGCGTGGTGTCCAGTTGTTGTGTCCACGCCCAGTTTGTAGGGAGGAAGCAGTACGTGGTGTCCAGTTGTTGTGTCCACGCCCAGTTTGTAGGGAGGAAGCAGTGCGTGGTGTCCAGTTGTTGTGTCCACGCCCAGTTTGTAGGTAGGAAGCAGTGTGTGGTGTCCAGTTGTTGTGTCCATGCCCAGTTTGTAGGGAGGAAGCAGTACGTAGTGTCCAGTTGTTGTGTCCACGAACAGTTTGTAGGGAGGAAGCAGTACGTGGTGTCCAGTTGTTGTGTCCATGCCCAGTTTGTAGGGAGGAAGCAGTGCGTTGTGTCCAGTTGTTGTGTCCACGCCCAGTTTGTAGGGAGGAAGTAGTGCGTGGTGTCCAGTTGTTGTGTCCACGCCCAGTTTGTAGGGAGGAAGCAGTACGTGGTGTCCAGTTGTTGTGTCCATGCCCAGTTTGTAGGGAGGAAGCAGTACGTAGTGTCCAGTTGTTGTGTCCATGCCCAGTTTGTAGGGAGGAAGCAGTGTGTGGTGTCCAGTTGTTGTGTCCACGCCCAGTTTGTAGGGAGGAAGCAGTGCGTGGTGTCCAGTTGTTGTGTCCACGCCCAGTTTGTAGGGAGGAAGCAGTACGTGGTGTCCAGTGCTGCACATGTTCAGACTGTAAGCAAGCTGAAACAAAACCTGACACTGACAGCCTGTGCCAAAATATTTTGTGTGTAGCACTGTCCACTGGCCGAGACTTCTGTCAGCATTTTCAGTTGATGTTTAAGATTCTCTTGTCCGATATGGATCTTGTTGGCAGAACTTTCGAGACAGAACTGGGCTTCACACTTTAGCAGCCTGGACTGATGACCTACTGAATCATTAACTATCTGGCTTACTGTGTAACCTACATCATGTTCATCAAGTTGATCATACAGTTTATCTAGAAGTCATATTGTAATTTAATAAACATGGTCAAGTTAGCTCAACTGATGATTGTCTATATATAAACATGAAATACCTTGATGCTGAGAGGCAAGTCCTGGCTGGGAGATTCATTAGTTGAGTGATACACAAGATATCACTCCGGGAGTCCGGGTTAGGAAAGGTCCCTCGCATCCCATGCAGGCTGTGAAGGGACTCAGTGGACCTTGGTGCCTTGGTTCATTGTGTGTCTTCTTACCCCCAAGGTTAGGAAAGGTCCCTCGCATCCCATGCAGGCTGTGAAGGGACTCAGTGGACCTTGGTGCCTTGGTTCATTGTGTGTCTTCTTACCCCCAAGGTTAGGAAAGGTCCCTCGCATCCCATGCAGGCTGTGAAGGGACTCAGTGGACCTCGGTGCCTTGGTTCATTGTGTGTCTTCTTACCCCCAAGGTTAGGAAAGGTCCCTCGCATCCCATGCAGGCTGTGAAGGGACTCAGTGGACCTTGGTGCCTTGGTTCATTGTGTGTCTTCTTACCCCCAAGGTTAGGAAAGGTCCCTCGCATCCCATGCAGGCTGTGAAGGGACTCAGTGGACCTCGGTGCCTTGGTTCATTGTGTGTCTTCTTACCCCCAAGGTTAGGAAAGGTCCCTCGCATCCCATGCAGGCTGTGAAGGGACTCCGTGGACCTCGGTGCCTTGGTTCATTGTGTGTCTTCTTACCCCCAAGGTTAGGAAAGGTCCCTCGCATCCCATGCAGGCTGTGAAGGGACTCAGTGGACCTCGGTGCCTTGGTTCATTGTGTGTCTTCTTACCCCCAAGGTTAGGAAAGGTCCCTCGCATCCCATGCAGGCTGTGAAGGGACTCAGTGGACCTCGGTGCCTTGGTTCATTGTGTGTCTTCTTACCCCCAAGGTTAGGAAAGGTCCCTCGCATCCCATGCAGGCTGTGAAGGGACTCAGTGGACCTCGGTGCCTTGGTTCATTGTGTGTCTTCTTACCCCCAAGGTTAGGAAAGGTCCCTCGCATCCCATGCAGGCTGAGAAGGGACTCAGTGGACCTCGGTGCCTTGGTTCATTGTGTGTCTTCTTACCCCCAAGGCTTGGAGAGTCAGTAGGGGCGGTGGGGTAGCCTTGTGGTTAAAGTGTTCCCTCATCACACATAAGATCCGGGTTCGATTTCCCACATCAGTACCTGGGTAAATTGTGTGAAGCCCATTTCTGGTGTCCCCTGCCCTGATAGTGCTGGAATATTGCTCAAAGTGGTGTAAAACTATACTCACTCACTCACTGGATCTTTGCACATAATATCAATCACTGGATTGCCTTGTCCACCCCAGTATTTACAGGGCACCACAGAGCTCCAGAAAACTTTTGGAGCAATTGAGTTTTAACTTGAAGGTTTCTATTTTGATTGGGTTATTTCATTTTTTATTGGGTGACCAATATTTTTTCACTCATCTATTCATCACTCTATTGGGTTTTTCCCAAGATAAGTAAACATTTTGAGATTTAAAAAAAATGAAATAATGTTTTGGATGTATATATAAGGCTTGACTTGGGAAGTAAATTAGCTCATAGTCATAATTGTGTTTCGGAATTTAGCTTCGTTGTACGCATGCTGTAAAAGATTCAGTGGGTATTTACACGTGGCGTTTTTATACATTTGAGTTTTTCATTTGGTGCATGCATTTCTGTACACAAGTTAATTGAAAGTAATGGGGTTTTGAATATTTTAGGGGGGGGGGGTATTATACGCAAATACACAGCTTATCCATAGCTCTGGCACCATCTAGTTGCTGGAATATTGCTCAATGTTAAGCAACAATGTTCACAGTGATGTCCAACATTCACTAATGCTTCTCTTGATGTTTTCAGTGACCGGTGAAATCCTGCGATGCAATGTCATCGTCAGTGAAATCACGAAACTTGTGATTGACACAACAACCAGACTCCTGTACCTTGAAGACTCTCCGGAAGAACTGGTTGCCCGGGGTTACGACAGTGAGGGTGAGTCACAAACATGGTTGGCTCAAACAACCCATCTTTCAAAATCCTAATTCATCGTGACAGTAATTAGGCTGCTTTGTGTGTTTGTTGGAATTGGACCACTGCCACCATCACCACATTTGATTTTCTTAACCACACGCTTATACAGGTAGTAGAAACTTTATGCCCAATATGGCGATACCTTTGGGGAATTTTGCTGACATATGATTGTATGGTTACTCACGAAAACATGGTATTGTGATATTATTGGAATTGGACAAAACAATTGTCATACCTCTATGTCAGAATGATGAGATCTGATTGGTCGATGTAATCTTGGTACAATTCCGATGTAACCCGCCATGGAGGGGAATAAATTTCTCAGAAGGGGATAAATCTCTTATACCCTGCCACAGGCACTACAGGCTGCACCTTCATTTCTAAGAGACAGAATAAATCCTTTTCACCCCGCTTCAAAGCAAAAATCTGCACGTTGTCACATGACACAAGCTAACCTCAGCTCAATAGAGCAGCTGTTTTCTATCAATTTGGAAATTATTTGAATTATTTTACAATGTCATTGATTAAAATATGTCGGAAAGATAAATTCATAGTAGCCTCCGGCTCGTGGTATAAAACCTGACACGTGACGCATAAAACCCCATGTACCCTTCATGATCCGGCTACAACTTATGATGTACCTAATCTTGTGAATACAGTCTCCATTCTGTCAACTTTAAGCTGACCTCTCATAGCGTACATTTCAGTAATTTTCTCCTTCTTCCAGGCAATATTTTCTCCAGCCTGGAAGGACTGTCCTTTGAGTGGAGCCTGGTGTCGGACACCGAGACAGGCCATGATGTCATTGACGCCCACAATATTCTCCGGTACTCACCACGTTTAGTTCACACAACTTGAAATACGGCCCACAATATACTCCGGTACTCACCACGTTTAGTTCACACGACTTGAAATACAGCCCACAATATACTCCGGTACTCACCACGTTTAGTTCACACGACTTGAAATACAGGCCACAATATACTCCAGTACTCACCACGTTTAGTTCACACGACTTGAAATACAGGCCATTATATAATGGTACTCACCATGTTTAGTTCACACGACTTGAAATACAGCCCACAATATTCTCCGGTACTCACCACGTTTAGTTCACACAACTTGAAATACAGCCCACAATATTCTCCGGTACTCACCACCTTTAGTTCACACGACTTGAAATACAGCCCACAATATACTCCGGTACTCACCACGTTTAGTTCACACAACTTGAAATACAGGCCACAATATACTCCGGTACTCACCACGTTTAGTTCACACGACTTGAAATACAGGCCACAATATACTCCAGTACTCACCACGTTTAGTTCACACGACTTGAAATACAGCCCACAATATACTCCGGTACTCACCACGTTTAGTTCACACGACTTGAAATACAGCCCACAATATACTCCGGTACTCACCACGTTTAGTTCACACGACTTGAAATACAGGCCACAATATACTCCGGTACTCACCACGTTTAGTTCACACGACTTGAAATACAGCCCACAATATACTCCGGTACTCACCACGTTTAGTTCACACGACTTGAAATACAGCCCACAATATACTCCGGTACTCACCACGTTTAGTTCACACGACTTGAAATACAGCCCACAATATACTCCGGTACTCACCACGTTTAGTTCACACGACTTGAAATACAGCCCACAATATACTCCGGTACTCACCACGTTTAGTTCACATGACTTGAAATACAGGCCACAATATACTCCAGTACTCACCACGTTTATTTCACACGACTTGAAATACAGGCCACAATATTCTCCGGTACTCACCACGTTTAGTTCACACGACTTGAAATACAGCCCACAATATACTCCAGTACTCACCACGTTTAGTTCACACGACTTGAAATACAGGCCACTATATAATGGTACTCACCACGTTTAGTTCACACAACTTGAAATGAAAGAAACAATCGAACCATGAAGGTCCGGGGGAGAATAGGTCTTCAGCAATCCATGCTTGCCGTAAAAGGCATCTTCCCGAGGCAAGAGAGTTAACTGACTTTAAAAGTCCAGTTTCCACCCTTGTCAAACTAGGCTGGAATTACTGGGCTTGATCGTAGCGCCACCAGTGGCTATTACCAGTTATGTCTCCTCTAAGCCTCTCCTATGGACCAATCAGATTCCACCTGTCATATCACTTGCATTTGTTTCACACAAAATGGTGGCGCCCAGTCAGGACAATCTGATCGATAATCAAGATCTATATTGTGATAAAACGGGTCTTACATCGCGAAATGCATCAAATCACGTGAGCACCTTCATTAAAAACATGTAAAGATTTGGAAAATATCTGCTGACAACAAGTTGGCGGTGCACATGCTTTGCAAATCATGCAATCGACCGAAATCTTCATGACAGTTTACGAACAGGATTTCGATTTCGGTGTGCAATTTTGATTGGACTATGCATAGACTCGTTAGTCCAGCCAAAATGTAACTCCATAATACCAGCCTAGTTCGGCAAGGGTGGAAACTGGACTTTTATAGCCAGTTAACTCTCTTGCCTCGGGAAGATGCGTAAAAGGTGACTATGCTTGTCGTAAAAGGTGACTAACGGGATCAGGTGGAGAGGCTCGCTGACTTGATTGATGCATGTCATCGATCCCAATTGCGTGGTTTGATGCTCATGATATCAATCACTGGATTGTCTGGTCCAGACTCAATCATTTACAGACTGCCGTCATATAGTTGGAATATTGCTGTCTGCAGCGTTAAACAACAAACAAACAAACTAAAGAAACAGTCACACAATAAGGGAAAGTAAGTCTTGCTTGATTATTGATTGGTCTATTTTACAAATTGTTACTGTAAATGACAAACATGGTGAAAATGGGGGGTCCTGTCATCCAAGGCAGAGCAGTTCAGTGTGCTTCCTGGACTGATACCGAAGTTGGAATACTCACTCACTCACTCACTCACTCACTCACTCACTCACTCACTCACTGTAAGGTCATATACATGGTGGTACATGTCATGTTCAAGTTATATTATTGTCTGGTCTTTTTAGAATCAAGATGTTTGCGGACTCGCACTACACGACCCCCCAGCACATCGCTCCTCTTGAAGACCGTGGTCTGCAGGGAGATCGGATCCTGGCTGAGGGCATCCGCACCGGAAGTGCCAAGATCAGCATGAAACTCAAAGACCCAGTTTACAAGGTAGGAAACTGGGTACATAGTTGCCTCCCTTTGCTACTACAGGATATGCTCAGTGGTTTCAAGAAAAGATTATGATCCTTGATCTGTGGTGGGAGACAGTAACAAGTTAAGTGGTGTCTGAGTTGCTTCCCTTTGCTGCTACAGGATAGGCTTATAATTGGTTTAAATCCCAACAATGTATAAAAGTGTGCAACCTGTGGTACTTTCAGATTCCTTCCTACATGAAATGTCAATCCTCAAATCAACTATTCACTGAGTTGCAATGATGATTGCAATACATTGATGAGGGGTTTAGAGGACGGGAAATATAATGTCTTATTGCATAGAAATTGAGAAACTTCCGCCTGAATCATTACTACTAGTTCAGTTGTTGCATGCACACAGCGTTAACCTGTCCTCACAATCAAAGTTCAGAATGACAATTTCTTTGTTTCTTCATTGGATCACCCAGTTTGGTTACAGTCAAGAAATCACCTTTCATGATACGTGTATGTCTTCACAGCACAAAGAGTGAATGAAGTACATGTCTCAGTTCCCTGGATCGTGGTGTTCTTGCTTTTCTTGAGAATACCTGACATGGCTGATTGCTGCATTACACATACACGCTCTTGTTGTCCAGCACATCGAGGCCATCGACGTTCGGATCATGGTGATTGCCAACCTGATGCTGAGTCCCCCAGACGCCTACGTGCTGAAGTTTGCCATCATCAAGTATATAGTGGAGCTGCTGAAACACAACACACTCACAAGTAGGTCGCTGTGTTCATTCCAGTTTTAATCCACTCAAACACCACTCAATTACAAGAGTAATGGCTGCCACATCCAGGCAAAATATCACATGTTTCAAGTAACGTTGAAAACTTGGATCGGAAATGATATGAATAAAGATCATGCATATAGTAAGCACTCAGCACAGGAGTACCCACTCACTACTTCCGATGTCACCTGGTGACTTCAGTGTTGTCCCATTGTCTGTGGGATTGATACTCCTCCTCTCCACAACTGAAAATGTGTTAAATAACAGTACCGAAACAAAGCTGCACTGCACCCAACTGACACCTGCCACATAACATTGCACCCAACCAACTCCTGCCACATAATATTGCACCCAACCAACGCCTGCCACATAATATTGCACCCAACCAACTCCTGCCACATAATATTGCATCCAACCAACTCCTGCCACATAATATTGCACCAACCAACCCCTGCCACATAATATTGCACCCAACCAACCCCTGCCACATAATATTGCACCCAACCAACTCCTGCCACATAATATTGCACTCAACCAACTCCTGCCACATAATATTGCACCCAACCAACCCCTGCCACATAATATTGCATCCAACCAACTCCTGCCACATAATATTGCACCCAACCAACTCCTGCCACATAATATTGCACTCAACCAACTCCTGCCACATAATATTCCACCCAACCAACTCCTGCCACATAATATTGCACCCAACCAACCCCTGCAACATAATATTGCATCCAACCAACTCCTGCCACATAATATTGCACCCAACCAACCCCTGCCACATAATATTGCATCCAACCAACTCCTGCCACATAATATTGCACTCAACCAACTCCTGCCACATAATATTGCACTCAACCAACTCCTGCCACATAATATTGCACCCAACCAACCCCTGCCACATAATATTGCATCCAACCAACTCCTGCCACATAATATTGCACCCAACCAACTCCTGCCACATAATATTGCACCCAACCAACCCCTGCCACATAATATTGCACTCAACTGACCCCTGCCACATAATATTCAGGGATGTGAAATCTCTGCGGAAATGCGGAAAATCACGTTTTTTAAAACAGTAGTCCTCGGATAAAATCATCTTCCGCGTAAAAATTAAATACAAAATTTGAAAAAAAAACACTCTGAAAAATATGATCGAAAACCGGACAACCATCGCGGAATGTCCTGTTTTCGATCAGAGCTTTCACCAGCATAGGTTTTCGGACATCATACGTTTTCTATCACGAATACTTGCACTATAACATGGGGTGTGGCGTCACACAGAAATTGTAAATACTCAGAGTCAGCTGATGGCTTGTTTTTAAGATAAAGTTGTCTTTTAGCCTGTAAGTGAATGAGATGTTGTTCATGTGATTAGCGAGAAAACTATGAATGTTTCTTCAGCGTCCAAAACCCCATAACATGGGGATATATGTTGTATTAATGTCTTATGTTTGCAATGGAGTTTTGTTTTTTTCATCAAAAGGTAAGTACAAAGTAAGTTTTTTTTCAATATGCTTCAACATGGGGAAAGGGTCAGACATTGCACGCTTGTGACAGTTGTCCTTGTGTCTGGGGGATGGGGGTTGAAGTTTATGGCAGTATTGCTCCCAGACCTGGCGGGTAGCCAGGGGTGCGTAAGCTATGCCCGATTTTTTTAAAGTACTGATTTAACTTCGAAATTTTACTGCATCTGCCATCTTGTTTATTTGACTTATTGACTTTTGCCATTGACTTATTACATTTCTTGGTGTGAATGTTGTCCAAACTGCACAAAATTGCTTAATATGCAATCACATGTTTAAAAAATTTCTGGGGGGGCATTCCCCTAGACCCCCCTAGACTTTTCCTCTTTTTTTGGGAAAACCTGCTCACATCCCTGATATTGCACTCAACTGACCCCCTGCCACATAATATTGCACTCAACCCAACCCCTGCCACATAATATTGCACCCAACCAACTCCTGCCACATAATATTGCACCCAACCAACGCCTGCCACATAATATTGCACCCAACCAACTCCTGCCACATAATATTGCATCCAACCAACTCCTGCCACATAATATTGCACTCAACCAACTCCTGCCACATAATATTGCACCCAACCAACCCCTGCCACATAATATTGCACCCAACCAACCCCCTGCCACATAATATTGCATCCAACCAACCCCTGCCACATAATATTGCACCCAACCAACCCCTGCCACATAATATTGCACCCAACCAACCCCTACCACATAATATTGCACCCAACCAACCCTTGCCACATAATATTGTACCCAACCAACCCCTGCCACATAATATTGCACCCAACCAACCCTTGCCACATAATATTGCACCCAACCAACCCCTGCCACAGTATATTGCACCCAACCAACTCCTGCCACATAATATTGCATTCAACAGACCCCTGCCACATATTGCACTCAACCAACCCCTGCCACATAATATTGCACCAAACCAACCCCTGCCACATAATATTGCACCAAACCAACCCCTGCCACATAATATTGCACCAAACCAACCCCTGCCACATAATATTGCACCCAACCAACCCCTGCCACATAATATTGCACCCATCCAACCCCTGCCACATAATATTGCACCAAACCAACCCCTGCCACATAATATTGCACCCAACCAACCCCTGCCACATAATATTGCACCAAACCAACCCCTGCCACATAATATTGCACCAAACCAACCCCTGCCACATAATGTTGCATTCAACTGACCCCTGCCACATAATATTGCATCCAACCAACCCCTGCCACATAATATTGCACCCAACCAACCCCTACCACATAATATTGCACCCGACCAACCCTTGCCACATAATATTGCACCCAACCAACCCTTGCCACATAATATTGCACCCGACCAACCCTTGCCACATAATATTGCACCCGACCAACCCCTGCCACATAACATTGCACCCAACTGACTCCTTCGACACATGTTGCAGAGATCAAGATGCCATCACCACAGTACTACCTGGAGATGAAGGACAACGACATCTGCAGCCTCGACACTTCGACCTCTGTTGCCACGGCTTTGGAGATGGGCTCCACAAACATCGTCCTCAAGGACAGGAGTATCCTTCCATGTCTGCCGGCCGCCAGCCTGCCCTTCTGATGACATGCACCACTATGCAGTTCTCACAAACCTGGTTTTAACCTTATACTTCTTCAATTCCCTTACCTCGACCACATCATGGCCATAACATAGGCGGATCCAGAGGGGGGCCCCCGCGTTACTGAAAACCAAATGTAGTATGTTGTGGGCAGTAAAAGTATCTGAGAACGGATTTTGATATTTTGGACTCTTTACCTTTTAAAATGTGTGATCCGCCCTTGCATATGTTCATGTTTGGGCTGAGAGTCACACTATAAAATTTGATACATTTCCACATTTCTTAAAATTTAGATCTGTTTTTTTAGAACTCTCAAATGCTACTTGAGTAGTCAATGAGGCTTGTTGGTTTGTTGTTTTAAGCTACACTCAGCAATATTCCAGCAATATGATGGCGGTCTGTAAATAATCGAGTCTGGACCAGATGCAATTGGGATACGGACAACCATCATTGGATTTGTACTTGCCCACAGCCCAATCTTTGGCTAGCACACTAGGGTGAAGGCTGGTACCACTCTTGAGATGTAACTCTGGTGGTCCGAGGTTATGCATGATGGCTGTGGACAACTCTCCTATTGGAGCATCAACACTCCTTGTTTATTGAAGTGCAGAGATGGTGGTGACTAGGATCTCCACACACTGACACTTTGTCTCTTTGTGAATTGCGTAATTCTATATTTGCTTATTATTTCCTCAGGGGCAGTCGGGTAGCCTAGGGGTTAAAGCGTTTGCTCGTCATGCCGAAGACCCGGGTTCAATTCCCGACATGGGAATATGTGTGAAACCCATTTCTGGTGTCCCCAGCCGTGATATTACTTGAATATTGCTAAAAGCGGCGTAAAACCATACTCATTCAATCATTGGTATTATTTCCTCACAAAGTGTTGAAGACAAATAAACCCAGTGTTGACATGGTGCCTTTTCCCATCTGTTTGGCTTTTTGATGGTAACAAATGATGCTGGACTTCAGAGTATGACCCATGAAGATGCGGGGTAGAATAGGTCTTCAGCAGCCCATGCTTGCCGTAAAAGGTGACTATGCTTGTTGTAAGAGATTGGGTGGTCAGAGTGGGGGACTTGGTTGATGCATGTCATCGTATCCCAATTGCATGGATCGATGCTCATGGTGTCGATCACTGAATTGAGTGGTCCAGACTCGATTATTTACAGACTGCCATCATATAGCTGGAATATTGCAGAGTGCGTAATTAAACAACAAATAAACAAACAAACAAATTTAAGAATACATCATGTGGTGAGGTTACTTGAGTGTTGCAAATGACCTTGACATACTTCAGATATTCTTGTGACTGAGTTTTTCCGCCAACCATCGGCCCTCATCCATGTTGTGAACCCTGGCTACCTCGGTAAGACAGACAACCAATCATATGTTCACCCTGGCTACCTCGGTAAGACAGACAACCAATCATATGTTAACCCTGGCTACCTCGGTAAGACAGACAACCAATCATATGTTCACCCTGGCTACCTCGGTAAGACAGCTTTAATAGACAACCAATCATATGTTCACCCTGGCTACCTCGGTAAGACAGTTTTAATAGACAACCAATCATATGTTCACCCTGGCTACCTCGGTAAGACAGACAACCAATCATATGTTCACCCTGGCTACCTCGGTAAGACAGCTTTAATAGACAACCAATCATATGTTCACCCTGGCTACCTCGGTAAGACAGCTTTAATAGACAACCAATCATATGTTCACCCTGGCTACCTCGGTAAGACAGCTTTAATAGACAACCAATCATATATTCACCCTGGCTACCTCGGTAAGACAGCTTTAATAGACAACCAGTCATATGTTAACCCTGGCTACCTCGGTAAGACAGCTTTAATAGACAACCAATCATATGTTCACCCTGGCTACCTCGGTAAGACAGCTTTAATAGACAACCAATCATATGTTCACCCTGGCTACCTCGGTAAGACAGCTTTAATAGACAACCAATCATATGTTAACCCTGGCTACCTCGGTAAGACAGCTTTAATAGACAACCAATCATATATTCACCCTGGTTACCTCGGTAAGACAGCTTTAATAGACAACCAGTCATATGTTCACCCTGGCTACCTCGGTAAGACAGCTTTAATAGACAACCAATCATATGTTCACCCTGGCTACCTCGGTAAGACAGCTTTAATAGACAACCAATCATATGTTAACCCTGGCTACCTCGGTAAGACAGCTTTAATAGACAACCAATCATATGTTCACCCTGGCTACCTCGGTAAGACAGCTTTAATAGACAACCAATCATATATTCACCCTGGTTACCTCGGTAAGACAGCTTTAATAGACAACCAGTCATATGTTCACCCTGGCTACCTCGGTAAGACAGCTTTAATAGACAACCAATCATATGTTCACCCTGGCTACCTCGGTAAGACAGCTTTAATAGACAACCAGTCATATGTTAACCCTGGCTACCTCGGTAAGACAGCTTTAATAGACAACCAATCATATGTTCACCCTGGCTACCTCGGTAAGACAGCTTTAATAGACAACCAATCATATGTTAACCCTGGCTACCTCGGTAAGACAGTTAATAGACAACCAATCATATGTTCACCTCTCTATTCTTTAACACATATGTCTTATGAGACACAGGTATCCTAGGTGTCTATGGCGCCGTAATTCACTTTAACTTTGACCTTGACCTTTAGGGTTGTAACAAAGACGCCTTGTCCACTTACCACTTAAATATAAAAAAACTGTCTGGATGATGTTTCCGCATCTGTTTTGAGATGCAAAGAAATAGAAAATAGTGAAGGATTCAGCAGTTTGTGGAATTACGTGGTGCTGTGACATGAAGTATTGACATGATTTCCTCTCCAGCATTCGTTGTCCTGCCGACCAAGAAGTGGGTTCTGGAGACGGGCCGGGAATACGACATCTTCATTGAGGTGTATGACAAGGATAGTCACAAGATCTACCCCTCCGATGTGAGTTGGACATCATGTCTCTCTTCAATGGCGACTGCAGCCTTGGACATTCTCTTCCAAGTTTATTGAGTTGTTTTCTTAAAGAAGAGCAATTGTAGCTTGTCAGTGTCACTGTGATATGTGTATTATCTCACATGTGATATGTGTATTATCTCATGTGTGATATGTGTATTATCTCACGTGTGATATGTGTATTATCTCACGTGTGATATGTGTATTATCCCACTTGTGATATGTGTATTATCTCACGTGTGATATGTGTATTATCCCACGTGTGATATGTGTATTATCTCATGTGTGATATGTGTATTATCTCACGTGTGATATGTGTATTATCTCACGTGTGATATGTGTATTATCCCACTTGTGATATGTGTATTATCTCACGTGTGATATGTGTATTATCTCACGTGGGATATGTGTATTATCTCACGTGTGATATGTGTATTATCTCACGTGTGATATGTGTATTATCCCACGTGTGATATGTGTATTATCCCACGTGTGATATGTGTATTATCTCACGTGTGATATGTGTATTATCTCACGTGTGATATGTGTATTATCTCACGTGTAATATGTGTATTATCTCACGTGTGATATGTGTATTATCTCACGTGTGATATGTGTATTATCTCATGTGTGATATGTGTATTATCCCACGTGTGATATGTGTATTATCTCACGTGTGATATGTGTATTATCCCACGTGTGATATGTGTATTATCTCATGTGTGATATGTGTATTATCTCACGTGTGATATGTGTATTATCTCACGTGTGATATGTGTATTATCCCACGTGTGATTCATTTTTTGTCTGTAAACTTGGGTTTCTTTTTGTGGTGTACTGATGTTAGCAGACAACAAGCATTGTTTGCACAACATGCATGTTTCTGCGTTAGTGTTTTTTCTGGCACTATATCCTTTCGCTCAACTTGCGGTCAATACAGTAAACTATGTTAATAACGAACACGCTTATAACGAACTGACAGATATGACAAACTTACTTTTTTGTCACGACTATTTGCTGTAGTTATGCTGTATATATGCTTATAACAAACTACGGTTATAACAAACTAAAATTAGTAGTCCCTTTGAGTTTGTTATGAGCGTAGTTTACTGTACTTGCGCTCAATACTTACGCTGAATATTAAAGTTGGGACATTTGGCAAACTATAGGGGTCCCTGTAATCACAGGAATGAAATAACTGATGACTATGTATGTGATTGGATGATTTGTTCAGCCTCTCCTTCATCCCCCTGGAGTTTGTAGATGACGTCGTTATGGTTACAGAGGACGATTTGTTGATGTGTGAATTGTTGTTCCCAGAACGTTCGGATCGAGGCCGCATTCCCCTCCAAGTACTTCAAGGTGTTGTCCTCCACTGTGAACGGGACGTACCACCGCGTACAGACACTGGTCAAGGGCTTCACCGACATTGATGGCGCTCTCACAGCTGTCATACGAGAGGTCTGTACACTGCAGTATATTTACACAATAGTTGTGTTTCACATGTGTGCTCTGAACCTTCTCCTAAATCATGGTAAGTATTAGCAAAAATTAACATTGATAGAAATACGCTCATCATTTATATAGAGCAACTTTTGTTTTAGGAATGAAATATAAATTAACTTGATGATGGTAAAATGAGACAGTGATGAGTTAATGGTCTTGGCCATGTGATTCTGATGTACCTGCACAGACGAGAGGTGCATTTGGGTGAGATGTTTTCTCTGTTCTCCGGGAACACAGTTTAGGAAGTTTTCACAATCTTTTGGAAAAAGAAGAGATAAGCAATAAGCATGAGTCAAGATAAGTGGAAATGATATTTTTACTAAAAAAATAAGTACATTTTGAAGAGAAATGAAGAATGATGAGCACGTAGAGATAAGAGATAAGACAACTTGTGATGAGCTTCATGAGGTCATAGCCGCCACAGTTGAGTGCAGCGCTGCAGTTACTGTACTGAGTTGCATTCCTTGTTGTACCAGGATCCTATGATGGTGGGTTTGAATCCAAGATTCACCCTGGTTTGTCAGAACCATAGCCATGCATGGGGATGTCACCAGGTGTCGAGCACTGGCATCACTTCAGGCCTTCTTCCAAAGTTTGGCTGACATGCAGTGTTATGACTGAAATACTGTTCAGTTTAGTGTTGGACCCAACTCACTGACTCGTGTGTCTGTTGTTTAGGATGGGTCCGAGTACGCCATCACACCCAACGTGAAGGGGAGCCAGGAGGTGGAGATCTACGACCCCATCATCGTCGACCCCCCTGAACTCTTCTTCCCATGGGACCCCCTCTCGCAGTGCAGACACACCTACAAGATCAAGGTGAGAGGTCAAGGTCACATACTCACCCTGCACAGGAACAAAGTCATCTTATTCTGAAACATTTGATTTTCAGTTATTTTTCAAACTTTTTTATGTCAAACTTTCCATGTAAAGAAATCCTGCAAAATTACCCAAATATTAGTTGATGAAACATTGTAGTGTTGTTATTGAATATCACCGCTGTGTTATAGCTAGAGTCTCCCTCCCTCCCTCCCTCCCTCACTCACTCACTCACTCACTCACTTTATTGCAGGCCAGTGGTGGGAGTGGTGAGTACGTCTGGAGCACCCTCAACGCCAGCATCACCAACGTCAACATCAAGGGTGAGATTGTCACCATGGGTCTGGGCAGCACCAACGTCACAGCCGCTGATGCAAAGAACTCCGCCCACACAGGCACTGTGCAGGTAGGTGTTCAGGACAACTCATAACGTGTTTGGGACAACTTATAACATAAGGAAGAGAATATATGGATGTCAACTTCTTTATTATGAAGAACACAACGTTTTGGAGTATATGCTTACTCCTTCACCTGATGAAGGAGTAAGCATATACTCTGAAATGTTGTGTTCCTCATAATAAGTTGAGGGGGCACGGGTGGCCCAGTCGTCTAAGGCGCCGCAATTTGCTGTGCAGAGTTGCATCCCCTGGGCACGCCAGAAACCTATGATTGTGGGTTCGAATCCCGGTTTGCCCCGATTATGTTTCTAGGTTTGTCAGCACCATACCCGTGCTCGTGGGTTTCACCGAAGTGGTAAACCTCTGAGACCTGCATCTCTTCGGGCTTTCCTCCCACATTAAACTGACACGCCATGATATAACTGGAATACTGTTAAAAGCGGCGTTAAACACAACTCACTCACTCACTCATAATAAGTTGACATCAATACATTATCTTCCTTATGTGTATCACTTCTAAATGTCTTTCAAAGACTGGACTCATAACATGTTCGGGACAACTCATGAAGTGGTAATGTCTTTGGGACAATTCGTAACATGTTTGGGACAACAGGTAACTTGTTTGGGACAATTCGTAACATGTTTGGGACAACTGGTAACTTGTTTGGGACAATTCGTAACATTTGAGATATTTCTATTTGAATACTGGCAGCTACACACATTGTTAATGAGATGGCCGTACGACTTAGAAAACAATGCCATCAATCAGCCGACTGTTGCACAAAACAACATTCATTCATTCTCCCCTAGATGCCTTCATTTGTACAGAGTTGCCTCCCAGGATCCTATGATTGGTGGCTCGAATCACAGATCAGCCCTGATTGTTGTTTTTTGTCATTTTGTATCCTGGTAGATTCGTATCCGTTCCTATATGTTTTTTACCTATAGTGCGTTCTGTATCTCGACAGCTTTCTATAAGCTCTGTGTGTGTGTGGGATGGGAGGGGGAGAGATATGAAACTGCTGAGATAAGGAACGTACTATAGAGGGCGAATCTACCGAAGTACGAAATGACCTCTTACTGTCCTTGGCTCCCAGTGTTCGTGGGTTTCACCAAAGTAGTAAATGTCAAAGATAGCCATTAATTTAGGCTTTCCTCACGCATGAAGCTGACACGTGATATGACAGAAATAATGTTCATAACTGACACCCAACTGATTTAAGTACTTGATTACAGGTTCACGTGCTGCCCCCGTCTGACCTCTCGTTCCCCCCGACCAAGGTCGAGGCCGCTGTCGGCACAACACTCAGTATCCCACTCCAGGTGGCAGCACTGTATCGAGGTACGGAATACTGCGGAAAATCAGCTGTAGACTGAAGCTGAAGTCTATAAAACCAGAACTGAAATCGGCTGCAGTTTAGTGATACCAGAGGATATATATTTGTTGACTGAGCATGATATGTAACTTGGAAAAGCTCAATACAAAAGGACTGTTATTAGTAGGAAATTAGTGGTCTGCCAGACTGCTTTCTCTGTGAAACAGCTGTGACATTTGAATTTCTTAGATACAATAAGTGTTACTCAGAATGAAGGGGTATGGTTTGTATCAGTAAGACTTAGTTGATGTTGGGCCTAAGCTACAACTGAAGGTCAACGTGCTTGTACGTTTCAGGCAAGTTACACAGCTTCATGGACTGCCGCGAAATGCCCCTCAACGTGACGTACAGCGACAGCACGGTGTTCGACCAGCAGGGAGGTAGGTTGTGGCGGAAGAGCAACATTCTGACATTGCTGGAAGACTGAAAAAAGTGTGAGATAAGCAATCATTTGAGTTGTCTCCCACAAGAGGTTGGGGGACTTTGGACTTATGCCCCACCATCCATTGGAGTCATTTCCTACTTTATCATTACTGAAGATGGAATTCACTCGTTTACAACCTTCACTTTTTCAGCTCAGAGACGGCCATCGTTGTCCTGAATTGTTTGATAGGCATTACTTAGAAGTTGACGGATGACAAAGATCTGTATAGATCCAGTTATGCTTGACAACGGTATAAGGATCTATACCGAATGGTATTATAGTATTAAAGAAGTTGTTATCCATAAATTATGTCTACTTTGTCATTGTTGTCCTAGCATTCATTGTGGCTGTTTCCTCCCCAGGGGATGTGAAGCTGACCAGCAGTGGCTGTACTGTACTCAACTTCATGGCCAAGCGTCAAGGTCACACAGAGGTGACAGCATCCTATCAGCTCGGCAACGTCGTCCTTCAAGACTCGATCACGATCGCGGCGTACAACCCACTGAAGGTGAGCAAGGAAACAGTGGATTGGAATATCACGTCTCATCTGACCTTGGGGTGTCTGTCTGACCTGCAGGTTTAGCTCAGAGGTGGAAATATCGCGTCCCATCTGATCCTGGGCTGTCTGTCCAACCTGCAGGTTTAGCTCAGAGGTGGAAATATCACGTCTCATCTGACCCTGGGCTGTCTGACCTGCAGGTTTCAGGGATGTGAAATCTCCGCGGAAACGCGGAAAATCGCGTTTTTTAAAACAGTAGTCCTCGGGAAAAATCATCTTCCGCGTAAAAATTTAGCTCAGAGGTGGATATATCTAGCAGATGTTTATGAACATTATTCTTATTTACGTATTTGTCGCAGAATGAGGTGCTGTGTGTTGGGCACAAATCAAGTGAAGTTAAGCAATGTTTTTTCATGAAGAGTAGGAGGATGGTGACAGTGTTCAGCAGCTTGACTCCTGGGAGTTTCTAGGGCATCAGTGCTTCCCCGTGCTCAGGGAGTGTCACATGATGTCTCCTATGAAAATTTGCCTCCGTTCACCCAGCAGTAAATGGGGGGGGGGGGGGAGAATTAGATGATCATGTGACTTCTAGCCCCTCACAGGCAACTTGTGTTTCATTCTCCCCAGGGAGCTGAGAATGTAAATGTACATTTGTTTCACTGGTTTCAAGTTGATTGTAGATGGCAATAAGATACTAAGATACATTGTCACTCACCTCAACATATTCAAAATTCTTTCGGCTATAAGAATAAAAAAAGCAAAGACAAGAGTTTTCGCCTCTCATAACTGCAAGTCAGGTGAGATCATGTTGTCTGTCTTAACCTTTGTGTCAGCTGAAACACTTGGCAACAAATGTCCTCTCTGTGATCTTCTTCTGAAAGGAAACAGTGAAACAATGTCTCGTATCAGGGTTTTGAATTTGAACGTTTCCTCTAAAGATGTGTAGTTCATACTATTTATCATTATTTTATGAAAGTTATATGCTTTTGTTGACAGACATATCGGGTGGTTTCAGAAACATTACATTTATTTGCAGCCTATAGATCCGGAGAAAGAGGCAGTAATCGCCGTGGCAACGTCGAAGGAGGTGGTGTTCCAGGGTGGGCCTCAGCCATGGGTGCTGGACTCCTCCCAGTACTTCCAGACATGTCAGTACACACACTCCGTCTCCTGGCAGCATTACCTTACATAGTCTCCAACCCTAGCATTCACTCATCCAAGAATATTCTCCTGCCTTGTGCACCCTCCATAAAGCTAAGTGCTGAGGTGATCATATCTCCTGTGGTTTAATATACAGGCCCTGTTCCACAGAGCAACCATAGCGCCACGACTGTCGTAATCCTATATTATGTTGTGGGAGTTACGATCACCTCAGCGCCAAGACTGTCGTAATCCTATATTATGTTGTGGGAGTTACGATCACCTCAGCCCCACGACTGTCGTAATCCTATATTATGTTGTGGGAGTTACGATCACCTCAGCGCCAAGACTGTCGTAATCCTATATTATGTTGTGGGAGTTACGATCACCTCAGCCCCACGACTGTCGTAATCCTATATTATATTGTGGGAGTTACGATCTCCTTAGCACTATGACAATCGTAAGTCTATGTTAAAGTATGTGAGTTACGATCACCTTAGCACTATGACTATCCTAAGTCTATGTTAAAGTATGTGAGTTACGATCTCCTTAGCACTATGACAATTGTAAGTCTATGTTAAAGTATGTGAGTTACGATCACCTTAGCACTATGACAATCGTAAGTCTATGTTAAAGTATGTGAGTTACGATCTCCTTAGCACTATGACAATTGTAAGTCTATGTTAAAGTATGTGAGTTACGATCACCTTAGCACTATGACTATCCTAAGTCTATGTTAAAGTATGTGAGTTACGATCACCTCAGCTCGACGACTATCGTAAGTCTATGTTAAAGTATGTGAGTTATGACGATCACCTCAGCACTATGACTATCGTAAGTCTATGTTAAAGTATGGGAGTTATGATGATCACCTTAGCATTATGACTATCGTAAGTCTATGTTAAAGTATGGGAGTTATGATCACCTCAGCACTGACTATCGTAAGTCTATGTTAAAGTATGGGAGTTATGACGATCACCTCAGCACTGACTATCGTAAGTCTATGTTAAAGTATGGGAGATATGACGATCACCTCAGCACTATGACTATCGTAAGTCTATGTTAAAGTATGGGAGTTATGACGATCACCTCAGCACTATGACTATCGTAAGTCTATGTTAAAGTATGGGAGTTATGATGATCACCTCAGCATTATGACTATCGTAAGTCTATGTTAAAGTATGGGAGTTATGATCACCTCAGCACTGACTATCGTAAGTCTATGTTAAAGTATGGGAGTTATGACGATCACCTCAGCACTATGACTATCGTAAGTCTATGTTAAAGTATGGGAGTTATGACGATCACCTCAGCACTATGACTATCGTAAGTCTATGTTAAAGTATGGGAGATATGACGATCACCTCAGCACTATGACTATCGTAAGTCTATGTTAAAGTATGGGAGTTATGACGATCACCTCAGCACTATGACTATCGTAAGTCTATGTTAAAGTATGGGAGTTATGATGATCACCTCAGCACTGACTATCGTAAGGCTATGTTAAAGTATGGGAGTTATGATGATCATCTCAGCACTATGACTATCGTAAGTCTATGTTAAAGTATGGGAGTTACAATCACCTTGAGTCGCTAGATGGATGAAACATGTGAAACCCATTCCGGCTTCACTCACCATGACATTGATGGAATGTTGCTCACCGCAGAGCTGTGTATGTTGACTGTGTTGTTGCAGTGAGTCCCGAGAGACCCGCCATCATCAAGATTCAGAAGATGAACATGTTCAGCGTCAACAGTAAGTATCTCTGTGAAATACATGACAACCTCTCACCAGCGGAGGACAGCATGGCTCCCTCAGTAAGTTCCTTCATCACCCGTGAAAACATACATACAATTTGTAGTGTTGTGTTGAAGTCTATCTGTAGTCAACCAATCAGATGAGGCTGTTATAAATGGAGTGAGCTCGACTCAACGCATGTGTAGAGCAGACGTCAAGTAACGTTACACATGTGTGAAGAAAGCTTAACGCTGGCATCTCTCGCCAAAGTAGGGCTTTGCTTGATTTATTGTTTGTAAATAGAAACAACACTGCAGGGTGGCTGGATGTTGTCATGGGTGATGGAGGAACATCGTGTAAGAGACGGAGGTATTGAGGATGTCACGGTTGACGCTCCTGCCAATGTAACACCCAGTGTTTTACTTCAAGTTCCAGGTGGCGCTGCATGAGCATGTGTGGCTTGTTCCTCTCGTGTTGAGAATATCTGATAACATAACGACATTAACATACTATTGACTAAAACCGGATTTTATTTGCATGTTGACGCATGTGAACACTGTATGTTTTCTTTTCTGAAGTTCATTTAACCAACTTTCAGCATTAATGAATATCAAGCAGTTTTTGTCAACTATCACACGATTATCACAAGGTAAATTATGTTACTGTTATATCAGAATCTTTGCCAACTGATAAAAAAGGTGAGATTTTTCACTTTTGCGCTTATATTGTTACTTGGGCAGGCATACAAACTCTGCAGGTATCTCTCGACTTGATGCAAGATCTGTCTCATACAAACAGCCAAAAATTTGCGGCATCTAAATCAACAAGTTTTATGGATATTTACCTTTTTTTAATTGCTCAGTTTATTTTATTGTTGTCTTTCAAGGGTCACAGAATTAATTTACTTTACGGATGGTTTAGATGCTTCCTTGATTGACATGTGTTTAACATTTCCACTGTGTGATAAGTACCTGGACCATGCACTACATAGTGAAATGTTGGAGACCCCTGGTGGAATAGTCCTGATTTGTTGAACTTTACGTTTAAGTTTCGGTGTCTGGTATGTCTTGCATCATGAAAATATTCCTTCTTGCCCTAATATTCCTTCTTGCCCTGATATTCCTTCTTGTACTGATATTCCTTCTTGTCCTATTGATAGTCGTTGGACTTGGTGCTATGTATACTTGACGATGTTACATCTCATTGCTATTGTGAAGATCTGGGAAATATAAGTGTAGACCAAGATACAGCAAGGCATCATGTATGGCTAAAAGATCTTTGTTGTCAAAATATGATTTGCCTGGATCAGCTCATGAGTATTTCCTGCCTGGTAAACAAGTCATATCGGTGCCTGTCGGAGTTCGCTGTGCAGTCATGTGTCCATAAGGCTGCCAAAATCCTGTGATCATGGGTTCGAATCCGAGATGCACTATGAGCAGGCTTCTTGGTTTGTCTGCTCCATGCCTGTCCTCAAAGATTTTCAGGGGCGGTCAGGTAGCCTAGTGGTTAAAATGTTCACTCGTCACGCTGAAGACCCAGGTACGATTCCCGACATGGGTACAAAGTGTGAAGCCCATTTCTGGTGTCTGCCAAATATTGCTAAAAGCGGCGTAATACCATACTCACTCACTCACTCACTCACTCACTCAAGTATTTTCTCACGCGGTAATCATCCTACATCACTGCGGTCTTTCCTTCCACATCGGCTGCCCCAATGTGAATCCAGATGAGAAAACTACGAGTTTGTAGCAAGACCGATAGCAAGGGCAAGACATTCTATACCTCGTCTCTGTTGGTTTTGTCTCCCCTATATTTGCTAAGTTTGTAGCCTTCTTGCCTCCTGTGTCGTACCTGTGAATTTATTCGGGGGAATGACGTGTGATATTGTTACATAAGACCATCTACATGCTGATTTAACCACTGCTGGTTGTGTTCCATGGTTCATGGTTGCTATGGTTGATGCTCATGTTATCAACCACTGGTTGGCCTGATCCAGATTTGATGTATCGCCGACTGCCATGATTCACTCACCAGTTCACTTGTGTGTGGCCGGTATACTTGTCACTGTACCTCACACTGTCGTGTACATGTTCACAGCCTGCCTCAGCTTGCTAGAGTAGAAAATGTACAGCACTGGACAACAGCTTCTCCCACCATCCTTGCCCCGTCCTCGCCCCGTCCTCACCCCATCCTGGCCCCGTCCTTGCCCCGTCCTTGCCCCGTACTCACCCCGTCCTCGCCCCGTCCTCATACACGCACTTGTTCTTAAACAAACATCCTCACTCAATCATCCTCACGCACTCACGCACTCACGCACATCCACACACTCTTCATTAATAATACCCTTCATTCACTTGGTGCTGGAAACGGTAGGTAGCACAGTGGTGTAGGTGTTTGCTTATTACCACCAACACCTGGGTTTGAATCCTCATATGGAAACAGTTTTGGTAATATTCTAGCTATTTGACAGGGGTCTGTAAATAATCAAGTCTTGACCAGACAATCCTGTGATTGACATCATGAGCATCAATCCACGTAATTGGGATACGATGACATGCATGAACCAAGTCAGCGAGCCTGACAACCCGATCCTGTTAGTCGCCTCTTACTACAAGCATAGTCACCTAAAAAGGCAAACATGGGTTGCTGAAGACCTAATTTGACCTGGATCTTTACGTGTCTTGTCTCAATGAATAAGTGTTTTATTTTAATATTTTGCTTTTAACAGTGCTTAAATATTGGAAAGCTTAAAGAAATTATAGGACCTAGTTTACAGTAGGTCCACATTACATTATCGCTTGTCATGGGGCCTAACAAAAGTGGATTGGGTGGTCAAACTCTGTGACTTGGACATCTGCGTGCCATCGCAGCCCCGTGATGTCAAGCACAGATTTGTCTGGCCAGGCTCCCCTGATGACATGGAATGTTGCTGACTTTTGCATGTAACAACAAATAAGTTAAATACTCACATATTTAAAGAGTAAACATGTTCAAGTGTGATTCTACTATGTTCTTTATGTATGCTGTTTTATTGTAAAGAATACTAAAATGTCATTGTTTTGTTAAATTTGTAAACATAAAATTGATTTCTGATCTTTTCAATGTGAAGAAACGAATTATGTATGGTAAATATAGGCAACTAAAGAAACGATGTGACCTTGACATTCAAAGGATCTCTGATGTTTACAGGAGGATATCATGCCTTCAGTGTTCTGTGCCAAGACTTCGGAGAACAGGTACGTATGTCAGGACATACTCTCTATATGGCATTGTGTGAACAGGTATGTCCTGGGCAGTAGGTAGCCAGCCGTCTGGGTCAGGCTCACTCTCTATATGGCATTGTGTGAACAGGTATGTCCTGGGCAGTAGGTAGCCAGCCGTCTGGGCCAGGCTCACTCTCTATATGGCATTGTGTGAACAGGTATGTCCTGGGCAGTAGGTAGCCAGCCGTCTGGGTCAGGCTCACTCTCTATATGGCATTGTGTGAACAGGTATGTCCTGGGCAGTAGGTAGCCAGCCGTCTGGGCCAGGCTCACTCTCTATATGGCATTGTGTGAACAGGTATGTCCTGGGCAGTAGGTAGCCAGCCGTCTGGGTCAGGCTCACTCTCTATATGGCATTGTGTGAACAGGTATGTCCTGGGCAGTAGGTAGCCAGCCGTCTGGGTCAGGACATACTCTCTATATGGCATTGTGTGAACAGGTATGTCCTGGGCAGTAGGTAGCCAGCCGTCTGGGTCAGGCTCACTCTCTATATGGCATTGTGTGAACAGGTATGTCCTGGGCAGTAGGTAGCCAGCCGTCTGGGTCAGGCTCACTCTCTATATGGCATTGTGTGAACAGGTATGTCCTGGGCAGTAGGTAGCCAGCCGTCTGGGCCAGGCTCACTCTCTATATGGCATTGTGTGAACAGGTATGTCCTGGGCAGTAGGTAGCCAGCCGTCTGGGCCAGGGTCACTCTCTATATGGCATTGTGTGAACAGGTATGTCCTGGGCAGTAGGTAGCCAGCCGTCTGGGTCAGGCTCACTCTCTATATGGCATTGTGTGAACAGGTATGTCCTGGGCAGTAGGTAGCCAGCCGTCTGGGCCAGGCTCACTCTCTATATGGCATTGTGTGAACAGGTATGTCCTGGGCAGTAGGTAGCCAGCCGTCTGGGCCAGGCTCACTCTCTATATGGCATTGTGTGAACAGGTATGTCCTGGGCAGTAGGTAGCCAGCCGTCTGGGCCAGGCTCACTCTCTATATGGCATTGTGTGAACAGGTATGTCCTGGGCAGTAGGTAGCCAGCCGTCTGGGCCAGGCTCACTCTCTATATGGCATTGTGTGAACAGGTATGTCCTGGGCAGTAGGTAGCCAGCCGTCTGGGCCAGGCTCACTCTCTATATGGCATTGTGTGAACAGGTATGTCCTGGGCAGTAGGTAGCCAGCCGTCTGGGTCAGGGTCACTCTCTATATGGCATTGTGTGAACAGGTATGTCCTGGGCAGTAGGTAGCCAGCCGTGTGGGTCAGGGTCACTCTCTATATGGCATTGTGTGAACAGGTATGTCCTGGGCAGTAGGTAGCCAGCCGTCTGGGCCAGGCTCACTCTCTATATGGCATTGTGTGAACAGGTATGTCCTGGGCAGTAGGTAGCCAGCCGTCTGGGCCAGGCTCACTCTCTATATGGCATTGTGTGAACAGGTATGTCCTGGGCAGTAGGTAGCCAGCCGTCTGGGTCAGGGTCACTCTCTATATGGCATTGTGTCAACAGGTATGTCCTGGGCAGTAGGTAGCCAGCCGTCTGGGCCAGGCTCACTCTCTATATGGCATTGTGTGAACAGGTATGTCCTGGGCAGTAGGTAGCCAGCCGTGTGGGTCAGGGTCACTCTCTATATGGCATTGTGTGAACAGGTATGTCCTGGGCAGTAGGTAGCCAGCCGTCTGGGTCAGGCTCACTCTCTATATGGCATTGTGTGAACAGGTATGTCCTGGGCAGTAGGTAGCCAGCCGTGTGGGTCAGGGTCACTCTCTATATGGCATTGTGTGAACAGGTATGTCCTGGGCAGTAGGTAGCCAGCCGTCTGGGTCAGGCTCACTCTCTATATGGCATTGTGTGAACAGGTATGTCCTGGGCAGTAGGTAGCCAGCCGTCTGGGCCAGGCTCACTCTCTATATGGCATTGTGTGAACAGGTATGTCCTGGGCAGTAGGTAGCCAGCCGTCTGGGCCAGGCTCACTCTCTATATGGCATTGTGTCAACAGGTATGTCCTGGGCAGTAGGTAGCCAGCCGTCTGGGTCAGGCTCACTCTCTATATGGCATTGTGTGAACAGGTATGTCCTGGGCAGTAGGTAGCCAGCCGTCTGGGTCAGGCTCACTCTCTATATGGCATTGTGTGAACAGGTATGTCCTGGGCAGTAGGTAGCCAGCCGTCTGGGTCAGGCTCACTCTCTATATGGCATTGTGTGAACAGGTATGTCCTGGGCAGTAGGTAGCCAGCCGTCTGGGCCAGGCTCACTCTCTATATGGCATTGTGTGAACAGGTATGTCCTGGGCAGTAGGTAGCCAGCCGTCTGGGTCAGGCTCACTCTCTATATGGCATTGTGTGAACAGGTATGTCCTGGGCAGTAGGTAGCCAGCCGTCTGGGCCAGGCTCACTCTCTATATGGCATTGTGTGAACAGGTATGTCCTGGGCAGTAGGTAGCCAGCCGTGTGGGTCAGGGTCACTCTCTATATGGCATTGTGTGAACAGGTATGTCCTGGGCAGTAGGTAGCCAGCCGTGTGGGTCAGGGTCACTCTCTATATGGCATTGTGTGAACAGGTATGTCCTGGGCAGTAGGTAGCCAGCCGTCTGGGCCAGGCTCACTCTCTATATGGCATTGTGTGAACAGGTATGTCCTGGGCAGTAGGTAGCCAGCCGTGTGGGTCAGGGTCACTCTCTATATGGCATTGTGTGAACAGGTATGTCCTGGGCAGTAGGTAGCCAGCCGTGTGGGTCAGGGTCACTCTCTATATGGCATTGTGTGAACAGGTATGTCCTGGGCAGTAGGTAGCCAGCCGTCTGGGCCAGGCTCACTCTCTATATGGCATTGTGTGAACAGGTATGTCCTGGGCAGTAGGTAGCCAGCCGTGTGGGTCAGGGTCACTCTCTATATGGCATTGTGTGAACAGGTATGTCCTGGGCAGTAGGTAGCCAGCCGTCTGGGTCAGGCTCACTCTCTATATGGCATTGTGTGAACAGGTATGTCCTGGGCAGTAGGTAGCCAGCCGTCTGGGCCAGGCTCACTCTCTATATGGCATTGTGTGAACAGGTATGTCCTGGGCAGTAGGTAGCCAGCCGTCTGGGTCAGGCTCACTCTCTATATGGCATTGTGTGAACAGGTATGTCCTGGGCAGTAGGTAGCCAGCCGTCTGGGCCAGGCTCACTCTCTATATGGCATTGTGTGAACAGGTATGTCCTGGGCAGTAGGTAGCCAGCCGTCTGGGTCAGGCTCACTCTCTATATGGCATTGTGTGAACAGGTATGTCCTGGGCAGTAGGTAGCCAGCCGTCTGGGCCAGGCTCACTCTCTATATGGCATTGTGTGAACAGGTATGTCCTGGGCAGTAGGTAGCCAGCCGTCTGGGTCAGGCTCACTCTCTATATGGCATTGTGTGAACAGGTATGTCCTGGGCAGTAGGTAGCCAGCCGTCTGGGCCAGGCTCACTCTCTATATGGCATTGTGTGAACAGGTATGTCCTGGGCAGTAGGTAGCCAGCCGTCTGGGTCAGGCTCACTCTCTATATGGCATTGTGTGAACAGGTATGTCCTGGGCAGTAGGTAGCCAGCCGTCTGGGCCAGGCTCACTCTCTATATGGCATTGTGTGAACAGGTATGTCCTGGGCAGTAGGTAGCCAGCCGTCTGGGTCAGGCTCACTCTCTATATGGCATTGTGTGAACAGGTATGTCCTGGGCAGTAGGTAGCCAGCCCTCTGGGTCAGGCTCACTCTCTATATGGCATTGTGTGAACAGGTATGTCCTGGGCAGTAGGTAGCCAGCCGTCTGGGCCAGGCTCACTCTCTATATGGCATTGTGTGAACAGGTATGTCCTGGGCAGTAGGTAGCCAGCCCTCTGGGTCAGGCTCACTCTCTATATGGCATTGTGTCAACAGGTATGTCCTGGGCAGTAGGTAGCCAGCCGTCTGGGTCAGGGTCACTCTCTATATGGCATTGTGTGAACAGGTATGTCCTGGGCAGTAGGTAGCCAGCCGTCTGGGTCAGGGTCACTCTCTATATGGCATTGTGTGAACAGGTATGTCCTGGGCAGTAGGTAGCCAGCCGTCTGGGTCAGGGTCACTCTCTATATGGCATTGTGTGAACAGGTATGTCCTGGGCAGTAGGTAGCCAGCCGTCTGGGTCAGGGTCACTCTCTATATGGCATTGTGTGAACAGGTATGTCCTGGGCAGTAGGTAGCCAGCCGTCTGGGTCAGGGTCACTCTCTATATGGCATTGTGTGAACAGGTATGTCCTGGGCAGTAGGTAGCCAGCCGTCTGGGTCAGGGTCACTCTCTATATGGCATTGTGTGAACAGGTATGTCCTGGGCAGTAGGTAGCCAGCCGTCTGGGTCAGGGTCACTCTCTATATGGCATTGTGTGAACAGGTATGTCCTGGGCAGTAGGTAGCCAGCCGTCTGGGCCAGGGTCACTCTCTATATGGCATTGTGTGAACAGGTATGTCCTGGGCAGTAGGTAGCCAGCCCTCTGGGTCAGGCTCACTCTCTATATGGCATTGTGTCAACAGGTATGTCCTGGGCAGTAGGTAGCCAGCCGTCTGGGTCAGGGTCACTCTCTATATGGCATTGTGTGAACAGGTATGTCCTGGGCAGTAGGTAGCCAGCCGTCTGGGTCAGGGTCACTCTCTATATGGCATTGTGTGAACAGGTATGTCCTGGGCAGTAGGTAGCCAGCCGTCTGGGTCAGGGTCACTCTCTATATGGCATTGTGTGAACAGGTATGTCCTGGGCAGTAGGTAGCCAGCCGTCTGGGCCAGGCTCACTCTCTATATGGCATTGTGTGAACAGGTATGTCCTGGGCAGTAGGTAGCCAGCCGTCTGGGTCAGGGTCACTCTCTATATGGCATTGTGTGAACAGGTATGTCCTGGGCAGTAGGTAGCCAGCCGTCTGGGCCAGGCTCACTCTCTATATGGCATTGTGTGAACAGGTATGTCCTGGGCAGTAGGTAGCCAGCCGTCTGGGCCAGGCTCACTCTCTATATGGCATTGTGTCAACAGGTATGTCCTGGGCAGTAGGTAGCCAGCCGTCTGGGCCAGGCTCACTCTCTATATGGCATTGTGTGAACAGGTATGTCCTGGGCAGTAGGTAGCCAGCCGTCTGGGCCAGGCTCACTCTCTATATGGCATTGTGTGAACAGGTATGTCCTGGGCAGTAGGTAGCCAGCCGTCTGGGCCAGGCTCACTCTCTATATGGCATTGTGTGAACAGGTATGTCCTGGGCAGTAGGTAGCCAGCCGTCTGGGCCAGGCTCACTCTCTATATGGCATTGTGTGAACAGGTATGTCCTGGGCAGTAGGTAGCCAGCCGTCTGGGTCAGGGTCACTCTCTATATGACATTGTGTGATCATAGCTTTCAGCCATGGGAGCCGGGCCAATTTACACTTGTCAGAGGGGTACACAAAGTATGTGATCTAGACTACCAGTTGTCAGACTTTCATTCCTTGTGGAACCCTCGGTGGCTGAGTTGGTTAGATCACTGACTTCGTGTGCTGGTGATTAGATGCCTCACTCTGTCAGTGTGGGTTCCATACCCGGTCAGGACTCAACCCAAAAAAGAACAAGAATCTGTACTTCACTAAGAAAGTGTTATCCCAAATATTACATTTGTTACATTTGACCACTTTCTAAATGGCATTGTGTATTCCTAGGTTAGAGGTACCCAGCATCCTCTGCAGGTTAACATGGAAGAGGTGGCCAGGTGACTTGGTTAATGCATGTCGCCTCGATGACATGGATCATTTCAATCACTGGATAGTCTGGTCCAGAATCAATTATTTTCTGGCTGCCATCATTTCGCTGTAATATAGCTGATTGCAGCGTTAAACCAGATGATAACAGTAGCAATTGTTAAATAGGATGAAATGATTCCTGGTAGATTCCTTGTCGGAATTCAGTCCACCTTGAGACTCCAAATATAGTTGATGCTAGCAAGATCTCCTGTATGTATTTCCGTGTCAAGCTGAGGGAACTGACTTTCCCTGCTGCAGGTGCTGACTTTAAAGGTTGGCAACAAGAAGACGGCCAAGAACCACTACCCCGCATCGGAGGAGACCCACATCAGGTGAGGGAGGGATTCTAGGGTGGGGAGACACACGTCAGGTGGGGGAGGGATTGTGGTGTGGGGAGACACACGTCAGGTGGGGGAGGGATTGTGGTGTGGGGAGACCCACGTCAGGTGGGGGAGGGATTCTAGGGTGGGGAGACCCACGTCAGGTGGGGGAGGGATTATTAAGGCAAAGATCTCTTTCACATTTGGTGACCTGGCCGTGTATGGCACAGATGGTGAGTCTATGGATGTTGGTTTGAATCCCTGATTCGTCCTAATTATGACTTTTGGTTTGTCAGCACCATGGCGCCCTTTGGGTTTCTGGGATAGGATAGGTTCCCAGCAATCTATACTGGGCGTAAGAGGCGACCCAATGGATCACTTAGTTAACAGGTGTCCTAGTGGCCCAAAGGTGTGGATCATTATAATAATAATATTTTGAAAATATGTGTTTGAAGCATTTTTATTATAATCTTGAACTTTGCCATGGAAATATTTTAAGAAGGCCTTGTATTTGGTGGTTCAATTTTTGGCATGCGCACCTTGTGATCAGAGTGGTACTAAACCCACAGGAATGAATCAATCATTGTTTCCATCAATCAGTCAAAACTCGACAATCACCCACCTACCCACTCAATCAATTGATCAAAACTCAATCACCCATCCAACACTAACTCGATCAAACGCCCACTCACTCAGTCAGTCCTTATGTCAATCAGTCTGTCAGTCAATCCATCAGTTTCGTATGTCAATCCATCAGTCAATCAATCAGTCTGTATGTCAATCCATCAGTCCGTATGTCAATCGACCAGTCAATCAATCCATCCGTATGTCAATCCATCAGTCAATCAATCAGTCCGTATGTCAATCCATCAGTTAATCAATCAGTCTGTATGTCAATCCATCAGTCAATCCATCAGTCCGTATGTCAATCCCTGTTGCAGGTTCCTGTGCGCAAAGCCCGTGGAGCTCCACCTGCAGCCCCTCCTCAGCCTGGACCCCGGCCTCCCGCCGTGCCCCGTCACCCACGAGACCCATCTCCCTGTGAGTAGCCACTGGCAGCTGTGTAGCTGGAGAGATGGTTGACTGTTATGTCCGAGTTTCACCGCGGCCACACATCACTGGGACGTCATGTAACTGGAGAGATGGTTGACTGTCATGTCCGAGTTTCACCGCGGCCACACATTACTGGGACGTCACGTAACTGGAGAGATGGTTTACTGTCATGTCCGAGTTTCACCGCGGCCACACATTACTGGGACGTCACGTAACTGGAGAGATGGTTGACTGTCATGTCCGAGTTTCACCGCGGCCACACATTACTGGGACGTCACGTAACTGGAGAGATGGTTGACTCTCATGTCCGAGTTTCACCGCGGCCACACATTGCTGTATATCTCCTCTATAGCACCTACAATAACAAAAGGGCGGCGGAGAAGCCCAGGTGATTTAAGCGTTCGCTCGTCACGCTGAACACCCGGGTTCAATGTATGAAGCCTATTTCTGTTTTTCCCCGCCGGGATATTGCTGGAATATTGCTAAAAGCGGCGTAAAGCTGTACTCACTCACTCACAATAACAAACAGTAAGGATATTACAGACTAAACATTTTCCATTTATTTACCATGCGTTACCAGGTACGAGTGTGTTCCCTGTATTATTGCTTATCCTTCTCCAGATTCCTATCCACTGCGAGTACGACAGAGACATCCTAGTCACGGTGACAGACAGCAGCGGCCGGAAGTTCGACAACTTCTCATCTCTCGCCATTGACTGGAGCGTCTCCAGCACCAGCCTCGCCTCCATCCCCACCCCCGATGACCTGACCACCGACATCACCTCCACGCAGGACGGCAAGAAGCTGGTCAGGAGTAAGTTGAGAAACGATGGGATTATCTTGTTCTGACTTAGATATACTTGAAGTGGGTTGGAAATGATTTAAAGCATCAAACAACCTCATTGTGAAAATGAGTCAAATGCAAAGACATTTCAGAACACTTGTCCCTCACCCATTGTTTATTTATGACCGAAAGAATTTGTTACAGCTTTATTAGTTTTCATTAAAGAAGTCATGACTTTCGTATTATCTTTCAGACTCCATCAACAACACATAAAGGCCATGTATGCACCGATATCAAAGGGGGCAGTGGGGTATTTTAGTGGTTAAAGCATTTGCCCGTCATGCCAAATGTGTGAAGCCCATTTCTGGTGTCCCCCGCAATGATATTGCTGGAATATTGCTTAAAGCGGCATGAAACCATAATCAATCATTCAGTATTAATTTTCAATAAAGAAGTCATGACTATCATATTTTCCTTATGACAACACAGTATACAGGTCATGAATATACAGATAGCAAAGACCCTGGACCCCAGAAATTGTGAAACCCGACTCAACAACATGAAGTGGTGACGGGATATCTGTGTGGCCCAGTGTATGGTGCCATGATTTGCCTTGAAGAGTTGTGTCCCTTAGATACTTGTTGGGTTCAAATCCCAGATTTGACTCGGTTGTCATCACACACACTCATGGATTACACCTTCATGCCTTTCCTCCCACGCTGAGCTGATATACAGGACTAAAACACTTCTCATAATCTCCTCCTCCTCATAATCTCCTCCTTCTCATAACCTCCTACTTGTCATAACCTCCTCATAATCTCCTACTTCTCATAATCTCCTACTTCTCATAATCTCCTCCTTCTCATAACCTCCTCATAATCTCCTCATAATCTCCTACTTCTCATAACCTCCTACTTCTCATAACCTCCTACTTCTCATAACCTCCTCCTCATAATCTCCTACTTCTCATAATCTCCTACTTCTCATAACCTCCTACTTCTCATAACCTCCTCCTCATAATCTCCTACTTCTCATAATCTCCTCCTTCTCATAACCTCCTCCTCATAATCTCCTACTTCTCATAATCTCCTTCTCATAACCTCCTACTTCTCATAACCTCCTCCTTCTCATAATCTCCTACTTCTCATAATCTCCTACTTCTCATAATCTCCTACTTCTCATAACCTCCTTCTCATAATCTCCTACTTCTCATAACCTCCTCATAATCTCCTACTTCTCATAATCTCCTACTTCTCATAACCTCCTCCTCATAATCTCCTCCTTCTCATAACCTCCTCCTCATAATCTCCTACTCATAATCTCCTACTTCTCATAACCTCCTTCTCATAACCTCCTACTTCTCATAACCTCCTCCTCATAATCTCCTACTTCTCATAATCTCCTCCTTCTCATAACCTCCTCCTCATAATCTCCTACTTCACATAATCTCCTACTTCTCATAACCTCCTACTTCTCATAACCTCCTCCTTCTCATAATCTCCTACTTCTCATAACCTCCTACTTCTCATAACCTCCTTCTCATAATCTCCCACTTCTCATAACCTCCTCCTCATAATCTCCTACTTCTCATAATCTCCTACTTCTCATAACCTCCTCCTCATAATCTCCTCCTTCTCATAACCTCCTCCTCATAATCTCCTACTCATAATCTCCTACTTCTCATAACCTCCTCCTTCTCATAATCTCCTCCTTCTCATAACCTCCTCCTTCTTATCCCTGCAGCCTACCAGACTCTGTTGCCAGCCGGAAGACCAGGAACCGTGGTTGTCTCGGCAACCACCAACAGCTACAACTCTAAACATCTGAGGAATGCTGGAAGCAAGATTTCTGTGAGTTACCCCACTTGTAGGCATAGATATGTGTGACAATTTCTGTGAGTGACCCCACTTGTAGGTTTAGATATGTGCGAAGATTTCTGTGAGTGACCCCACTTGTAGGTTTAGATATGTGTGAAGATTTCTGTGAGTAACCCGACTTGTAGGCTTAGATATGTGTGAAGATTTCTGTGAGTGACCCCACTTGTAGGCTTAGATATGTGCGAAGATTTCTACTTCATAATCAATTCTTGAAGGCACATTGCCAACACATTAAGTATCAGTAATGAAGGTACAAGAAATGAAGACAAAATATTGCTAATAAATATATTCCTTTCAAATCAAAACCATATTAATATTTTGTCATTTTTAATATTTTGCTATATTTAGTCCAGACTCTTTTGAAAAACAAGAGAATAAATTTTTTTGCAAAGTTTTTTATATTTCTGTAAAAATGTGTTTGGTTGTCATGGTTACCAGTACTCTATTTTTCTTACTACTCATTCTTGCTAGGGATAATCCTGTAATGTCACAGCAGACTGAGGACTGTACTATCTATGTGCAGAATAGTTCTAAACATTTCTAAACATTAAGTGGAGTGGTCAGTGACTAGTCTCTGTGTTCTCAGGAAGCTATCCACCCCCGAATCAGCAAGTCGATCGAGCTGCTGCTTGTGGAGGGTGCCTACATCTCGCCGGAGCAAGTGTCCGTCTTCAACCATCCCTCCAATAAGGTCAGTAGATGAAACCGTAGGAATGTGGCCTTGTGGTCCCAGGTGCCTCAATATATGGGACAGAGTTGTGTCCCTTTGTTGTACCAGGATCTGTAAATCTTTGGTTTGAATCCCAATTTTGTCCTTATTCTGATGAATCTTGAAAAGTGGTTTGTTGAATTTCTAATATCTTCTTGTAGAGCATGACCATGTCTAGGGATTTGACTAGTTCAGGGCAAAGTGTTGAACAGCTGACACCAAGGTTTTGTTTTTCAGGTGACAATAAACATCAAGAGAGGCTCTGGGTATTTCTTTATTGAGGAGCACAACTCCGACGTGGTCGGACTCAAGTACGACATCAAGTCCAAGTCGGTGATGGTTCGTATGTTCAATGAAGTCTTGTAGCTTTTCAAATGAATCTCATCGTCTAATACAGAAGTTTCATTCAGGTTTAAGAACAACTTCAATAGTTGTACTTTTCTTGAACACTTGGTGCAGCAAGAGGCTTGTTCTCCCATACTAACTGATCAGTGTGCAGCTAGAGGCTTGGTCTCCCATACTAACTGATCAGTGTGCAGCTAGAGGCTTGGTCTCCCATACTAACTGATCAGTGTGCAGCTAGAGGCTTGATCTCCCATACTAACTGATCAGTGTGCTGCTAGAGGCTTGGTCTCCCATACTAACTGATCAGTGTGCAGCTAGAGGCTTGGTCTCCCATACTAACTGATCAGTGTGCAGCTAGAGGCTTGGTCTCCCATACTAACTGATCAGTGTGCTGCTAGAGGCTTGATCTCCCATACTAACTGATCAGTGTGCAGCTAGAGGCTTGGTCTCCCATACTAACTGATCAGTGTGCTGCTAGAGGCTTGGTCTCCCATACTAACTGATCAGTGTGCAGCTAGAGGCTTGATCTCCCATACTAACTGATCAGTGTGCAGCTAGAGGCTTGGTCTCCCATACTAACTGATCAGTGTGCAGCTAGAGGCTTGGTCTCCCATACTAACTGATCAGTGTGCAGCTAGAGGCTTGGTCTCCCATACTAACTGATCAGTGTGCAGCTAGAGGCTTGATCTCCCATACTAACTGATCAGTGTGCAGCTAGAGGCTTGATCTCCCATACTAACTGATCAGTGTGCAGCTAGAGGCTTGTTCTCCCATACTAACTGATCAGTGTGCTGCTAGAGGCTTGGTCTCCCATACTAACTGATCAGTGTGCAGCTAGAGGCTTGGTCTCCCATACTAACTGATCAGTGTGCAGCTAGGGGCTTGTTCTCCCATACTAACTGATCAGGGTGCAGCTAGAGGCTTGGTCTCCCATACTAACTGATCAGTGTGCAGCTAGAGGCTTGGTCTCCCATACTAACTGATCAGTGTGCAGCTAGAGGCTTGATCTCCCATACTAACTGATCAGTGTGCTGCTAGAGGCTTGGTCTCCCATACTAACTGATCAGTGTGCAGCTAGAGGCTTGGTCTCCCATACTAACTGATCAGTGTGCAGCTAGAGGCTTGGTCTCCCATACTAACTGATCAGTGTGCAGCTAGAGGCTTGGACTCCCATACTAACTGATCAGTGTGCAGCTAGAGGCTTGGTCTCCCATACTAACTGATCAGTGTGCTGCTAGAGGCTTGGTCTCCCATACTAACTGATCAGTGTGCAGCTAGAGGCTTGGTCTCCCATACTAACTGATCAGTGTGCTGCTAGAGGCTTGATCTCCCATACTTACTGATCAGTGTGCAGCTAGAGGCTTGGTCTCCCATACTAACTGATCAGTGTGCTGCTAGAGGCTTGGTCTCCCATACTAACTGATCAGTGTGCTGCTAGAGACTTGGTCTCCCATACTAACTGATCAGTGTGCTGCTAGAGGCTTGATCTCCCATACTAACTGATCAGTGTGCTGCTAGAGACTTGGTCTCCCATACTAACTGATCAGTGTGCAGCTAGAGGCTTGTTCTCCCATACTAACTGATCAGTGTGCAGCTAGAGGCTTGATCTCCCATACTAACTGATCAGTGTGCAGCTAGAGGCTTGGTCTCCCATACTAACTGATCAGTGTGCAGCTAGAGGCTTGTTCTCCCATACTAACTGATCAGTGTGCTGCTAGAGGCTTGGTCTCCCATACTAACTGATCAGTGTGCAGCAAGAGGCTTGGTCTCCCATACTAACTGATCAGTGTGCAGCTAGAGGCTTGTTCTCCCATACTAACTGATCAGTGTGCAGCTAGAGGCTTGGTCTCCCATACTAACTGATCAGTGTGCAGCTAGAGGCTTGGTCTCCCATACTAACTGATCAGTGTGCAGCTAGAGGCTTGATCTCCCATACTAACTGATCAGTGTGCTGCTAGAGGCTTGGTCTCCCATACTAACTGATCAGTGTGCAGCTAGAGGCTTGGTCTCCCATACTAACTGATCAGTGTGCAGCTAGAGGCTTGGTCTCCCATACTAACTGATCAGTGTGCAGCTAGAGGCTTGGTCTCCCATACTAACTGATCAGTGTGCAGCTAGAGGCTTGGTCTCCCATACTAACTGATCAGTGTGCTGCTAGAGGCTTGATCTCCCATACTTACTGATCAGTGTGCAGCTAGAGGCTTGGTCTCCCATACTAACTGATCAGTGTGCTGCTAGAGGCTTGGTCTCCCATACTAACTGATCAGTGTGCTGCTAGAGACTTGGTCTCCCATACTAACTGATCAGTGTGCTGCTAGAGGCTTGATCTCCCATACTAACTGATCAGTGTGCTGCTAGAGACTTGGTCTCCCATACTAACTGATCAGTGTGCTGCTAGAGGCTTGATCTCCCATACTAACTGATCAGTGTGCAGCTAGAGGCTTGGTCTCCCATACTAACTGATCAGTGTGCTGCTAGAGGATTGGTCTCCCATACTAACTGATCAGTGTGCTGCTAGAGGCTTGGTCTCCCATACTAACTGATCAGTGTGCAGCTAGAGGCTTGGTCTCCCATACTAACTGATCAGTGTGCTGCTAGAGGCTTGGTCTCCCATACTAACTGATCAGTGTGCTGCTAGAGACTTGGTCTCCCATACTAACTGATCAGTATGCAGCTAGAGGCTTGGTCTCCCATACTAACTGATCAGTGTGCAGCTAGAGGCTTGGTCTCCCATACTAACTGATCAGTGTGCAGCTAGAGGCTTGGTCTCCCATACTAACTGATCAGTATGCAGCTAGAGGCTTGGTCTCCCATACTAACTGATCAGTGTGCAGCTAGAGACTCGGTCTCCCATACTAACTGATCAGTGTGCAGCTAGAGGCATGGTCTCCCATACTAACTGATCAGTGTGCTGCTAGACACTTGGTCTCCCATACTAACTGATCAGTGTGCAGCTAGAGGCTTGGTCTCCCATACTAACTGATCAGTGTGCAGCTAGAGGCTTGGTCTCCCATACTAACTGATCAGTGTGCTGCTAGAGGCTTGGTCTCCCATACTAACTGATCAGTGTGCAGCTAGAGGCTTGGTCTCCCATACTAACTGATCAGTGTGCAGCTAGAGACTTGGTCTCCCATACTAACTGATCAGTGTGCTGCTAGAGACTTGATCTCCCATACTAACTGATCAGTGTGCTGCTAGAGGCTTGATCTCCCATACTAACTGATCAGTGTGCTGCTAGAGACTTGATCTCCCATACTTACTGATCAGTGTGCAGCTAGAGGCTTGGTCTCCCATACTAACTGATCAGTGTGCAGCTAGAGGCTTGGTCTCCCATACTAACTGATCAGTGTGCAGCTAGAGACTTGGTCTCCCATATTAACTGATCAGTATGCAGCTAGAGGCTTGTTCTCCCATACTAACTGATCAGTGTGCAGCTAGAGGCTTGGTCTCCCATACTAACTGATCAGTGTGTAGCTAGAGGCTTGTTCTCCCATACTAACTGATCAGTGTGCAGCTAGAGGCTTGGTCTCCCATACTAACTGATCAGTGTGCAGCTAGAGGCTTGGTCTCCCATACTAACTGATCAGTGTGCAGCTAGAGGCTTGGTCTCCCATACTAACTGATCAGTGTGCAGCTAGAGGCTTGGTCTCCCATACTAACTGATCAGTGTGCTGCTAGAGGCTTGGTCTCCCATACTAACTGATCAGTGTGCTGCTAGAGGCTTGATCTCCCATACTAACTGATCAGTGTGCTGCTAGAGGCTTGGTCTCCCATACTAACTGATCAGTGTGCAGCTAGAGGCTTGGTCTCCCATACTAACTGATCAGTGTGCAGCTAGAGGCTTGGTTTCCCATACTAACTGATCAGTGTGCTGCTAGAGGCTTGGTCTCCCATACTAACTGATCAGTGTGCTGCTAGAGGCTTGATCTCCCATACTAACTGATCAGTGTGCAGCTAGAGGCTTGGTCTCCCATACTAATAGATCAGTGTGCAGCTAGAGGCTTGGTCTCCCATACTAACTGATCAGTGTGCAGCTAGAGGCTTGGTCTCCCATACTAACTGATCAGTGTGCAGCTAGAGGCTTGATCTCCCATACTAACTGATCAGTGTGCAGCTAGAGGCTTGGTCTCCCATACTAACTGATCAGTGTGCAGCTAGAGGCTTGTTCTCCCATACTTACTGATCAGTGTGCAGCTAGAGGCTTGGTCTCCCATACTAACTGATCAGTGTGCAGCTAGAGGCTTGGTCTCCCATACTAACTGATCAGTGTGCAGCTAGAGGCTTGGTCTCCCATACTAACTGATCAGTGTGCAGCTAGAGGCTTGGTCTCCCATACTAACTGATCAGTGTGCAGCTAGAGGCTTGATCTCCCATACTAACTGATCAGTGTGCAGCTAGAGACTTGATCTCCCATTCTAACTGATCAGTGTGCAGCTAGAGGCTTGGTCTCCCATACTAACTGATCAGTGTGCAGCTAGAGACTTGATCTCCCATACTAACTGATCAGTGTGCAGCTAGAGGCTTGGTCTCCCATACTAATAGATCAGTGTGCAGCTAGAGGCTTGGTCTCCCATACTAACTGATCAGTGTGCAGCTAGAGGCTTGGTCTCCCATACTAACTGATCAGTGTGCAGCTAGAGGCTTGATCTCCCATACTAACTGATCAGTGTGCAGCTAGAGGCTTGGTCTCCCATACTAACTGATCAGTGTGCAGCTAGAGGCTTGTTCTCCCATACTTACTGATCAGTGTGCAGCTAGAGGCTTGGTCTCCCATACTAACTGATCAGTGTGCAGCTAGAGGCTTGGTCTCCCATACTAACTGATCAGTGTGCAGCTAGAGGCTTGGTCTCCCATACTAACTGATCAGTGTGCAGCTAGAGGCTTGGTCTCCCATACTAACTGATCAGTGTGCAGCTAGAGGCTTGATCTCCCATACTAACTGATCAGTGTGCAGCTAGAGACTTGATCTCCCATTCTAACTGATCAGTGTGCAGCTAGAGGCTTGGTCTCCCATACTAACTGATCAGTGTGCAGCTAGAGACTTGATCTCCCATACTAACTGATCAGTGTGCTGCTAGAGGCTTGGTCTCCCATACTAACTGATCAGTGTGCAGCTAGAGGCTTGGTCTCCCATACTAACTGATCAGTGTGCTGCTAGAGGCTTGGTCTCCCATACTAACTGATCAGTGTGCTGCTAGAGGCTTGGTCTCCCATACTAACTGATCAGTGTGCAGCTAGAGGCTTGGTCTCCCATACTAACTGATCAGTGTGCAGCTAGAGGCTTGGTCTCCCATACTAACTGATCAGTGTGCAGCTAGAGGCTTGGCCTCCCATACTAACTGATCAGTGTGCTGCTAGAGACTTGGTCTCCCATACTAACTGATCAGTGTGCTGCTAGAGGCTTGGTCTCCCATACTTACTGATCAGTGTGCTGCTAGAGGCTTGGTCTCCCATACTAACTGATCAGTGTGCAGCTAGAGGCTTGGTTTCCCATACTAACTGATCAGTGTGCTGCTAGAGGCTTGGTCTCCCATACTAACTGATCAGTGTGCTGCTAGAGGCTTGATCTCCCATACTAACTGATCAGTGTGCAGCTAGAGGCTTGGTCTCCCATACTAATAGATCAGTGTGCAGCTAGAGGCTTGGTCTCCCATACTAACTGATCAGTGTGCAGCTAGAGGCTTGGTCTCCCATACTAACTGATCAGTGTGCAGCTAGAGGCTTGATCTCCCATACTAACTGATCAGTGTGCAGCTAGAGGCTTGGTCTCCCATACTAACTGATCAGTGTGCAGCTAGAGGCTTGTTCTCCCATACTTACTGATCAGTGTGCAGCTAGAGGCTTGGTCTCCCATACTAACTGATCAGTGTGCAGCTAGAGGCTTGGTCTCCCATACTAACTGATCAGTGTGCAGCTAGAGGCTTGGTCTCCCATACTAACTGATCAGTGTGCAGCTAGAGGCTTGGTCTCCCATACTAACTGATCAGTGTGCAGCTAGAGGCTTGATCTCCCATACTAACTGATCAGTGTGCAGCTAGAGACTTGATCTCCCATTCTAACTGATCAGTGTGCAGCTAGAGGCTTGGTCTCCCATACTAACTGATCAGTGTGCAGCTAGAGACTTGATCTCCCATACTAACTGATCAGTGTGCTGCTAGAGGCTTGGTCTCCCATACTAACTGATCAGTGTGCAGCTAGAGGCTTGGTCTCCCATACTAACTGATCAGTGTGCTGCTAGAGGCTTGGTCTCCCATACTAACTGATCAGTGTGCTGCTAGAGGCTTGGTCTCCCATACTAACTGATCAGTGTGCAGCTAGAGGCTTGGTCTCCCATACTAACTGATCAGTGTGCAGCTAGAGGCTTGGTCTCCCATACTAACTGATCAGTGTGCAGCTAGAGGCTTGGCCTCCCATACTAACTGATCAGTGTGCTGCTAGAGACTTGGTCTCCCATACTAACTGATCAGTGTGCTGCTAGAGGCTTGGTCTCCCATACTAACTGATCAGTGTGCTGCTAGAGGCTTGGTCTCCCATACTAACTGATCAGTGTGCAGCTAGAGGCTTGATCTCCCATACTTACTGATCAGTGTGCTGCTAGAGGCTTGGTCTCCCATACTAACTGATCAGTGTGCAGCAAGAGGCTTGTTCTCCCATACTAACTGATCAGTGTGCAGCTAGAGGCTTGATCTCCCATACTAACTGATCAGTGTGCAGCTAGAGGCTTGGTCTCACATACTAACTGATCAGTGTGCAGCTAGAGGCTTGATCTCCCATACTAACTGATCAGTGTGCAGCTAGAGGCTTGGTCTCCCATACTAACGGATCAGTGTGCTGCTAGAGGCTTGGTCTCCCATACTAACTGATCAGTGTGCTGCTAGAGGCTTGGTCTCCCATACTAACTGATCAGTGTGGTCAGAGATGTTTAAGGGCAACCAGTTGATATTTGAACTGAGTAATCGATCTCTGAAAAAGGTGGACAAAATTTGAGTTGTCAAGATGTGTGTAATATCAAGATGTGTGTGTGTGTGTCGTCAAGGTGTGTGTGTGGTGGCAAGATGTGTGTGGTGTCGAGATATGCGTGTGTGTCTGTGTGGTGTCAAGATGTGTCATCAAGGTGTTTGTATGTGTCTTGTCAAGATGTGTGTGGTGTCAAGATGTGTCATCAAGGTGTGTGTATGTGTCTTGTCAAGATGTGTGTGGTGACAAGATGTGTCATCAAGGTGTTTGTGTGTGTCTTGTCAAGATGTGTGTAGTATCAAGATGTGTGTCTTGTCAAGATGTGTAGTATCAAGATATGTGTAGTATCAAATTGTGTGTAGTTTTAAATTGTGTGTAGTATCAAGTTGTGTGTAGTATCAAATTGTAAGTAGTATCAAGTTGTGTGTAGTATCAAGATATGTGTAGTATCAAATTATGTGTAGTATCAAGATGTGTGTAGTATCAAGATGTGTGTAGTATCAAGATGTGTGTAGTATCAAGTTGTGTGTAGTATCAAGATATGTGTAGTATCAATTCATGTGTAGTATCAAGATGTGCATAGTATCAAGTTGTGTGCAGTATCAAGATGTGTGTAGTATCAAGATGTGTGTAGTATCAAGTTGTGTGCAGTATCAAGATGTGTGTAGTTTCAAGATGTGTGTAGTATCAAGTTGTGTGTAGTATCAAGTTGTGTGTAGTATCAAGTTGTGTGTAGTATCAAGATATGTGTTGTATCAAGTTGTGTGTAGTATCAAGTTGTGTGTAGTATCAAGATGTGTGTAGTATCAAGATATGTGTAGTATCGAGTTGTGTGTAGTATCAAGATGTGTGTAGTATCAAGATGTGTGTAGTATCAAGATATGTGTAGTATCGAGTTGTGTGTAGTATCAAGATGTGTGTAGTATCAAGTTGTGTGTAGTATGAAGTTGTGTGTAGTATCAAGTTGTGTGTAGTATCAAGATATGTGTAGTATCAAGTTGTGTGTAGTATCAAGATGTGTGTAGTATCAAGATGTGTGTAGTATCAAGATATGTGTAGTATCAAGATATGTGTAGTATCAAGATGTGTGTAGTATGAAGATATGTGTAGTATCAAGATGTGTGTAGTATCAAGATGTGTCTAGTATCAAATTGTAAGTAGTATCAAGTTGTGTGTAGTATCAAGTTGTGTGCAGTATCAAGATGTGTGTAGTATCAAGATGTGTGTAGTATCAAGTTGTGTGCAGTATCAAGATGTGTGTAGTATCAAGTTGTGTGTAGTATCAAGTTGTGTGTAGTATCAAGATATGTGTAGTATCAAGTTGTGTGTAGTATCAAGTTGTGTGTAGTATCAAGATGTGTGTAGTATCAAGATATGTGTAGTATCGAGTTGTGTGTAGTATCAAGATGTGTGTAGTATCAAGATGTGTGTAGTATCAAGATATGTGTAGTATCGAGTTGTGTGTAGTATCAAGATGTGTGTAGTATCAAGATGTGTGTAGTATCAAGATGTGTGTAGTATCAAGATATGTGTAGTATCAAGATATGTGTAGTATCAAGATATGTGTAGTATCGAGTTGTGTGTAGTATAAAGATGTGTGTAGTATCAAGATGTGTGTAGTATCAAGATGTGTGTAGTATCAAGATGTGTGTAGTATCAAATTGTAAGTAGTATCAAGATATGTGTAGTATCAAGTTGTGTGTTGTATCAAGATGTGTGGTATCAAGATATGTGTAGTATCAAATTGTAAGTAGTATCAAGTTGTGTGTAGTATCGAGATGTGTGTAGTATCGAGTTGTGTGTAGTATCAAGATGTGTGTAGTATCAAATTGTAAGTAGTATCAAGTTGTGTGTAGTATCAAGATGTGTGTAGTATCAAGATGTGTGTAGTATCAAGATATGTGTAGTATCAAATTGTAAGTAGTAACAAGATATGTGTAGTATCAAGATATGTGTAGTATCAAGATATGTGTAGTATCAAGTTGTGTGTAGTATCAAGATATGTGTAGTATCAAGATATGTGTAGTATCGAGTTGTGTGTAGTATCAAGATGTGTGTAGTATCAAGTTGTGTGTAGTATCAAGTTGTGTGTAGTATCAAGTTGTGTGTAGTATCAAGATATGTGTAGTATCAAGTTGTGTGTAGTATCAAGATGTGTGTAGTATCAAGATGTGTGTAGTATCAAGATATGTGTAGTATCAAGATATGTGTAGTATCAAGATATGTGTAGTATCGAGTTGTGTGTAGTATAAAGATGTGTGTAGTATCAAGATGTGTGTAGTATCAAATTGTAAGTAGTATCAAGATATGTGTAGTATCAAGTTGTTTGTTGTATCAAGATGTGTGGTATCAAGATATGTGTAGTATCAAATTGTAAGTAGTATCAAGTTGTGTGTAGTATCGAGATGTGTGTAGTATCGAGTTGTGTGTAGTATCAAGATGTGTGTAGTATCAAATTGTAAGTAGTATCAAGTTGTGTGTAGTATCAAGATGTGTGTAGTATCAAGATATGTGTAGTATCAAGATATGTGTAGTATCAAATTGTAAGTAGTATCAAGATATGTGTAGTATCAAGATGTGTGTAGTATCAAGTTGTGTGTAGTATCAAGATGTGTGTAGTATCAAGATATATGTAGTATCAAGATATGTGTAGTATCAAGATGTGTGTAGTATCAAGTTGTGTGTAGTTTCAAGATGTGTGTAGTATCAAGATGTGTGTAGTATCAAGATGTGTGTAGTATCAAGATATATGTAGTATCAAGATATGTGTAGTATCAAGTTGTGTGTAGTATCAAGATATGTGTGGTATCAAGATATGTGTAGTATCAAGTTGTGTGTAGTATCAAGATATGTGTAGTATCAAGATATGTGTAGTATCGAGTTGTGTGTAGTATCAAGATATGTGTAGTATCAAGTTGTGTGTAGTATCAAGATATGTGTAGTATCAAGATATGTGTAGTATCAAATTGTAAGTAGTATCGAGTTGTGTGTAGTAACAAGATATGTGTAGTATCAAATTGTAAGTAGTATCGAGTTGTGTGTAGTATCAAGATGTGTGTAGTAACAAGATATGTGTAGTAACAAGATGTGTGTAGTATCAAATTGTAAGTAGTATCGAGTTGTGTGTAGTATCGAGTTGTGTGTAGTATCAAGATATGTGTAGTATCAAATTGTAAGTAGTATCAAGTTGTGTGTAGTATCAAGTTGTGTGTAGTATCAAGATATGTGTAGTATCAAGTTGTGTGTAGTATCAAGATATGTGTAGTAACAAGATATGTGTAGTATCAAATTGTAAGTAGTATCAAGTTGTGTGTAGTATCAAGTTGTGTGTAGTATCAAGATATGTGTAGTAACAAGATATGTTTAGTATCAAATTGTAAGTAGTATCGAGTTGTGTGTAGTAACAAGATATGTGTAGTATCAAGTTGTGTGTAGTATCAAGATATGTGTAGTAACAAGATATGGGTAGTAACAAGATATGTGTAGTATCAAATTGTAAGTAGTATCGAGTTGTGTGTAGTAGCAAGATATGTGTAGTATCAAATTGTAAGTAGTATCGAGTTGTGTGTAGTATCAAGATGTGTGTAGTAACAAGATATGTGTAGTAACAAGATGTGTGTAGTATCAAATTGTAAGTAGTATCAAGATATGTGTAGTATCGAGTTGTGTGTAGTTTCAAGATGTGTGTAGTATCAAATTGTAAGTAGTATCAAGATGTGTGTAGTATCTGGTTGTGTGTAGTATCAAGATATGTGTAGTATCAAATTGTAAGTAGTATCAAGATATGTGTAGTATCGAGTTGTGTGTAGTATCAAGATGTGTGTAGTATCAAGATGTGTGTTGTATCAAGTTGTGTGTAGTATCAAGTTGTGTGTAGTATCAAGATATGTGTAGTATCAAGTTGTGTGTAGTATCAAGTTGTGTGTAGTATCAAGATATGTGTAGTATCAAGTTGTGTGTAGTATCAAGATATGTGTAGTATCAAATTGTAAGTAGTATCAAGATATGTGTAGTATCAAGATGTGTGTAGTATCAAATTGTGTGTAGTTTCAAGATATGTGTAGTATCAAGATGTGTGTAGTATCAAGATGTGTGTAGTATCAAATTGTGTGTAGTATCAAGTTGTGTGTAGTATCAAGTTGTGTGTAGTATCAAGATATGTGTAGTATCAAGTTGTGTGTAGTATCAAGATATGTGTAGTATCAAATTGTAAGTAGTATCAAGATATGTGTAGTATCAAGATGTGTGTAGTATCAAATTGTGTGTATTTTGAAGATATGTGTAGTATCAAGATGTGTGTAGTATCAAGATGTGTGTAGTATCAAATTGTGTGTAGTATCAAGATATGTGTAGTATCAAGATGTGTGTAGTATCAAGATATGTGTAGTATCAAGATGTGTGTAGTATCAAGATATGTGTAGTATCAAGATATGTGTAGTATCAAGATGTGTGTAGTATCAAGTTGTGTGTAGTATCAAGTTGTGTGTAGTATCAAGTTGTGTGTAGTATCAAGATATGTGTAGTATCAAGTTGTGTGTAGTATCAAGTTGTGTGTAGTATCAAGATATGTGTAGTATCAAGTTGTGTGTAGTATCAAGTTGTGTGTAGTATCAAGTTGTGTGTAGTATCAAGATATGTGTAGTATCAAGTTGTGTGTAGTATCAAGATATGTGTACTATCAAATTGTAAGTAGTATCAAGTTGTGTGTAGTATCAAGATGTGTGTAGTATCAAATTGTGTGTAGTATCAAGATGTGTGTAGTATCAAATTGTGTGTAGTATCAAGATGTGTGTAGTATCAAGATATGTGTAGTATCAAGATATGTGTAGTATCAAGATATGTGTAGTATCAAGATGTGTGTAGTATCAAATTGTGTGTAGTATCAAGATATGTGTAGTATCAAATTGTGTGTAGTATCAAGATATGTGTAGTATCAAGATGTGTGTAGTATCAAATTGTGTGTAGTATCAAGATGTGTGTAGTATCAAATTGTGTGTAGTATCAAGATGTGTGTAGTATCAAGTTGTGTGTAGTATCAAGATATGTGTAGTATCAAGATGTGTGTAGTATCAAGATGTGTGTAGTATCAAGATGTGTGTAGTATCAAGTTGTGTGTAGTATCAAGATGTGTGTAGTATCAAGATGTGTGTAGTATCAAGTTGTGTGTAGTATCAAGATGTGTGTACTACAAGTTGTGTGTAGTATCAAGATATGTGTAGTATCAAGATGTGTGTAGTATCAAGAATTTTGTATTATCAAGATGTGTGGTATCAAGGCGTGTGTAGTATTAGGGTGTGTGTGTAGTATCAAAATGTGTGTGTTGTCAAGATGTGTGGTATCAAGGCGTGTGTAGTATCAAGATGTGTGTAAAATCAAGATGTGTGTGTTGCCAAGTTGTGTGTAGTATCAAATTGTAAGTAGTATCAAGTTGTGTGTAGTATCAAGATGTGTGTAGTATCAAGATGTGTGTAGTATCAAGATATGTGTAGTATCAAGATGTGTGTAGTATCAAGAATTTTGTATTATCAAGATGTGTGGTATCAAGGCGTGTGTAGTATTAGGGTGTGTGTGTAGTATCAAAATGTGCGTGTTGTCAAGATGTGTGGTATCAAGGCGTGTGTAGTATCAAGATGTGTGTAAAATCAAGATGTGTGTGTTGCCAAGATGTGTGTAGTATGGAGATGTATGGTATCGATATGTGTGTGATATCAAGGCATGTCTTTGTGTGTCAGGTGAACCCACTGAAGGATGGCTCCCAGACGTTCACGGTGTTTGATCTGTGTCTGGACAACATCCAACATCCGACCGGCACCGTCCACATCTCCGGCGTCGGCAGCATCCAGGTCGTAGTGCTTGACAAGGTAGGACCAACCGACTGGCATCAGCTTGTCATCAGTTAGGTTACAGTAGAATGGCAGGGCACTGAATTAGGAAATATGCATACTGTGTTTCAGCTGTGGTAAACTGAATTTGAATTAATTTCTGGTAGAGCACTTTGGAAGACCATGTTTACCTTTACCCGTGGGGATTCCAGGAGAGAACTGGTTCCCAGCGGGCTATGCTGGTTGTACCATGGGGATTCCAGGATAGAACTGGTTCCCAGTGGGCTATACTAGTTCTACCATGGGGATTCCAGGAGAGAACTGGTTCCCAGCAGGCTATGCTGGTTGTACCATGGGGATTCCAGGATAGAACTGGTTCCCAGTGGGCTATACTAGTTCTACCATGGGGATTCCAGGAGAGAACTGGTTCCCAGCGGGCTATACTGGTTGTACCATGAGGATACCAGGCTAGTACTGGTTCCCATCGGACTATACTGGTTGTACCTTGAGGATTCCAGGCTAGAACTGGTTCCCAGTGGGCCAAACCGGTTCTACTGTGAGGATTCCAGGCAAGAACTGGTTCCCAGTGGTCTATACTGGTTCTACTTTGGGGATTCCAGGTTAGAACTGGTTCCCAGCGGGCTATACTGGTTGTACCATGATGATTCCAGGCTAGAACTGGTTTCCAGTGGGCTATACTGGTTCTACTGTGGGGATTCCAGGCTAGAACTGGTTTCCATTGGGCTATACTGGTTCTACTGTGGGGATTCCAGGCTAGAACTGGTTTCCAGTGGGCTATACTGGTTCTACTTTGGGGATTCCAGGCTAGAACTGGTTTCCAGTGGGCTATACTGGTTCTACTGTGAGGATTCCAGGCTAGAACTGGTTTCCAGTGGGCTATACTGGTTCTACTGTTGGGATTCCAGGCTAGAACTGGTTTCCAGTGGGCTATACTGGTTCTACTGTGGGGATTCCAGGCTAGAACTGGTTCCCAGTGGGCTATACTGGTTCTACATTGGGGATTCCAGGAGAGAAGAGGCATTTGAGAGGATTGGGTGGTCGGCTTGCGGACGTCACTGCTGAGTGCAGTGTTAAACTAAACACACGCACACACGCACACACACACGCACACACGCACACACGCACACACACGCAAGATCCATATTGACAAAATGACTTGCTTTCAACACACTGCTTATCTCGAGCATCAAGTATATTAAGTAAGGTAGCACTGTAAATGCAGCTCACTGTCTTCACCTCTGCTTCATGTTCCAGGTCGAGGTACGGAAGGAGCTGAAGGCCAGGGTACAGGTCCTGGACGTCCACGGCAACGCTCTTCTCTCAAGCTTCTTCTCCCTCATGGGCCTCAAGCTGGAGCCTGCGTCGGACATCATCACTGTCAGGTAAGTGGTTGACATGGCAACGCTCTTCTCTCAAGCTTCTTCTCCCTCATGGGCCTCAAGCTGGAGCCTGCGTCGGACATCATCACTGTCAGGTAAGTGGTTGACATGGCAACGCTCCTCTCTCTGACACTGATGTACCACCAGAAATCATCAAACCCAAGAATTAAGTATTTGTCCAGGCTTTCAGACGATGGTGTGTCAGCTCCAGATTCAAACATCTTACAACAGCTCACATTAACTCTCTCACATTAACTCTCTCACAAACTCGTTCATCTGTTGTTAGGGCGTCTGCAGACAAGGATGACAAGCTCTCAGCAGTGTACACGGTGTACGGAGCCGTGGTAGGGCACACCTCGCTCACCGCGTTCGTCAACCTCCCCTCCGGGGAGACCATCTACAGCACCCCCAAACCAGTCGAGGTAAGTGTCCAGTGATTACAAAATAACCTACAAGGAATTATGGAATGTGCTGAGTGAATTCATGTTGTGACTTGCAGTATTTTCATACATCATGAGATTCGAACCTCAGACTTTGTGATCCAAGGTCAGATGCCTTGTCCACATGACCAAAGAAGTAAATCCCCGTCAACTACCGGTAGCTTCTTCACACATCCAAACTGCAGCTTGAACCGATTGTTATTTGGTTGCATGTTTTTTGTGGTGTTTTATTCGTTCGACATTGTAATACAGGTGCCCCATTTTGTCGTAGAATAAGTTGTAAAAAATTAAGTATAGGAAGAGAAGAGATGGAATGGTCAGTGAAAAGTTGCTGTGTGAAGATGCACTGGCGATAAGATGAAGATGAGTGCTCTGTAAGAACGCTGGTGATGATGATTGCTGTTGCTGTTGCTGTTGCAGGTGTTCCCTCCCCTTCGTCTTGAACCCAAGAATATCACCATCATCGTCGGTGCCAAGTTCCAGGTAAGTGCTACCAAAAATAGTTCCCAGTTCATCTTTCTGTGGAGATTCCAGGATAGACTTGCTTCCAGTCATTTAGGCTTGTCATAAGAGGCACTTTATGGATTGGTGGTCAAGCCCTGTGACCCGATGGATTGTGGTTCATGCTTTCAATCACTGGTTTGTCTGGTCCAGACTTGATGAGACTTTCCATGAGGTGTCTGTAACACTGCAAGACTTTCCATGAGGTATCTGTTTGTAACACTGCACCTTCCCCTCCCCCCCCCAGGTCCGAGCTACGGGCGGGCCGCAGCCCCAGAGCACCATCGAGTTCTCCGTCATGGACAGCAGCATCTCCACCGTGGCGTCCAGCGGGCTGCTGGAGGGGCTCGAACTCGGCACCACACGTGTTGTGGGGAAAGCTGTCGGTACCGACCCAATCACAGGGGAAACTGTCGTCTACTCACAAGTAAGTGATCATTAAAGAATATACACCCCCAATAGTCCAAGGGTATCTTAATAAGAATGATTATGTATATACATTATACAACTGACCCGTGAAGATCTGAGGTAGAATAGGTCTTCAGCAACCCATGCTTGCTGTAAAAGGTGACTATGCTTGTTGTAACAGGCGACTAATGGGATCGGGTGTTCAGGATCACTGACTTGGTTGATGCATGTCATTGTTTCCCAATTGGGTGGATCGATGGTCATGAAGTCAATCACTGGATTGTCTGGTCCAGACTCGATTATTTGCAGACCACCGTCATATAGCTGGAATATTGCTGAGTGCAGCGTTACACAACATACAAACAAATTATACAACTTCAGAATCACTGTTAAAAGTTGATAGATGGAGAGATTATCATTTGTGTGAGTGTTCCTAGACGAAGCAGGTTGTCCAACACTGCCATGCCTTTAAGAGTCGCTCATTTCTTGGTCCCAATGTTCATCATGTTTCTCGTCTCCAGGACGATGCTGTCGTCAATGTGGTGATGCTGGCCGGCGTGAGGATCTACTCCCCACTTACGCGGGTGCAGACGGGCATTCAGGTGAGCTATCAACTTGGATACAAATGGCATTAGCATATTTTCATGATATTATCAAGGCATCCTCCTATATCGCTGCTAAATTTGAAAACATTCTTAAGTTCATTGTGAATGTCAAGCAGTCTGTGTTCTGGAAACTGAACCATTCAAACCGCGACCACCCAGTGGGGAGAGTGCTGGCTTGTCAGGAGTAAAACCCGGGTTTGATTCTCCACATGAGTATGTGTAGATGATTGTTTGTGACCCTCGGGGTAATATTGCTGACATTGCAAAAACCTAGCTCACTCACCATGGGGCTTCATGGAGTTATATCCTGCTTGTGGTATGTGTAGTGTGGCTCAGTGTGGGAACCACGGTCTTTGTTCCCCAAAATCTGCTGTATTGTTGCTGTGAGCCTCATGAAACTGAACTCACTCACCCCAAGTCTTAACTTGCTCACACACGCACACACACTAACACTAACACACACGCACACACACTAACACGCACTAACACTAACACACACGCACACACACTAACACACACGCACACACACTAACACTAACACACACGCACACACACTAACACACACGCACTAACACTAACACACACGCACACACACTAACACTAACACACACACTAAATATTGTATGTTGATTAGAGCGCCTCCGTGGCCAAGTGGAAGCAGCATCTGCTCATATATCCCAGCCATGTCATGTGAAAGGACGTTAAATCCATCTATAACATCGTATCTCAGTGGGCTAGCACTATAAAACTCTCACACACACCAAACACCCACACACCACACACACTCATGTACTTCGAGATGCCTAAATAATTTCCGGTCTGAGTCTCACCCGCTCTCTCTACTTGACTCAGCTGCCTGTGTCTGTGATGTGTGTACGTCTGTGATGTGTGTACGTCTGTGATGTGTGTGAGCAGGGTAGCAGGTCTGAGTCTCACCCGCTCTCTCTGCTTGATTCAGCTGCCTGTGTCTGTGATGTGTGTACGTCTGTGATGTGTGTACGTCTGTGATGTGTGTACGTCTGTGATGTGTGTACGTCTGTGATGTGTGTACGTCTGTGATGTGTGTACGTCTGTGATGTGTGTGAGCAGGGTAGCAGGTCTGAGTCTCACCCGCTCTCTCTGCTTGATTCAGCTGCCTGTGTCTGTGATGTGTGTACGTCTGATGTGTGTACGTCTGTGATGTGTGTACGTCTGTGATGTGTGTGAGCAGGGTAGCAGGTCTGAGTCTCACCCGCTCTCTCTGCTTGATTCAGCTGCCTGTGTCTGTGATGTGTGTACGTCTGTGATGTGTGTACGTCTGTGATGTGTGTACGTCTGATGTGTGTACGTCTGTGATGTGTGTACGTCTGTGATGTGTGTACGTCTGTGATGTGTGTGAGCAGGGTAGCAGGTCTGAGTCTCACCCGCTCTCTCTGCTTGATTCAGCTGCCTGTGTCTGTGATGTGTGTACGTCTGTGATGTGTGTACGTCTGTGATGTGTGTGAGCAGGGTAGCAGGTCTGAGTCTCACCCGCTCTCTCTGCTTGATTCAGCTGCCTGTGTCTGTGATGTGTGTACGTCTGTGATGTGTGTACGTCTGTGATGTGTGTACGTCTGTGATGTGTGTGAGCAGGGTAGCAGGTCTGAGTCTCACCCGCTCTCTCTGCTTGATTCAGCTGCCTGTGTCTGTGATGTGTGTACGTCTGTGATGTGTGTACGTCTGTGATGTGTGTACGTCTGTGATGTGTGTGAGCAGGGTAGCAGGCCTGAGTCTCACCCGCTCTCTCTGCTTGATTCAGCTGCCTGTGTCTGTGATGTGTGTACGTCTGTGATGTGTGTACGTGTGTACGTCTGTGATGTGTGTACGTCTGTGATGTGTGTGAGCAGGGTAGCAGGTCTGAGTCTCACCCGCTCTCTCTGCTTGATTCAGCTGCCTGTGTCTGTGATGTGTGTACGTCTGTGATGTGTGTACGTCTGTGATGTGTGTGAGCAGGGTAGCAGGTCTGAGTCTCACCCGCTCTCTCTGCTTGATTCAGCTGCCTGTGTCTGTGATGTGTGTACGTCTGTGATGTGTGTACGTCTGTGATGTGTGTACGTCTGTGATGTGTGTACGTCTGTGATGTGTGTGAGCAGGGTAGCAGGTCTGAGTCTCACCCGCTCTCTCTGCTTGATTCAGCTGCCTGTGTCTGTGATGTGTGTACGTCTGTGATGTGTGTACGTCTGTGATGTGTGTACGTCTGTGATGTGTGTGAGCAGGGTAGCAGGTCTGAGTCTCACCCGCTCTCTCTGCTTGATTCAGCTGCCTGTGTCTGTGATGTGTGTACGTCTGTGATGTGTGTACGTCTGTGATGTGTGTACGTCTGTGATGTGTGTGAGCAGGGTAGCAGGTCTGAGTCTCACCCGCTCTCTCTGCTTGATTCAGCTGCCTGTGTCTGTGATGTGTGTACGTCTGTGATGTGTGTACGTCTGTGATGTGTGTGAGCAGGGTAGCAGGTCTGAGTCTCACCCGCTCTCTCTGCTTGATTCAGCTGCCTGTGTCTGTGATGTGTGTACGTCTGTGATGTGTGTACGTCTGTGATGTGTGTGAGCAGGGTAGCAGGTCTGAGTCTCACCCGCTCTCTCTGCTTGATTCAGCTGCCTGTGTCTGTGATGTGTGTACGTCTATGATGTGTGTACGTCTGTGATGTGTGTGAGCAGGGTAGCAGGTCTGAGTCTCACCCGCTCTCTCTGCTTGATTCAGCTGCCTGTGTCTGTGATGTGTGTACGTCTGTGATGTGTGTACGTCTGTGATGTGTGTGAGCAGGGTAGCAGGTCTGAGTCTCACCCGCTCTCTCTGCTTGATTCAGCTGCCTGTGTCTGTGATGTGTGTACGTCTGTGATGTGTGTACGTCTGTGATGTGTGTGAGCAGGGTAGCAGGTCTGAGTCTCACCCGCTCTCTCTGCTTGATTCAGCTGCCTGTGTCTGTGATGTGTGTACGTCTGTGATGTGTGTACGTCTGTGATGTGTGTGAGCAGGGTAGCAGGTCTGAGTCTCACCCGCTCTCTCTGCTTGATTCAGCTGCCTGTGTCTGTGATGTGTGTACGTCTGTGATGTGTGTACGTCTGTGATGTGTGTACGTCTGTGATGTGTGTACGTCTGTGATGTGTGTACGTCTGTGATGTGTGTGAGCAGGGTAGCAGGTCTGAGTCTCACCCGCTCTCTCTGCTTGACTCAGCTGCCTGTGTCTGTGATGTGTGTACGTCTGTGATGTGTGTACGTCTGTGATGTGTGTGAGCAGGGTAGCAGGTCTGAGTCTCACCCGCTCTCTCTGCTTGATTCAGCTGCCTGTGTATGCAGTCGGACTAACGGAACATGAAACGCCCTTCACCTTCGGCAGCTCCCTGCCACCATTGTCCTTCCACTGGTCCGTCAACAGCCGTGAGCTCGTCTCCCTCAAGTCCGTGTACCACAAGGTGAGCCACATTTCTTCTCTACTTTCTTTATCCAGGCATATGAACCAAAGGAAATGAGCAAGCACTCTCCTTGAAAGAGGATTTAGGTATACCGGTAACCAACTGATACATTGGTGGAGAAGATGGGTTAAATAACAGGTGGGACGTCTTCTTGATGTCAGTGCACATTGTTACAGTCATGTCTATTTATAGCATGCAACAAAAGTCCTTAGGTCACATGGTGTAAATCTTTAGAATTATTCATTACAATAAAATTGAACAATTAGTGAAATGGTGTTATGTAATGTTTCAGAGCAACATTCTGTTTTCGGAGGAAAGTGACTTCGCTAAGCGACTGTTTGCCCTTGAAGCTGGTCATGTGACTGTCAGCCTGCGTGTGACACCTTCACAGCAGAGTTCGAACCAGGTCACAGGCAACATCGTGCTGCGAGACGAGATCCAGATACAGGTGAGATGTGGACAGGAAGCATTACAATAGAACAGTAGGCGCAGTTATAGTCAGAATGTGATAGTCATGGGTTTGAATCCCAGATTTGCCCTGATTGTGATTTTGCCTGTCCGCCCCTTACCCATGCTTTTAGGTTCACGAGAGTGGTCAACATCTACGACTTGTTTCACTTCAGCACATTTAGTGAACATGCTGTAACATCACTGTAATATTGTCACCTGCTGATTATCTGTTTGACTGTAAGATGTGTGTGGTTCTTTAACTCCTCATATTCGTTGTGACATCAGGTGTTTGAGAAGTTGTCCTTGGTGAACCCCAGCGTCTGTGACGGTCACATCCTCATCACCCCCAACACCGAGACCACCATCAAGACAAACAGGTAGGTGACTTCTGATTGGTCAGTACCATCAAGACAAACGGGTAGGTGACTTCTGATTGGTCAATACCATCAAGACAAACAGGTAGGTGACTTCTGATTGGTCAATACCATCAAGACCAACAGGTGTCTGACTGGCAAGGGAGGCATAAGCAGTGGGTTGGTTGCCATATTTCAGACAATGCTCAAATAGTAAAAAGATTGAATATATTTCAATACAAAATACATTCAAGATTTTTTTATTTTATATTATTCAGTCTGTGTTGCATGAATAAAAAAAGACTTTCAGTCAAATACCCGATAATTAAAGGAAAGATTTTCAAAACCATTTTGGAGAATAATTGAATTCATTTGTCTGTTAGAGTTAATGTCAGCTTGGAAAGTAACGTTACATTTTTTTATGATGACAAATTTCCCCGGCAGAGATCTGGCAGCGCGTCTGACCTACCACGTCCTGCAAAACAGTGGCAAGTCCATCGTCACCATGAAGCAGAACGGCGTGCTCGTCTCAGGGGCGCTGACAGGCACTGCTGCTCTCCACGTAATCGCTCAGGAGGACTTCGGCGTCAACCAGACCCTTGTCATTCTCGTCAAGGTAAAGCTGTCAATCTGATACACTGTGGTGAACTCTACGTCTTCATCTTCTCCAGACCCAGTCTTGTAAAGTGCCATTGTTCATTGTGCAGAGTAGCACCCCTTATTTGTGGCAGGATCTGTGGCTGCATCAGTATGAAAGTTAAATCGCCAGTTCCTATTGTATGAGGACCTCTTATGGTGAGGTCGTCTGTTCCTGTTTTGTGGAGGCGAGGTCGCCTGTTCCTCTTGTATGGAGGCTCAGGTAAGGCGAGGTCGCCTGCTCCTCTTGTATGGAGACTCCCATGAGGTTAGGTCACATGTTCCTCTTGTGTGGAGGTCCATGTCAGGTGAGGTCGGCTGTTCCTGTTGAACAGAGGCCCACGTGAGTTGAGGTCGCCTGTTCCTCTTGTATGGAGGCTCACGTAAGGCGAGGTCGCCTGTTCCTCTTGTATGGAGACTCACGTAAGGCGAGGTCGCCTGTTCCTCTTGTGTGGAGGCCCATGTTAGGTGAGGTCGGCTGTTCCTGTTTTTTGGAGGCGAGGTCGCCTGTTCCTCTTGTATGGAGGCTCAGGTAAGGCGAGGTCGCCTGCTCCTCTTGTATGGAGACTCCCGTGAGGTTAGGTCACATGTTCCTCTTGTGTGGAGGCCCATGTCAGGTGAGGTCGGCTGTTCCTGTTGAACAGAGGCCCACGTGAGTTGAGGTCGCCTGTTCCTCTTGTATGGAGGCTCACGTAAGGCGGGGTCGCCTGTTCCTCTTGTATGGAGACTCACGTAAGGCGAGGTCGCCTGTTCCTCTTGTGTGGAGGCCCATGTTAGGTGAGGTCGGCTGTTCCTGTTTTTTGGAGGCGAGGTCGCCTGTTCCTCTTGTATGGAGGCTCAGGTAAGGCGAGGTCGCCTGCTCCTCTTGTATGGAGACTCCCGTGAGGTTAGGTCACATGTTCCTCTTGTGTGGAGGTCCATGTCAGGTGAGGTCGCCTGTTCCTCTTGTATGGAGGCTCACGTAAGGCGAGGTCGCCTGTTCCTCTTGTATGGAGACTCACATAAGGCGAGGTCGCCTGTTCCTCTTGTATGGAGACTCACGTAAGGCGAGGTCGCCTGTTCCTCTTGTATGGAGACTCACATAAGGCGAGGTCGCCTGTTCCTCTTGTATTGAGCCTCACGTGAGGGTAGGTCACATGTTCCTCTTGTGTGGAGGCCCATGTTAGGTGAGGTCGGCTGTTTCCGTTGAACAGAGGCGAGGTTGCCTGTTCCCGTTGTATGATTATCACGTAAGGCGAGGTCGCCCGTTCCTGTTGTACGAGGATCACATCAGGATCAATCGCACATTCATGTTTGAATGAAATGGTTACTTGCTAAGTTTCACATGTTGTCTTACTGTTCACTCACTCACCTATGTTTCATCTATTCATCATGTGGTTTCTTCATCTTCAGGTGAAACCCGTCTCCTTTGTGATGATCAACGCAGACACTCCCTTCCTCACATCCTCCGGTCACCTGACCAGTATACCCGTCGGCACCACGCTCAAGTTCTCCATCAGTTACCATGACGACACCGGAATGCCGTTCTACGCCACCAGCGTTCAGCTTCAGATGAGATGCAGCAGGTGAGGGACTGTGATTCTCTGAATACATCTTTACTAAATCTGTCAAAGGTTTCTTTCAGTTTCTTATTGAAATTACAAGGATGAATTGATAGGATAAATCTTATTTGTCAGCCTTGCCCCAGTAGCATTTCCTCTGCAGAATAGCCCCCAAGGACCTGAACTTGGCATGGTGGTGGTTCATGGTTCATGTGCTTGTGATTAATTTAAATTATATCAAGTTAAGAACTTCTAAAGAAAAATTTCGAATTAACAAATGCACAATGATTAATCTAGTCAGATCTATTGTGGCAGATTGTACCATAGCAATGGGCCAGCATGTTGACATGACCTATCGTCTATGGTTGGTACATGACTATGGCACCACCAGCACATGTTGATCTTTTGATCGGAGAGAACTTGCAGGCTTGTATGGTACTACAGTGGTGGTATGTGTGCTGATGTGTGTCTGGTTGCTAGTCCTCTTTGGTGGGTGAGTGAGTGTACTACAGTCTGGTGGTATGTGTGCTGATGTGTGTCTGGTTGCTAGTCCTCATTGGTGGGTGAGTGAGTGTACTACAGTCTGGTGGTGTGTGTGCTGATGTGTGTCCGGTTGCTAGTCCTCATTGGTGGGTGAGTGAGTGTACTACAGTCTGGTGGTGTGTGTGCTGATGTGTGTCTGGTTGCTAGTCCTCATTGGTGGGTGAGTGAGTGTACTACAGTCTGGTGGTGTGTGTGCTGATGTGTGTCTGGTTGCTAGTCCTCATTGGTGGGTGAGTGAGTGTACTACAGTCTGGTGGTGTGTGTGCTGATGTGTGTCTGGTTGCTAGTCCTCATTGGTGGGTGAGTGAGTGTACTACAGTCTGGTGGTGTGTGTGCTGATGTGTGTCTGGTTGCTAGTCCTCATTGGTGGGTGAGTGAGTGTACTACAGTCTGGTGGTGTGTGTGCTGATGTGTGTCTGGTTGCTAGTCCTCATTGGTGGGTGAGTGAGTGTACTACAGTCTGGTGGTGTGTGTGCTGATGTGTGTCTGGTTGCTAGTCCTCATTGGTGGGTGAGTGAGTGTACTACAGTCTGGTGGTGTGTGTGCGGATGTGTGTCTGGTTGCTAGTCCTCATTGGTGAGTGAGTGGGTGTACTACAGTCTGGTGGTGTGTGTGCGGATGTGTGTCTGGTTGCTCGTCCTCATTGGTGGGTGAGTGAGTGTACTATAGTCTGGTGGTATGTGTGCGGATGTGTGTCTGGTTGCTAGTCCTCATTGGTGAGTGAGTGTACTACAGTCTGGTGGTATGTGTGCGGATGTGTGTCTGGTTGCTAGTCCTCATTGGTGGGTGAGTCAGTGTACTACAGTCTGGTGGTGTGTGTGCGGATGTGTGTCTGGTTGCTAGTCCTCATTGGTGGGTGAGTGAGTGGGTGAGTGAGTGTACTACAGTCTGGTGGTATGTGTGCTGATGTGTGTCTGGTTGCTAGTCCTCATTGGTGGGTGAGTGAGTGGGTGAGTGAGTGTACTACAGTCTGGTGGTATGTGTGCGGATGTGTGTCTGGTTGCTAGTCCTCTTTGGTGAGTGAGTGAGTGGGTGAGTGAGTGTACTATAGTCTGGTGGTATGTGTGCTGATGTGTGTCTGGTTGCTAGTCCTCATTGGTGGGTGAGTGAGTGTACTATAGTCTGGTGGTATGTGTGCTGATGTGTGTCTGGTTGCTAGTCCTCATTGGTGAGTGAGTGTGTGAGTGGGTGAGTGAGTGTACTACAGTCTGGTGGTATGTGTGCGGATGTGTGTCTGGTTGCTAGTCCTCATTGGTGGGTGAGTGAGTGGGTGGGTGAGTGAGTGTGTGAGTGGGTGAGTGAGTGTACTAAAGTCTGGTGGTGTGTGTGCGGATGTGTGTCTGGTTGCTAGTCCTCATTGGTGGGTGAGTGAGTGTACTATAGTCTGGTGGTATGTGTGCTGATGTGTGTCTGGTTGCTAGTCCTCATTGGTGGGTGAGTGAGTGTACTACAGTCTGGTGGTGTGTGTGCTGATGTGTGTCTGGTTGCTAGTCCTCATTGGTGAGTGAGTGAGTGAGTGGGTGAGTGGGTGGGTGAGTGAGTGTGTGAGTGGGTGAGTGAGTGTACTAAAGTCTGGTGGTGTGTGTGCGGATGTGTGTCTGGTTGCTAGTCCTCATTGGTGGGTGAGTGAGTGAGTGGGTGGGTGAGTGAGTGGGTGAGTGAGTGTACTAAAGTCTGGTGGTGTGTGTGCGGATGTGTGTCTGGTTGCTAGTCCTCATTGGTGGGTGAGTGAGTGTACTATAGTCTGGTGGTATGTGTGCTGATGTGTGTCTGGTTGCTAGTCCTCATTGGTGAGTGAGTGAGTGAGTGTGTGAGTGGGTGAGTGAGTGTACTACAGTCTGGTGGTATGTGTGCTGATGTGTGTCTGGTTGCTAGTCCTCATTGGTGAGTGAGTGAGTGGGTGGGTGAGTGAGTGTGTGAGTGGGTGAGTGAGTGTACTACAGTCTGGTGGTATGTGTGCTGATGTGTGTCTGGTTGCTAGTCCTCATTGGTGAGTGAGTGGGTGAGTGAGTGTACTATAGTCTGGTGGTATGTGTGCTGATGTGTGTCTGGTTGCTAGTCCTCATTGGTGAGTGAGTGGGTGGGTGAGTGAGTGTGTGAGTGGGTGAGTGAGTGTACTATAGTCTGGTGGTATGTGTGCTGATGTGTGTCTGGTTGCTAGTCCTCATTGGTGAGTGAGTGAGTGAGTGAGTGGGTGAGTGAGTGTACTACAGTCTGGTGGTATGTGTGCGGATGTGTGTCTGGTTGCTAGTCCTTATTGGTGAGTGAGTGAGTGGGTGAGTGAGTGTACTATAGTCTGGTGGTATGTGTGCTGATGTGTGACTGGTTGCTAGTCCTCTTTGGTGAGTGTGTGAGTGGGTGAGTGAGTGTACTGTAGTCTGGTGGTATGTGTGCGGATGTGTGTCTGGATGCTAGTCCTCTTTGGTGAGTGTGTGAGTGGGTGAGTGAGTGTACTGTAGTCTGGTGGTGTGTGTGCTGATGTGTGTCTGGTTGCTAGTCCTCATTGGTGGGTGAGTGAGTGTACTACAGTCTGGTGGTGTGTGTGCTGATGTGTGTCTGGTTGCTAGTCCTCATTGGTGGGTGAGTGAGTGTACTACAGTCTGGTGGTGTGTGTGCGGATGTGTGTCTGGTTGCTAGTCCTCATTGGTGAGTGAGTGGGTGTACTACAGTCTGGTGGTGTGTGTGCGGATGTGTGTCTGGTTGCTCGTCCTCATTGGTGGGTGAGTGAGTGTACTATAGTCTGGTGGTATGTGTGCGGATGTGTGTCTGGTTGCTAGTCCTCATTGGTGAGTGAGTGTACTACAGTCTGGTGGTATGTGTGCGGATGTGTGTCTGGTTGCTAGTCCTCATTGGTGGGTGAGTCAGTGTACTACAGTCTGGTGGTGTGTGTGCGGATGTGTGTCTGGTTGCTAGTCCTCATTGGTGGGTGAGTGAGTGGGTGAGTGAGTGTACTACAGTCTGGTGGTATGTGTGCTGATGTGTGTCTGGTTGCTAGTCCTCATTGGTGGGTGAGTGAGTGGGTGAGTGAGTGTACTACAGTCTGGTGGTATGTGTGCGGATGTGTGTCTGGTTGCTAGTCCTCTTTGGTGAGTGAGTGAGTGGGTGAGTGAGTGTACTATAGTCTGGTGGTATGTGTGCTGATGTGTGTCTGGTTGCTAGTCCTCATTGGTGGGTGAGTGAGTGTACTATAGTCTGGTGGTATGTGTGCTGATGTGTGTCTGGTTGCTAGTCCTCATTGGTGAGTGAGTGTGTGAGTGGGTGAGTGAGTGTAATACAGTCTGGTGGTATGTGTGCGGATGTGTGTCTGGTTGCTAGTCCTCATTGGTGGGTGAGTGAGTGGGTGGGTGAGTGAGTGTGTGAGTGGGTGAGTGAGTGTACTAAAGTCTGGTGGTGTGTGTGCGGATGTGTGTCTGGTTGCTAGTCCTCATTGGTGGGTGAGTGAGTGTACTATAGTCTGGTGGTATGTGTGCTGATGTGTGTCTGGTTGCTAGTCCTCATTGGTGGGTGAGTGAGTGTACTACAGTCTGGTGGTGTGTGTGCGGATGTGTGTCTGGTTGCTAGTCCTCATTGGTGAGTGAGTGGGTGAGTGGGTGGGTGAGTGAGTGTGTGAGTGGGTGAGTGAGTGTACTAAAGTCTGGTGGTGTGTGTGCGGATGTGTGTCTGGTTGCTAGTCCTCATTGGTGGGTGAGTGAGTGAGTGGGTGGGTGAGTGAGTGAGTGTACTAAAGTCTGGTGGTGTGTGTGCGGATGTGTGTCTGGTTGCTAGTCCTCATTGGTGGGTGAGTGAGTGTACTATAGTCTGGTGGTATGTGTGCTGATGTGTGTCTGGTTGCTAGTCCTCATTGGTGAGTGAGTGGGTGAGTGAGTGAGTGAGTGTGTGAGTGGGTGAGTGAGTGTACTACAGTCTGGTGGTATGTGTGCTGATGTGTGTCTGGTTGCTAGTCCTCATTGGTGAGTGAGTGAGTGGGTGGGTGAGTGAGTGTGTGAGTGGGTGAGTGAGTGTACTACAGTCTGGTGGTATGTGTGCTGATGTGTGTCTGGTTGCTAGTCCTCATTGGTGAGTGAGTGGGTGAGTGAGTGTACTATAGTCTGGTGGTATGTGTGCTGATGTGTGTCTGGTTGCTAGTCCTCATTGGTGAGTGAGTGAGTGGGTGGGTGAGTGAGTGTGTGAGTGGGTGAGTGAGTGTACTACAGTCTGGTGGTATGTGTGCTGATGTGTGTCTGGTTGCTAGTCCTCATTGGTGAGTGAGTGAGTGGGTGGGTGAGTGAGTGTGTGAGTGGGTGAGTGAGTGTACTATAGTCTGGTGGTATGTGTGCTGATGTGTGTCTGGTTGCTAGTCCTCATTGGTGAGTGAGTGAGTGAGTGAGTGGGTGAATGAGTGTACTACAGTCTGGTGGTATGTGTGCGGATGTGTGTCTGGTTGCTAGTCCTTATTGGTGAGTGAGTGAGTGGGTGAGTGAGTGTACTATAGTCTGGTGGTATGTGTGCTGATGTGTGACTGGTTGCTAGTCCTCTTCGGTGAGTGTGTGAGTGGGTGAGTGAGTGTACTGTAGTCTGGTGGTATGTGTGCGGATGTGTGTCTGGATGCTAGTCCTCATTGGTGAGTGAGTGAGTGGGTGGGTGAGTGAGTGTGTGAGTGGGTGAGTGAGTGTACTATAGTCTGGTGGTATGTGTGCTGATGTGTGTCTGGTTGCTAGTCCTCATTGGTGAGTGAGTGAGTGGGTGGGTGGGTGGGTGAGTGAGTGAGTGAGTGGGTGAGTGAGTGTACTATAGTCTGGTGGTATGTGTGCTGATGTGTGTCTGGTTGCTAGTCCTCATTGGTGAGTGAGTGAGTGGGTGGGTGAGTGAGTGTGTGAGTGGGTGAGTGAGTGTACTACAGTCTGGTGGTATGTGTGCGGATGTGTGTCTGGTTGCTAGTCCTCATTGGTGAGTGAGTGAGTGGGTGGGTGAGTGAGTGTGTGAGTGGGTGAGTGAGTGTACTATAGTCTGGTGGTATGTGTGCTGATGTGTGTCTGGTTGCTAGTCCTCATTGGTGAGTGAGTGAGTGAGTGAGTGGGTGGGTGAGTGAGTGTACTACAGTCTGGTGGTATGTGTGCGGATGTGTGTCTGGTTGCTAGTCCTCATTGGTGAGTGAGTGAGTGTACTATAGTCTGGTGGTATGTGTGCTGATGTGTGACTGGTTGCTAGTCCTCTTTGGTGAGTGTGTGAGTGGGTGAGTGAGTGTACTACAGTCTGGTGGTATGTGTGCGGATGTGTGTCTGGTTGCTAGTCCTCATTGGTGAGTGAGTGAGTGTACTACAGTCTGGTGGTATGTGTGCTGATGTGTGTCTGGTTGCTAGTCCTCATTGGTGAGTGAGTGAGTGGGTGGGTGAGTGAGTGAGTGTGTGAGTGGGTGAGTGAGTGTACTATAGTCTGGTGGTATGTGTGCTGACGTGTGTCTGGTTGCTAGTCCTCATTGGTGAGTGAGTGAGTGGGTGGGTGGGTGAGTGAGTGAGTGAGTGAGTGAGTGGGTGAGTGAGTGTACTATAGTCTGGTGGTATGTGTGCTGATGTGTGTCTGGTTGCTAGTCCTCATTGGTGAGTGAGTGAGTGGGTGGGTGGGTGAGTGAGTGAGTGAGTGAGTGAGTGAGTGGGTGAGTGAGTGTACTATAGTCTGGTGGTATGTGTGCTGATGTGTGTCTGGTTGCTAGTCCTCATTGGTGAGTGAGTGAGTGAGTGAGTGAGTGTACTATAGTCTGGTGGTATGTGTGCTGATGTGTGTCTGGTTGCTAGTCCTCTTTGGTGAGTGAGTGAGTGGGTGAGTGAGTGTACTATAGTCTGGTGGTATGTGTGCTGATGTGTGTCTGGTTGCTAGTCCTCTTTGGTGAGTGAGTGAGTGGGTGAGTGAGTGTACTATAGTCTGGTGGTATGTGTGCTGATGTGTGTCTGGTTGCTAGTCCTCTTTGGTGAGTGGGTGAGTGAGTGTACTATAGTCTGGTGGTATGTGTGCTGATGTGTGTCTGGTTGCTAGTCCTCTTTGGTGAGTGAGTGAGTGAGTGGGTGGGTGGGTGGGTGGGTGAGTGAGTGAGTGAGTGAGTGAGTGAGTGAGTGGTATTCAGCAGTATTCCAGACAGTTAAGAACATGGTTGCAAATCGGAGAGGGTTTCGCTCTGATATTGGTGATTGTGGCATAAAACGACACTCACTCCAGTCTTGTTGGAGGTGGTATGACGCCCCGATGACACTTTCCTGTTGTTTCCAGGTATGACCTGCTGCAGATTTCCAAGGATACCGACAACAGCACGCTGATCGTCCGCGCTGCAGAGGCAGGGCAGACTATCCTCAAGGTGTGGGACTTGTACAACCCCTGGATGGCCGACTACATCAACATCCCCGTCAACTACATCATCACCCCCGCGCAGGCCGTTGTCTCCCTCGGGGCCGTCATCTGCTTCAGTACGCCGCTGGTGTCACAGAGAGGTATGTTGACTCTAAATATTGCTTGAAACCTACAGTAATCTGTTTGTAATGTCTCGCCCCCCCCCCCCCCCCCCCCCCGTGTTTGTAATGTCCCCCTCGTGTTTGTAATGTCCCCCTTATGTTTGTAATGTTCCGACAGATTAGATAGAAATTCTCATCAAGTTGGACCTAATGTAACAGTCAGATGATTTGTTCTCTTTCGAATTTGTGGGGGCTGGGGAGATTTGTCATCTTCTAATGACTCTTGTTTACTTTGTGATGCTTCAGGCTATACAGGAGGCTGGGCAGTGAAGGGGACGTCGGTCAATATCGACCCAGACTCTGGCCTCGCCACGGCAACCAGTGTCGGTAGATCAGTGGTCATCAACACCATCAGTGCCGACCTGACCACATACACTGAAGTGACGGTACTGCCGGTATCCAAGGCGACAGTTGGGGACAGTGTGGGCTTCCTGAGTAATGCCCCTGGCCGCAAGCCAGTGAATATTCCCGTCAATCTGGGCTTGGTGAACAAGCCTTTGGGTAAGAGATGCACATTTCATGGTAATGAATAATTTCACTGATTAACCTTGTGTTATCTTATTGCTTTACTCCGAGGCATGGGTGACCCAGTCATCCAAGATGCTGCCATTCGCGGTGCAGAGTTGTGTCCCTTTGGCACACCCGAAACCTATGATTGTGGGTTTGAGTCAAGGTTCACCCCGATTATGTTTCTAGTTTCGTCAGCACTATACCCATGCTTGTTGGATTTCACTCACTCAAACACTTAATCAAACTCTCAAACACTCAGTCAACCAAAAGGATGTGAAATCTCTGCGAAAACGCGGAATATCACGTTTTTTAAAACAGAAGTCCTCGGGGGAAAAAAACTATGAATGTTTCATTACCCGAAAACCCATAACACAGGGATATATGTCGTATTAATGTCTTATGTTTGCCATGTTGTTGTTTTTTCAACAAAAGGTAAGTAGTACAAGGTAAGTTTTTTTCAATATGCTTCAACATGGGGAAAGGGACAGACATTGCAGACTTGTGACAGTTGTCCTTGTGTCTGGGGGATGGAGGGGGAAATTCATGGCAGAACACCCACTCACTCACTCAAACACTCACTCGCTCGCTCGCTCGCCCGCCCGCCCGAACACCCACCCACTCACTCACTCACTCACTCACTCACTCACTATAAATCGGCATCAGTCCGGACTAGAACAAGCAGCCACACACACACATACACGTGCATGCACGTCGCTATATAAGTGCAATAATCTTGGACGCGACGTTAAACCCAATTTCACCTCACCTCACCTCACCTCACTCACTCACTCACTCACTCACTCACTCACTCACTCACTCACTCACTCACTCACTCACTCACTCACTCACTCACTCACTGTTCCAGGAGAGAACTGCCCTGCAGAGTTGAGGAGCAACGGCTATCAGCCGCCATTCCTTCCCTTCCTGTGCCGCCTGGAGTTCACCAAGACGGACGTGGAGGTCGATGTCAACGACCTGTTCAGGGTCGTGCCAGGATTTGACTCTGAAAAAGGTAAGAACAGATGTTGGACATCTGAGCCAGTTTCACAAATGATTGAAGCTCTAAGACAAATGTAACGCCCATACTTTACATACTTTAGGCAGTAGCTCTAAGATTGGGGAACGGGGCACTGGCTTCGAAGATATTAATCGTGCCAGGATTCGATTTCGAAGAAGGTTTACAGAGATGTTGAACATCTGGCCTTGAAGATAATGCCCTTGAAAGGATTTGCATTAAATTGGGGAATTAGTACTATTGTGACATAATACACTATTTGCTGCGTTACACAGAGAAACGTACATACACACATCAGAGTTACTTGCCCTTGATCATTCTTCCTACATACAATAGGAAATATTGTTTTTAAATTAACAAAGTGACAGTTGGGAGAATTTGGATTTGCACTAAAATTGCTTCTTCTTTCCTTTTCTTTTTTCATCAAATATGTTGTGCATGGATTTGTAGAGTATGTTTAATGTAAACCTTCTGACATTTATCTTCAGGGCAACTCGTCTGTCAGGTGACCGCCATCATGTCCGAGTTTCACAACTATCAACAGTTGAGCACCATCAGCTCAAAGATAAGACTGGTTGTCATAGTAACACAGCAGGACGGCCAACCAGAGCTCCCCACATCATGTGACCTCGAGTTTGCTCCCGCCTTCTACATTCACAATGCCGAGATCCACCTGACGACTCTGGCTCCACTCGCCTCCATCCGCATCTCGACCCTGCCCAACCTCGTCCCCAACATTCAGGTTGGTGATCCCCCCATTGTTTGCTGGGTGTCAGATTGCCACACTCTCCTAAACATTGGTATTTGCAAGACCATGGTTCAAATTACATTTGGCAGACATCCCCCCAATACAACAAACAGTAATTTCAAACATATCTGATTTTCCCAGTGATTTTTACTTTTTTATTAATGATTTGAAATATAACCAAAATTGAACAAAATATTAAGAAGTCCAACTTAAACAAATTCATACCCCCCTCTGCCTGCTTGTTTAATGTCATACTTGGGAATATTACAGTTATATGACACAACCTCTAAATAATAGTGTCTGAACCAAACAAGCCATTTGATACTATGAGCCACTTCCCACACCGTGAGGGTATGATGACACGCTGAGCCTGACCAGCGATCCTTTAAGTCGCCTCTTATGACTAGCAGAGGTTGCTAGGTTCCCAGGTCTTCGGAACCATGGTGACAATGTATTTTTAATTGTCCCACAGGCATCAGTGAGTGATGGGACACTGATTGAAGCCTTGTCACCTGACCAGGACAGCCAATCAGGGGGTGTTGTTTTGTTTCCTGTCCGTCTGCTTGACTCGCTGAGTGTCTGGGAGAGGGAGACGCTCAACTTGCACGTAGAACTGGTCAACAAGCACACCGGACAGCGAGCCAAGATTCCTGTCTACATCAAACTCATCGGAGACAGGCCCGATGTGTCGCGTAAGTTTCATACAAGGGAAGACTGCCTCTTGTCAGCTGGTCCTGATGATGTAGTTATCGAAATGTTGAAGTGTTCTAAGTTCTAAGTTTGAAGTTTGAAGTTATGCCTTTTCTTTGCAAATGTTTTAATAAGCTATTTGAAAATGGTGTTTTCCCAAGCAATTGGTCATGTTCTATAATAATCCCCCTGCATAAAAAAGGAGACAGGAGTGACCCAGATAACTATAGAGGCATTTCATTAATGAGCATTTTAGGAAAAGTATTTACTACAATATTAAACAATAGAATTTCAAAATGGGCGACCATGCGTGATAAGATTCCTGAATTTCAAGCTGGCTTCAAAAAAGTTATTCCACCGTAGATCATGTATTTACACTTTATGCACTTATTCAAAAAACCTTGTCACGGCGTAAGCATAAACTGTATGTAGAATTTGTAGATTTTAAAAAGGCTTTTGATTCTGTCAATCGCTTTAAGCTATGGACATGTCTACGAAAAGCTGGTTTACGTGGGAAAATGTTTACTATTCTAAAATCAATGTATTCTAATGTGAGATCATGTGTTCGTTGTGGGGATAGTTTAACAGATTTCTTTGATTTTCCTTTGGGCCTAAGACAAGGCTGTATTTTGAGTCCGATCTTATTTTCAATTTTCATTAATGAATTATATTACGAAATAGCTGCCAGTGGTAAACATGGTATCCAAATGTTCCCAGATTGGATAGAAATACTAATGCTACTTTTCGCAGATGATGTCATTTTAGTGTCAGATACTATTGTCGGTCTTCAAAGGCAATTAAATATTTTAAGTACCTACACCAAAGAATGGAAATTATCCGTAAACTTGGAAAAAACTAAAATTGTGATCTTCAGAAAAGGTGGTCCAATAGCGTCGAAAGAGAGATGGTCATTTGATGGTCAGTTAGTCAATATAGTAGATCACTACTCATATTTAGGAATCTGGTTCTCACACACAATGAATTGGAAAAAATGTGCCCTTGACTTGTCCTTGCGTGCAAAGAAAGCTTTAATAAGTGTAATGTCTATTTCTCATAAAGTGGGATTGATGTCACCTAATATCTTCTTTAAGCTTTTCGATACCCAGATACAACCAATTCTATTGTATGGTTCTGAAGTATGGGGATTTCAACGTTATGACTGTTTAGAGAAGGTTCATTTATTAGCATGTAAAAAGTTTCTTTGTGTCGGATCTTCTACACCAAATTGCATGGTTTATGGTGAATGTGGTAGATACCCATTATATATTAATTCTCAGATCAGATGTTTAAAATACTGGTTTAAAATTCTTCATATGCATGAACAACGTCTCCCCAAATTAGCCTATAACATGCTTCTACATTTAGATAAATAGGGAAAGAATACTTGGACATCGCATATAAGAAATCTTTTATTTTCGCATGGTTTGGGTTTTATATGGCTATGTCAGTCAGTTGGAAATGTAAATATGTTTCTTAATGAATTTCGGAATCGGTCTATAAATATGTTCTACCAAGAATGGCACTCCACTTTAGAGGATAGTTCGCGTTATGAATATTACAAAACTTTCAAGACTTTACTTCAACCAGAAATATATTTATCAGTACTCACTACGGAAAACTTAAGAAAACAGTTAATTAAATATCGACTTGGTTTGCTAGACCTATTTGTAAATGAAGGAAGAAAACTGTCCATTGAAAAAATGGAAAGAATTTGTCCATTGTGTAAGCTAGAGATAGAAAATGAAATTCATTTTGTGTTTGTCTGTCCATTTTACAATGATCTCCGAAAGAAATATATAAAAGATTATTTAATAGCAATGTCACCGATAAACGCCTTTGTAGTTATGCTGACGACAAAGAACGAATCAAATATATTAAATCTTTCTCTTTATATTAAGCATGCATTAGCCAAAATAAAATGAATTAATCAAACAACGTGTATATCCCAATGTGTAACAAATGTAATTGTATCTACATGCGTAACTCTTTCTTGTATATGGGCCGGTGGCCTTTTGTACAATAAACTTCTTTGACTTTGACTTGGTCTTGAGGATAGGGCCTCTGGCCAGAGGTCGAAGGTCAGTTGTTTGATCCCCGACCACGGTATACGAGAAGACATTAAACGGCAATAGTTGTTGGTATCCTGCCTGGCACTCGGCATTAAGGGGATAAAACAGGACTGGTCGGATCAGAGTCAATACTCGGTGGGGTATTCATGTTAAACTGCGGAGTGGTATCTCAGTGGGCTAGCAGTATGAAATCGGCATTAGTTCGGACTAGTACAAACAGGCACACGCACGTACACACGCATGCATGCATGCATGTATGTTGCTATATAAGTGCAATAATTTTGAGCGCAACATTAAAACCTATTTACTGTCTATATTAAACTAACATCCGTATGTTCTCCTATACACCCCGCCTGAACGCTGCTCTCTATGTTCATCAGGCCTGAGGACGGTCTACACACGGGACATCGGCTGGAGCACGCTCATCTTCAACTTCCTCATGACGTACCAGTCCTGGTTTGCCCTGTTCCTGCTCATCCTAGCTACAGCAGTCGCCGTTCTTGTAGGTGAGAATCCATACTCTTGTTCCTGGTCTTGTAGGTGAGAATCGACAGTCTTGTTCCTGGTCTTGTAGGTGAGAAACGATAGTCTTGTTCCTGGTCTTGTAGGTGAGTAACGATAGTCTTGTTCCTGGTCTTGTAGGTGAGTATCGATAGTCTTGTTCCTGGTCTTGTAGGTGAGTAACGATAGTTATGTTCCTGGTCTTGTAGGTGAGTATCGATACTCTTGTTCCTGGTCTTGAAGATGAGTTTGAAGTTTGTGTAAGATATATGTCAGCAATAACTTGTCAGTAAGATTCACTACTGTGTGCTTTCTTCAGTACTTGTTATCCCCACCACGAACGGAGTTGTTTTTCAACAGAGTGCGTACTGCGTGAAATGGGGACAAATTTTCCCAGAAACTACTTAAGTTTCATGAATGAAACTTTACAAGCTTATATATAAGAGATACTTGTGAAGACTAAGTTTGAATTGGTGCAATGTTATTCCATATTACACACTACAGTTTCAACAAAGAAAATTCTAATGTGCCCCGTTGTTTCTTCAAACTATCATCATGATGTGTGTGACTTTGACCTCTGCAGGATACCATGTGCTGATTGGGCCACGTTATCGGACAAGCGCCAACTCGAGCGCCTTCCTGAATACAAGCCAGTCGATGAATCCGAGTCCCAATGTGACGTACATTCAACCAGCTCCAGGTGAGGATGAGGAAACTGACAATGTCAATGTAGATGATGATGATGATGATGTCATGAGGCAAGGGAGTTAACTGACTGTGAAAGTCCAAAATGGCAAAATGATAAAAGATACAACGGGTCTTACCTTGTCAAGTGCATCAAATAACTTGAGCACCTTGATTGAAAATATGAAAAGATTTGGAAAATATCTGTTGATGGTACACATACTCTGCAAATCCTGCAATCACCATGTTGTTTATGAACCGAATGTCAATTTTGTTACGCGATTTTGATTTGACAATGCATCGACTCTTTAGTCCAGCCAAAATGTAACGCCGAGACTGGACTGGACTGGTGCAGTCAATTAACTCCCTTGCCTCAGGAAGATGGATGATGTTTGGCATAGATGATGGTGTTGATGTTGATGTTGATATGGCGTTGACAGAGACAATGCCGATGTGGACAATGGTGTTGATGCAATCTCATTAAAATCAGATCTAAGTTCTCGCTGCCGCTAAACAAAGATCTGAGGACATCCCATTAAGGGTCACGTCAGACAGACCTTGCGCGAACTTTGACCGACCAATGGAATGACCAATCAGAAGGCAGCTTTCTCGTGCTTTACGGCACTAATTTCAATTGCAGACTACATTTTGAAACATATTTTGACAAATTCTTGATTAAAAATATGAAACCTCAACAAAAGAACATTCTGGAATCGCTAATAGATGGTCCAGATTGTATGGATTCAGCCGTTAAACCCGTAACTATCGTTCAGAATACCCCGTGTTAAAGTTTTCGAGGATGCATGATTAGAAATCACATTCCGACTGTCACTTTCATGATCTGGTAAGCGACGCTCTGATTTGTTGGATGAAAGGTCGTTCTGACGTGACCCCTACTGGGATGTCCTCAGATCTTTGTTTAGCAATAGCAAGAACTAAGATTTGATTTTAATGAGATTGGTGTTGATGTAAACAATGAGATGAGATAAGATAATGCTTTATTATCCTGTGGAATTGTGTTTTTTAAGGTGTACGAAAATTCAGTTGAACAGCAATACACTGTTACAGCAGTTTACTATAAAACATGCATATGCACCCATACATGAATATATAAATAAATAAATTTAAATATATAAGATATATACAGTAAACTACGTTTATAACGAACACGCTTATAACGAACTGACGGATATAACAAACTTATTTTATAGTCCTGTCCATTTGCTGTTTATATGCTTATAACAAACTACTGTTTTGACGAACTAAAATTAGTGGTCCCTTTGAGGGCTTATAACCGTAGTTGACTGGATATAATATAAATATGTCGTCAGACAAAAGAGACATGTACATGTACCACAGAGAGATTAATGACCACTTGTGAGGTGAACTTAAGTTCGTATGTTGCGTGTCACCACTGAGCAGCGCCACCTAGCGATGACTTTATTCACTCACAAAAGGAAGTTAACGATGAAAGTCAAGTGTGTCAACTGTTGTTTGTTTCAGGATCGCCACCCTACACCAGTCCGTACAACAGCTCGCCGACCAGGCTCTGGTCCATCCCGTACAATGTGGATCACCGGGGCGACATGTCTACGTCCCCCTCCCCCTACAGACGAGCATCCCCCCACTCATGATCAAACACCAACGTAGCAGCAAGTTTACAAGTCCAGAACAAAGTCACCCGGAGGTGCTAAAACCATCAGATTTTGGAAGGAAACACAAAATGGTTCCAGTGTTGATTTCTGAATCTTGACAAACAACATATCATGGACCACCTCTCTTTGATGAAGTGGGGGGATCATGGATCCAGTTGTCCTAACTCAATCACTCACTCACTCATTCAAGAGGAAGGGAGGACTCCCTTGTTAATTTAACTTGTAGAATGACAACGATTTCATGGATTAACACTGGTGTTGCTGAAACCATGGTTACATGGATCATTATTAAACTTCATTATTGAACTGTGAAAGTTTGTACGAGGCAATCTGTGTCTTTCAGAGAAACATTGCTTTTGGTTAAGGAAATATGAGAGGTGGGAAAATCAGCATTTTATATATAGAAGGGTGATGAAATGGAAACCAAAAAATACTAAAATGTTTTAAGATATGTATTGTGTGATGTGTGTTTGAGGTGTGATGTACAGTGGGGGCGGGGCTACGATGATCTCACGCTGTATACATAGTTCATCGTTATTGTCGGATGTGCCAGGTTTAGCACATGCTTTCATGTTGAAGAGAATCAATGTACATGTGAAATTGTGTCCTTCATGCCTTATATTTTTGCCGGAAGTTTGACAAGAAATATGTCATAAAGGATATGCCATTTTCTTTCAAATTTTTAAGCATATTTATTTGTTCCACGCAGACTGACAAGATACTGACATTGTATTATACATTGTATTATACATTGTCATGTACATCATGTTACAAACATTTCCCAACCTGTGGAAAATTTGTCATTTGTTTGTGGAACAGGTTTCAGTGTGCCAGACTTGATTGTCCAGGAATAGCAGTGTACAAAAATGTTTCTTGCTTGCGAGATTGAGACGGTGGATATTGTGATATGGTTTGGAGATTAGAATTTTCAAGTCTGTTCAGAAGATAAATATTTGTCTGGTAAGATTTGTGTGACGTGAATGGATGTTCGTACATGTCATGAGAACACAATGCTGAAAGTGGTTCAGTTACATCATACAGCAAGCCTCTTTCTATGATCTCTGTGTTGAAGTCCACCATAACAAGACTGTTTTGAACAATAATACTAAATGTGTGTAATGTGGTTGTATAGCAGGTGACCAGACCTCCTACATCGGAGTAAGTCTGCCTGGGTACCTATCTTGAAAACACTGGCAACGAAGGCGACAGAACACTTGTGTGATCTTGAGACACACTGATGAACTTGAGACACACTGACAGTGAGACTGTGACACCTTGAAACACACTGACGACAGTGACACTGTGACCTTGAGACACACTGACGACAGTGACACTGTGACCTTGAGACACACTGAAGACAGTGAGACTGACCTTGGGACACACTGAAGACAGTGAGACTGTGACCTTGAAACACACTGACGACAGTGAGACTGTGACCTTGAGACACGCTGACGACAATGACACTGTGACCTTGAGACACACTGACGACAGTGACACTGTGACCTTGAGACACGCTGACGACAATGACACTGTGACCTTGAGACACACTGATGACAGTGAGACTGTGACCTTGAAACACACTGACGACAGTGACACTGTGACCTTGAGACATGCTGACGACAATGACACTGTGACCTTGAGACACGCTGACGACAATGACACTGTGACCTTGAGACACACTGAAGACAGTGAGACTGACCTTGAGACACACTGACGACAGTGACCTTGAGACACACTGACAGTGAGACTGTGACCTTGAGACACACTGACGACAGTGAGACTGTGACCTTGAGACACACTGATGACATTGATGGGGCAGCATGTTGAAGATGTCTGCTACAACATGACAGTCACATTTAGAATAATGTCTTGTATCAATACTGTCAAGAATTAGGTAAACTGAATCTTGGCATTTTTTAGTGTATTTTCAGAATTCCAGTCATGATTTTTACATTAGATCGTGTGAGAATTACGATGTTCAAATATGTGTTTGCTTGATTGGAAGTGATATGTGACAGATGAGAATTACCAGGGAATGGGTTGAGTGAAGAATGAGTCGCTGGTCTTCTGGTGTGTGAGACATGTTTGATAATGATGACTTGTATCTTGTATCGTGTAGTGATGTGTTATAGGATGTGTTTTCTGCTGTATTTATTTACATGTTCATTGTAAGTTTTGTACAGACGGAAATGAAGAGTTTCAATGTACGTAGGATTGATTTGTTTTGTAAGGACAGCCTTGTGGCGTCTGGTGAGGGCTGACTCTTTAGTGGTAGTGGATGTCGGAAGTGGATGTCGCCCCGGCTTCATCAGCACAACATGCACAACGTGTGTCAGTGATGCTACACATACAAGATCCCCGCCCAATCTTCCCTTACCAACAATGACTCATGGTCACATTATTCCGCTCTAGAATCAACAATACCTTTTCCCGGTCTCTTTAAACTGTAAAGTTCGAGTTTGAGACCCAGGTTTCATACCTGACATTGATACGTGTGAAGCGCACCCATCACTGGGATATTCCACACAGACAGTTAGTTCAGTAATTTAGGCATCAAGGCCCATAGCACAATGCAGATTTGTCACGTGGTGTACATGATTAGATTTTAAATCTAGTTACACATTCCTCATTATAAAGACATGTTTTAATGAATACAGTAACAGCATGGGTCATATCAGGATTTTCAGAGTTTTAGCAGATTTATCATTAACTGACGGTCTTTAGAAATACCTTGCAACATGGGGAGAAATGTAAACCTTAAATGGGAATACGCTTCACAGTGTAAGTAGCAAGTAAGACATGGTATTCATCCTCTACTTCTCCGGATGAACAGTTTGTACAAAAAGAGATCACAATATCATCGTCTTTGGACTTTCAACATACATTTACATTAAAAATTGTGCAAAGAAATTCTAACTTTACAATAAGCTCTAATTTTACCAAGGTAAAACGCAACTCAATAATTTTCACTAAGTCTCTATTGTTTCTCTATGTGCTGTAATCTATATTACATACTCCTCTTCAAAGAGCTGGAGAACTCACATACTTTTCATGAAATGTCAGTGACAAAATCTGATCCCAAAAATACTTTCTATTTTCATAAATAATTCCAGTCATTCATTTTATATTAACTGGTAAGACTTCTTGCCTTCCAGTAATTGATATGAAGCATTACCAACTTGTCCTTTTCAAATGAACAGTTGTATTTATTTTTATTTTTATTTTAATCTCAGTGCTGGTTTTTGTACAAATAGTGAAGGCCACAGCTTTGTTCCCTACCTATCATTTCAGTATTGACTTATGCAGGTTTTTACTTTTATATCTCCAATTCAAACTCAATTATAATTGATAAGTACGTCAACAATGATAAAATTCCTGCTGCTTATTTGATTATGAACACTCAATAAATATAGACAACTATACATAGTCAGTGACATCATTAAGCGCAAAAATGCAGCACAAGCCACGCTCATTCTGTTATCAGCCAATCATTAAAAAGTAGTTCGTAAGTGGGTGTTTTTTGTTTTCTTTCTTTCTTCTTTTTTTTCAGGTTGGGAAACAAATGCAAACAAAACATGTACACTTTATTAGCCATTGCTTAATTAACCAATCAAATGAAATTTCTTGCCGCTTATTTTTATATGTATATATGTATTACATACTTCCTAAATACCAAATCAGACTCCTCAGGTATGTTGTGTTTCTAGTGGATGAAGTGAATACCAAAGGATGCTAGCACTGCCAGGGGAGGCAACTTTGCCTGTGTTCCCAGTGTTGAGGTCAGTTAATATTTTACTCAATGATCATGTCAATCATAGTCATCGTCATCGCTTTGTTTGTACATTTCTTTGTCTTGTCAATAACACATTTCCTGGTTGATTTGTTCTTTTTGTTCTTGGTGTGAATAAACGATGCCCATTTCTTCCCAGTCAGGGTTTTTTATTCGTTTTTAGATGAAGTGATTCACTTAATGATGGTGTTGTTCTGTCTGGTAGTATGAGTACATTGTGATGATACAAACGTGTTTTACTCAAGTCGAGGTGTGGGAAGTGGTGGCCCAGCCATCTGTGTTGAGAATTGCAGCCCTTTAACCCTTTGATCCTGTGTTGAAATCCAAGACACATCCTGATTGTGTTTCTGGGTTTACTGGCACCAGACCATGCTCATGCTTCACCACAGTGGAACTAATAGTTACTATAGACCTGCACCACTTGGGCTTTCTTCACACCCCAAACTGACACCACAGTGGGAACTATAGACCGGCAATCACTTGGGCTTTCTTCACACCCCAAACTGACACCACAGTGGGAACAATAGACCTGCATCACTTGGGCTTTCTTCACACACCAAACTGACACCATTGTGGGAACTATAGACCTGCATCACTTGGGCTTTCTTCACACACCAAATGACACCACAGTGGGAACTATAGACCTGCATCACTTGGGCTTTCTTCACACACCAAACTGACACCACAGTGGGAACTATAGACCGGCAATCACTTGGGCTTTCTTCACACCCCAAACTGACACCACAGTGGGAACAATAGACCTGCATCACTTGGGCTTTCTTCACACACCAAACTGACACCATTGTGGGAACTATAGACCTGCATCACTTGGGCTTTCTTCACACACCAAACTGACACCACAGTGGGAACTATAGACCTGCATCACTTGGCCTTTCTTCACACACCAAACTGACACCACAGTGGAACTATAGACCTGCATCACTTGGGCTTTCTTCACACACCAAACTGACACCACAGTGGGAACTATAGACCTGCATCACTTGGGCTTTCTTCACACACCAAACTGACACCACAGTGGAACTATAGACCTGCATCACTTGGGCTTTATTCACACCCCAAACTGACACCACTGTGGGAACTATAGACCTGCATCACTTGGGCTTTCTTCACACCCCAAACTGACACCACAGTGGGAACTATAGACCTGCATCACTTGGGCTTTCTTCACACCCCAAACTGGCACCACAGTGGGAACTTTTGACCTGCATCACTTGGGCTTTCTTCACACACCAAACTGGCACCACAGTGGGAACTATAGACCTGCATCACTTGGGCTTTCTTCACACACCAAACTGACACCACAGTGGGAACTATAGACCTGCATCACTTGGGCTTTCTTCACTCCCCAAACTGGCACCACAGTGGGAACTTTTGACCTGCATCACTTGGGCTTTCTTCACACACCAAACTGGCACCACAGTGGGAACTATAGACCTGCATCACTTGGGCTTTCTTCACACACCAAACTGACACCACAGTGGGAACTATAGACCTGCACCACTTGGGCTTTCTTCACACACCAAACTGGCACCACAGTGGGAACTATAGACCTGCATCACTTGGGCTTTTTTCACACACCAAACTGACACCACAGTGGGAACTATAGACCTGCATCACTTGGGCTTTCTTCACACACCAAACTGACACCACAGTGGGAACTATAGACCGGCAATCACTTGGGCTTTCTTCACACCCCAAACTGACACCACAGTGGGAACAATAGACCTGCATCACTTGGGCTTTCTTCACACACCAAACTGACACCATTGTGGGAACTATAGACCTGCATCACTTGGGCTTTCTTCACACACCAAACTGACACCACAGTGGGAACTATAGACCTGCATCACTTGGGCTTTCTTCACACACCAAACTGACACCACAGTGGGAACTATAGACCGGCAATCACTTGGGCTTTCTTCACACCCCAAACTGACACCACAGTGGGAACAATAGACCTGCATCACTTGGGCTTTCTTCACACACCAAACTGACACCATTGTGGGAACTATAGACCTGCATCACTTGGGCTTTCTTCACACACCAAACTGACACCACAGTGGGAACTATAGACCTGCATCACTTGGGCTTTCTTCACACACCAAACTGACACCACAGTGGAACTATAGACCTGCATCACTTGGGCTTTCTTCACACACCAAACTGACACCACAGTGGGAACTATAGACCTGCATCACTTGGGCTTTCTTCACACACCAAACTGACACCACAGTGGAACTATAGACCTGCATCACTTGGGCTTTCTTCACACCCCAAACTGACACCACAGTGGGAACTATAGACCTGCATCACTTGGGCTTTCTTCACATCCCAAACTGACACCACTGTGGGAACTATAGACCTGCATCACTTGGGCTTTCTTCACACACCAAACTGGCACCACAGTGGGAACTATAGACCTGCATCACTTGGGCTTTCTTCACACACCAAACTGACACCACAGTGGGAACTATAGACCTGCACCACTTGGGCTTTCTTCACACACCAAACTGACACCACAGTGGGAACTATAGACCTGCATCACTTGGGCTTTTTTCACACACCAAACTGACACCACAGTGGGAACAATAGACCTGCATCACTTGGGCTTTCTTCACACACCAAACTGACACCACAGTGGGAACTATAGACCGGCAATCACTTGGGCTTTCTTCACACCCCAAACTGACACCACAGTGGGAACAATAGACCTGCATCACTTGGGCTTTCTTCACACCCCAAACTGACACCACTGTGGGAACTATAGACCTGCATCACTTGGGCTTTCTTCACACCCCAAACTGACACCACAGTGGGAACTATAGACCTGCATCACTTGGGCTTTCTTCACACCCCAAACTGGCACCACAGTGGGAACTTTTGACCTGCATCACTTGGGCTTTCTTCACACACCAAACTGGCACCACAGTGGGAACTATAGACCTGCATCACTTGGGCTTTCTTCACACACCAAACTGACACCACAGTGGGAACTATAGACCTGCATCACTTGGGCTTTCTTCACACCCCAAACTGGCACCACAGTGGGAACTTTTGACCTGCATCACTTGGGCTTTCTTCACACACCAAACTGGCACCACAGTGGGAACTATAGACCTGCATCACTTGGGCTTTCTTCACACACCAAACTGACACCACAGTGGGAACTATAGACCTGCATCACTTGGGCTTTCTTCACACACCAAACTGGCACCACAGTGGGAACTATAGACCTGCATCACTTGGGCTTTTTTCACACACCAAACTGACACCACAGTGGGAACTATAGACCTGCATCACTTGGGCTTTCTTCACACACCAAACTGACACCACAGTGGGAACTATAGACCGGCAATCACTTGGGCTTTCTTCACACCCCAAACTGACACCACAGTGGGAACAATAGACCTGCATCACTTGGGCTTTCTTCACACACCAAACTGACACCATTGTGGGAACTATAGACCTGCATCACTTGGGCTTTCTTCACACACCAAACTGACACCACAGTGGGAACTATAGACCTGCATCACTTGGGCTTTCTTCACACACCAAACTGACACCACAGTGGGAACTATAGACCGGCAATCACTTGGGCTTTCTTCACACCCCAAACTGACACCACAGTGGGAACAATAGACCTGCATCACTTGGGCTTTCTTCACACACCAAACTGACACCATTGTGGGAACTATAGACCTGCATCACTTGGGCTTTCTTCACACACCAAACTGACACCACAGTGGGAACTATAGACCTGCATCACTTGGGCTTTCTTCACACACCAAACTGACACCACAGTGGAACTATAGACCTGCATCACTTGGGCTTTCTTCACACACCAAACTGACACCCCAGTGGGAACTATAGACCTGCATCACTTGGGCTTTCTTCACACACCAAACTGACACCACAGTGGAACTATAGACCTGCATCACTTGGGCTTTATTCACACCCCAAACTGACACCACAGTGGGAACTATAGACCTGCATCACTTGGGCTTTCTTCACACCCCAAACTGACACCACTGTGGGAACTATAGACCTGCATCACTTGGGCTTTCTTCACACCCCAAACTGACACCACAGTGGGAACTATAGACCTGCATCACTTGGGCTTTCTTCACACCCCAAACTGGCACCACAGTGGGAACTTTTGACCTGCATCACTTGGGCTTTCTTCACACACCAAACTGGCACCACAGTGGGAACTATAGACCTGCATCACTTGGGCTTTCTTCACACACCAAACTGACACCACAGTGGGAACTATAGACCTGCACCACTTGGGCTTTCTTCACACACCAAACTGGCACCACAGTGGGAACTATAGACCTGCATCACTTGGGCTTTTTTCACACACCAAACTGACACCACAGTGGGAACAATAGACCTGCATCACTTGGGCTTTCTTCACACACCAAACTGACACCACAGTGGGAACTATAGACCGGCAATCACTTGGGCTTTCTTCACACCCCAAACTGACACCACAGTGGGAACAATAGACCTGCATCACTTGGGCTTTCTTCACACACCAAACTGACACCATTGTGGGAACTATAGACCTGCATCACTTGGGCTTTCTTCACACACCAAACTGACACCACAGTGGGAACTATAGACCGGCAATCACTTGGGCTTTCTTCACACACCAAACTGACACTACAGTGGGAACTATAGACCGGCAATCACTTGGGCTTTCTTCACACACCAAACTGACACCACAGTGGGAACTATAGACCTGCATTACTTGGGCTTTCTTCACACACCAAACTGACACCACAGTGGGAACTATGGACCTGCATCACTTGGCCTTTCTTCACACACCAAACTGACACCACAGTGGGAACTATAGACCTGCATCACTTGGGCTTTTTTCACACACCAAACTGACACCACAGTGGGAACTATAGACCTGCATCACTTGGGCTTTCTTCACACACCAAACTGACACCACAGTGGGAACTATAGACCTGCACCACTTGGGCTTTCTTCACACACCAAACTGGCACCACAGTGGGAACTATAGACCTGCATCACTTGGGCTTTTTTCACACACCAAACTGACACCACAGTGGGAACTATAGACCTGCATCACTTGGGCTTTCTTCACACACCAAACTGACACCACAGTGGGAACTATAGACCGGCAATCACTTGGGCTTTCTTCACACCCCAAACTGACACCACAGTGGGAACAATAGACCTGCATCACTTGGGCTTTCTTCACACACCAAACTGACACCATTGTGGGAACTATAGACCTGCATCACTTGGGCTTTCTTCACACACCAAACTGACACCACAGTGGGAACTATAGACCTGCATCACTTGGGCTTTCTTCACACACCAAACTGACACCACAGTGGGAACTATAGACCGGCAATCACTTGGGCTTTCTTCACACCCCAAACTGACACCACAGTGGGAACAATAGACCTGCATCACTTGGGCTTTCTTCACACACCAAACTGACACCATTGTGGGAACTATAGACCTCCATCACTTGGGCTTTCTTCACACACCAAACTGACACCACAGTGGGAACTATAGACCTGCATCACTTGGCCTTTCTTCACACACCAAACTGACACCACAGTGGGAACTATAGACCTGCATCACTTGGGCTTTCTTCACACACCAAACTGACACCACAGTGGGAACTATAGACCTGCATCACTTGGGCTTTCTTCACACACCAAACTGACACCATTGTGGGAACTATAGACCTCCATCACTTGGGCTTTCTTCACACACCAAACTGACACCACAGTGGGAACTATAGACCTGCATCACTTGGCCTTTCTTCACACACCAAACTGACACCACAGTGGAACTATAGACCTGCATCACTTGGGCTTTCTTCACACACCAAACTGACACCACAGTGGGAACTATAGACCTGCATCACTTGGGCTTTCTTCACACACCAAACTGACACCACAGTGGAACTATAGACCTGCATCACTTGGGCTTTATTCACACCCCAAACTGACACCACAGTGGGAACTATAGACCTGCATCACTTGGGCTTTCTTCACACCCCAAACTGACACCACTGTGGGAACTATAGACCTGCATCACTTGGGCTTTCTTCACACCCCAAACTGACACCACAGTGGGAACTATAGACCTGCATCACTTGGGCTTTCTTCACACCCCAAACTGGCACCACAGTGGGAACTTTTGACCTGCATCACTTGGGCTTTCTTCACACACCAAACTGACACCACAGTGGGAACTCTAGACCTGCATCACTTGGGCTTTCTTCACACACCAAACTGACACCACTGTGGGAACTATAGACCTGCATCACTTGGGCTTTCTTCACACCCCAAACTGACACCACAGTGGGAACTATAGACCTGCATCACTTGGGCTTTCTTCACACCCCAAACTGACACCACAGTGGGAACAATAGACCTGCATCACTTGGGCTTTCTTCACACCCCAAACTGACACCACTGTGGGAACTATAGACCTGCATCACTTGGGCTTTCTTCACACCCCAAACTGACACCACAGTGGGAACTATAGACCTGCATCACTTGGGCTTTCTTCACACCCCAAACTGGCACCACAGTGGGAACTCTAGACCTGCATCACTTGGGCTTTCTTCACACCCCAAACTGACACCACAGTGGGAACAATAGACCTGCATCACTTGGGCTTTCTTCACACACCAAACTGGCACCACAGTGGGAACTATAGACCTGCATCACTTGGGCTTTCTTCACACACCAAACTGACACCACAGTGGGAACTATAGACCTGCACCACTTGGGCTTTCTTCACACACCAAACTGGCACCACAGTGGGAACTATAGACCTGCATCACTTGGGCTTTTTTCACACACCAAACTGACACCACAGTGGGAACAATAGACCTGCATCACTTGGGCTTTCTTCACACACCAAACTGACACCACAGGGGGAACTATAGACCGGCAATCACTTGGGCTTTCTTCACACCCCAAACTGACACCACAGTGGGAACAATAGACCTGCATCACTTGGGCTTTCTTCACACACCAAACTGACACCATTGTGGGAACTATAGACCTGCATCACTTGGGCTTTCTTCACACACCAAACTGACACCACAGTGGGAACTATAGACCTGCATCACTTGGGCTTTCTTCACACCCCAAACTGACACCACAGTGGGAACAATAGACCTGCATCACTTGGGCTTTCTTCACACACCAAACTGACACCATTGTGGGAACTATAGACCTGCATCACTTGGGCTTTCTTCACACACCAAACTGGCACCACAGTGGGAACTATAGACCGGCAATCACTTGGGCTTTCTTCACACACCAAACTGACACCACAGTGGGAACTATAGACCTGCATCACTTGGGCTTTCTTCACACACCAAACTGACACCACAGTGGGAACTATAGACCGGCAATCACTTGGGCTTTCTTCACACACCAAACTGACACCACAGTGGGAACTATAGACCTGCACCACTTGGGCTTTCTTCACACACCAAACTGGCACCACAGTGGGAACTATAGACCTGCATCACTTGGGCTTTCTTCACACACCAAACTGACACCACAGTGGGAACTATAGACCTGCATCACTTGGGCTTTCTTCACACTATCACGGAACTGTTCTGGGTGAACAATACCTTCAAAATGACGTGCTGGTTTTCTTGGGGAATTAGTCAGCAAAGAGCCAGAGTCACAGGAGACTAATCACAATTTTATTTTCAAGAACAATTAACAATTTACAATATCTTAGAATATAACTTAGGGTGCCACAGAGAGTCGGTACACACTCTGGGCTGTGGGAGAGAGGTCTGCTTGGTAAGAGAGTCAAACCCCTTCTCTGCCTAAAACCTGCCTACAGTATGTATTTAACAAAAATTTAAACAATAAAATGGAATGTGATTGGATGATACACGATTGGTTGTGTCCTAAGCTAAATGGATGGCTAGACAGAGGGGAATACTAAATCCTGTTTATCCTGTTGGACTGGCACTAATCTTGTTGACATATTTACTGGATGCTTTGAAAGAAATTAGGGTGTCACTATAGATGAGCTTGTATGGGGGCTAATCCTTAATGCACTATAGACGAGCTTGTATGGGGGCTAATCCTTAATGAGTCTTAATTGAAGTAATGTTATTCTAATATACCCCGGTAGGTGATGACAGATATACTTAAATAAATATCCTTTGTCTGGGAGATGGGATCTTGATACCTTTGGCTAGCATTTATCTAAAAGCTTCAAATCAATTAAACTATGTAGACGTAACTCTTGTCTTATTGAATAGTATGTCTAGAAGACGCGCTCCCATTACCTTAGGCTAGCAACCATCTAAAAAGCTTTAACTGAAACTACTGATATTTTATATATGCATTTTACCTAATGATAATTATTACTTGCTAAACTATAATTATATGAAAGGATGTATAAATATTACGCCATGATAACTCATAAAAGCACTTGATGTAGATCTAATTATTATAAGATAACTTAGTATAAATGTTATCCCATGATAACTTCCCCTCCGTCTGAAAAAGTTTGGACCCCAAACGTGTAAAAATAAAAATAATTAAGGCTTAGATGGACAATGTATAAAGTTAAACTGGTAGTAGTGAATAATAATTATTATAGAGTCTCTTTGATATAAGGAAACATAATATAAAAATGCTGTCATAAGGGGTTCTGGATGTGGAGCTGGCTTGTCTTGGCACTCTGTACTGGTGGTTTTATGGGTGATGTAGGAGGCCTTGAGTTCCACATCCTGGATTGGGGTTGTAAGGTAGTAGGCTGTGTCCATGGAGGTTTTACATGGAAACAAAGAAAAGAGAGTTAGCATGTTCAAATAATATGTCATATATAAATACTTCCTCAGTTTGTCTGTAATAACTAGAAAATAAAACAAATATGATAATTATGATGTAAAAGATCAGTGCATAATTATTACTAAACGGTGTCATGACCAGGAAGAATGTATTGGCGGCAAATTACAAAGGTTTATCATGAAAAAAATAGTAATATCCTTCTACTTTTGGATACAATCATTAGACACATTATATGTGCATGTGCATATAACAAGTGCATTGATTTGTTACATTAATACGGTATACAAAAGGTGTATATCATTGTTAGTTTTCGTAACTATTTGGTTTGCCTTTTCTTTGTTTTGGTTCATTTCGGTTGTTAAGTTTGCTTTATTTGAATTTGGTTTGTTTCGCTTTGATTTTCCTTCGGTTCAATGCGATAGGGTTTGGTTTATTTTGGTTCGGTATGGTTTGGGTTCGATTCCCAGTATGGTTTGGTTCGCTTCGGTACGGTTTGGGTTCGATTCCCAGTATGGTTTGGTTCGCTTCGGTACGGTTTGGGTTCGCTTCCCAGTATGGTTTGGTTCGCTTCGGTACGGTTTGGGTTCGCTTCCCAGTATGGTTTGGTTCGCTTCGGTATGGTTTGGTTCGCTTCGGTACGGTTTGGGTTCGTGTCATTTCACTTCGGTACGGTTTGGGTTCGCTTCGGTACGGTTTGGGTTCGATTCCCAGTATGGTTTGGTTTGTGTCATTTCACTTCGGTACGGTTTGGGTTCGCTTCGGTACGGTTTGGGTTCGATTCCCAGTATGGTTTGGTTTGTGTCATTTCACTTCGGTACGGTTTGGGTTCGCTTAGGTACGGTTTGGGTTCGATTCCCAGTATGGTTTGGTTTGTGTCATTTCACTTCGCTTTTGAGATTGGTTGATCAGGTCAATGCTCAAAATTTGTTGTGATACAAATAACTCAGATGATCAGGCTGATGCCATTTGTTCTCAACTGGCGACCCATAGTGAAAAGACTGGACACAAGAAAACATAACAAGATACAGCTAATAGCTGTTTCGTGATTTGCACCGTTTATTCAGGAGATTTTGTATTTTGATCAAGAATATGTGCAATTGGCAGATATCAGAATATATGGGGAGTAGATCACCGTATGGTTGAGTGGTACCACATTCTGTGTAATTCAGATATGATTCACGGTAGAAAAAGGTGTTGATATTTCCAAAGTCTTTATGTGGAAAAATACCCCTTTTGGATTTATAAATTGGTGCTTCCTCTGGATCGTATGGAGGATTATCTTCTAGACAGGACCAATTTCGGAGATCCTGCCAGCTATCATCAAGGTAGCGCTGTATGAGGTGGGGAGGAACACTTTCAAAATAGCATGTGTGGACAGTATCAGGATGTTCTTTATATGAGACCTTGACATAGCAGTCTCCTTGAATAATTTCAATGCCCAGAACTCTTTCTATTTTATGTTCTACTCTTCGTAGGTGTTTGGGAAAAAACGGATGTGGTTTGACATTTAATTCTATGCATGGTTTGGTGTTGTCTTGCTTGACATTTCCTGACATTGTATTCCCTGACAGAACATTGACTGATTTATTGTCTAGTGCTGATTCCTTTTGGTCGAAAAACTTATGATTCTTCAGTGGACGTTTTCGTCGTTTTCCTGACATACTTCTTTTGAGGTGAAATTCTCTCCGAATGGAGTCTGGAATGCTGCTGCCATACTCCCATGTGTTTCCTCTTTCTGGATCCTTCCATTTTACTCTGTAGTAGATTTTGCCATTAGCTCTCTTGGAACTAACAATTGAGTGGATGTCCTCTGGATTGAAGACCTGAGGGATGTCCTTGGTTTGATAACCTGATGTTGGACTTGGAGGTTGTACCTGGCTGTCGTCGGGTTGTTTTCTGGATTTGGGCTGGTGATGCTTACTATTCACTCCTCTTTTCCCTTTATTAACCTTTTCATTTACCTTGGTTGGAGCACTAGGACCTGGTGTGGCATGATTTTCCTTCATGGTTGCCGTGGGACTGGTAGGTTTTTCTGTTGTACTTGAAGCAGGGTTTTTCTTCTTTGTTGGGGTCTTTTGCTTCTGACTCTTGTTGCTGGAAGTACCTGCCTTTGTTTTGGAATTGACCTTCTTACCTTTCTGTTGTGGAGGTGATTGATCAGTAGCCTGGTAAGTTGAACTTGTTGATGGGGAATTGTTGCTGTCAAACTGAGTATCATTGACTGGTTCCTCGTTGTCATCCATGACTCCTGAATCTATGTCACTGGGGTTATTGAGGTATGGTTCTGGAGGATACTGTGGACGATCAGCAGGATCAAAATATGGCTTCAGACGGTTGGCATGGACCAGTGGTTTGTGTATTTTGTCATCAGAACTTCGGCGCAGTTTGTAGGTATAATTTGGACCTGTATGGATGATATAATAGCTACCATACCACTTTTTGGTTAATTTGTTGGAAAGGCCTTTTTCAACTTTTTGACAGTAAAGCCAAACTCTTTGACCTGGGGCGAATTCTGGTTCTTTAGCATTTCTATTATATTGTTCTGAATACACCTCCTTAGCCCGAGCAGTGTTTTCAGCTGCGATTGTTCTAGTGATTTCAAGCTCCTCAAGCAAATTGGAAAGATAACTTTTGTTATTGTGGCCTAAATTTTCTTTTGGAATTAATGATACATCTTGTGGAGCTCTCATTTCCCGGCCGAAAAGCATAACATATGGGGATTTTTGAGTTGATGAATTTGGAGCCATCCGATAGGCCATCATGATGCCAGGAATGAAACGGGGCCAATCATTTTGAGACTTGTTACAGTAGGCTCTTAGTGATTGATTGATATAAGAGTTGAGCCTTTCTACACAGCTGTTAGTTTGAGGATGGTATGGGCTGGTATGGGTAAATTTAATTGCCAAAAGTTCACAAATTGCTTTGATAAGTTTGGACATGAAGTTCTGACCTCTGTCTGAAATTAAGGTCCTTGGAGCGCCATACCGACAAAATATTTCTCTGACGAGAACATCTGCTACTTCTTTGGCTTCTTGGGTCCGAAGTGGAAAGGCTTCACACCATCTAGATGATGCATCTGTGATGACCAAAATGTATTTGTACTTATCTGGTGTTGTTGGCAGGGGACCGAGAATGTCAACGTGCCATCGGGTGAAGACCTCTTCTACAGGTAGTGGACGAAGTGGTGCCTTCTTGCCATGGTAGTGCCTCTTGGTCTGTTGACATACCTCACATGTCTGGACATAAGTAGCAATATCGCTGTACATTTTGGGCCAGTAGTACTTAGGTCTCATGGTGTTGTGCATCCTTTCTTTCCCATGATGGCAACCGCCAAACTCTGAGTCATGATAGGATTGCAGGACTTGATTTCTGAGGGTTCTTGGGACTGCCAGCTGTTTAATGAACTTGTCTGCGTGGCCTTTCTGTCTTTGTGGAACGAATCGGTATAGGATGCCTTCATCAATTTCAAAAGTATTGGCTTCAATAAGAATCTTTTGACGATCCTTTTCATTTTGTGGAAGGACTTCATCCTCTTTGTAGTCAAAGATTTGGATGAAATCTGGACAAATCCTTTGTAGGTGACGTAAATTTGGATGTTCTTTTATACTTACTTCAACCAATGTGTCTTGGGTAACATCAGCATTTGTAGCATGTAATGCTGCGACAACATTAACTGGTACTGACTGATAATCCTCTTCATATTCAAAGGTGACTGACCAATGTGTTGTCTGTGTGTCTGATTCTAAGTGATTGACAATAGGTGTGCAAATATCCACAGTCTGAGTTGTCTGTGTGACTTGTGTGGATGAATGGGTGTTTGGCAAGATTGTGGTACTGCTAGTTGATTTGCTTTGCTGAGTTGAAGTTACTGAGAAGACTGTTTTCTCAGCATCTTCTTCTGTCTGATCATTACAGTTAATATTTTCCTCATATTCCCTACGTGAGAGAGCATCGGCATTCCCATTGGCTTTGCCGCTGCGGTGAACAATGTCAAAAGTGTAGGTAGAAAGTTCCAAAGACCATCGTCCTAACCTACCTGTGGCATCCTTGATGGATTTCAGCCACTTCAATGCTATATGATCAGTGTAGACTGTGAATTTGGAATTTGCAAGGTATGGACGAAAGGATCTAATGGCTTCAACTAGAGCTAAGCCTTCCTTTTCTGTAATGCTCCAGTTCTTTTCGCTGCCATGAAGAGCTCTACCACCAAAAGCTATTGGATGTTCATTATTCTTCTCGTCTTTTTGACTCAAAACAAAACCTATGCTCATATCACTGGCATCAGTTGCGAGAAGAAATTCTTTGTCAAAATTTGGATAAACCAGAACAGGTGTATTGCTCATAGCATGTTTGAGTGTGTTGAATGCCTGATCACACTCAAGTGACCATTGGAACTTTGGTTTCTTTCCTACTTCTGCCTCTGAATGCTTCTTTAGCAAGGCATTCAGTGGAAGCGCTATGTGAGCGTAATTTTTCACATACTTCCTGTAGAAGTTTGTGAGACCTAAGAAGGAGCGAATCTGCTTTTGTGACTTGGGCACTGGAAAGGTTCTAATTGCTTCAATCTTTTTGTCATCAACTTGAACACCTCCACATGATAAAACATGACCCAGAAAAGATACTTTGTCCGTTGCAAAATTGCATTTGGATGGCTTTAGTGTTAATTTTGCCTGTTTCAGATAGTAAAATACTTGCTCTAAATGTTGAAGATGCTCTTCAAAGTTTTTGCTGTAAATTATCAAATCATCAATGTAGATCAGCGCAACCTTAAAAAGCAATTTTCGTAGCACTTTGCTCATGAGCTGTTGAAAACAAAGTGGAGAATTTGTCAAACCTTGGGGCAATCGTTTGAATTGATAAAGGCCTTGATGGGTGACGAAAGCAGTTTTATGCTTTGAATCTTCATGTAATGGCACTTGGAAGAAGCCATTAGCAAGGTCTAAAGTTGAGAAGATCTTAGCTTGTGCATTGGCGATGTTATCAACAACATCATCAAAAACAGGAAGAGGCCATGACATTGGTAAAGTGACAGAATTCAACTTTCTGTAGTCACAAACAAATCTATATGAGCCATCACGTTTCTTGACTAGGATAATTGGAGCTGAATACATAGAAGTTGACTCCTCGATCAAATCATACTTCAGAAAATCATCTATAAGTTCTTCAGTGACTTTTTGGAGATGAGGAGATTGACGATATGGTCTACTCTTAACGGGTGGGTGGTTGCCAGTGTTAATGGTATGATGGTGCAGGTCAGTCTTACCTAAATCTGCAAGACTTGTTGAAAACATGTTTCTATTTTGTCCCAAAAATCTAAGTAGTCTGTGTCGTTGGTCTGGAGTCAGTTGTGTATTGGTCAAATCAAATCCCAACTCCTGTGCAATTTTGACATAATCCCTGGTGTCATTGTCTCTCTTCTCATTGTCGGTGTTAATGGTACTGATGAATGGTTGGTCAGAGCCGATTTCAAAAACAGAGTCTTTGTCAATGTAACTAAATTTGCCTACAACTGTACCCTTGTCAAGAACCTTTTCTTCTTGGGAGGGATTCATAAGCCTAAATGTAGCAGTCTTGCTTTTTGATTTAGAAAGAGTTCTACCGCCTGCTACATTAGAATGAGCAGTGAGGGAAGCAATGGGTTCAATGAGGATGAGGGAATCCTCTTTGGTCTCTGATAGTCTGACCTTGAAATGAATTTCACTCTGAGGGGGGATGTAAATCTGATCTATTGATTTTGCTAATCCACTAATCTCACGCACTGAATTGGCTATGAAATTGATATATTGCCTATCTGAGGTGCTGTTGTTGAGTATCAAGGAATGACAGCTATAATCTAAGACTGCATCATTGTCATCAAGGAAGTTCTCACCTAGTATCACTGCCTTCGGCAGTGTAGGCAGTACATAGAATCTTTGAGAAAATTCCTGATCCTCAATGACAAAATCTAACACAACTGAACCTAACACTTTATGCAATTCGCCGCCAACACCTTTTACCTGTGGAAAGGGTGAGTTTCCAAGAGTAAGGTTTTCAAAAGCTGTGCTCAGAAAAGCAGACGAAATACAACAAATGGATGCCCCTGTGTCTACTAAACAATTTGTTGTTGTTGTGCCAAATTTTGCCTGAATTACACTTTTGGCAAGGGGCGTAACTAAAGACACTGTTGGAATTTCACTTTCAAAGTTACTTTCCATACCAGACTCCATATTTGCCATGACACCTATTAGTATGTACCGTACTAAATTAAAGGATGACAAGAAATCAACAATGTATTACTTACAATATTTGAAGACTTTTTCTTCCTTTGTTGGTGTCTTTGGAGGAGTTGGTTGTCTTTAATCCAGTGTTGAGGTCAGAGGTTGATGCAGCTTGCTTGTTATTCCATCAGATGATCACAGTTGGACATGTCCTCCAATGGGTTCTTGTAGCTGGTCGTAGTTAGTTCCTGGACTCTGTGGTTCCGAAAACGATGATTCTCCGCCAAATTATCACGGAACTGTTCTGGGTGAACAATACCTTCAAAATGACGTGCTGGTTTTCTTGGGGAATTAGTCAGCAAAGAGCCAGAGTCACAGGAGACTAATCACAATTTTATTTTCAAGAACAATTAACAATTTACAATATCTTAGAATATAACTTAGGGTGCCACAGAGAGTCGGTACACACTCTGGGCTGTGGGAGAGAGGTCTGCTTGGTAAGAGAGTCAAACCCCTTCTCTGCCTAAAACCTGCCTACAGTATGTATTTAACAAAAATTTAAACAATAAAATGGAATGTGATTGGATGATACACGATTGGTTGTGTCCTAAGCTAAATGGATGGCTAGACAGAGGGGAATACTAAATCCTGTTTATCCTGTTGGACTGGCACTAATCTTGTTGACATATTTACTGGATGCTTTGAAAGAAATTAGGGTGTCACTATAGATGAGCTTGTATGGGGGCTAATCCTTAATGCACTATAGACGAGCTTGTATGGGGGCTAATCCTTAATGAGTCTTAATTGAAGTAATGTTATTCTAATATACCCCGGTAGGTGATGACAGATATACTTAAATAAATATCCTTTGTCTGGGAGATGGGATCTTGATACCTTTGGCTAGCATTTATCTAAAAGCTTCAAATCAATTAAACTATGTAGACGTAACTCTTGTCTTATTGAATAGTATGTCTAGAAGACGCGCTCCCATTACCTTAGGCTAGCAACCATCTAAAAAGCTTTAACTGAAACTACTGATATTTTATATATGCATTTTACCTAATGATAATTATTACTTGCTAAACTATAATTATATGAAAGGATGTATAAATATTACGCCATGATAACTCATAAAAGCACTTGATGTAGATCTAATTATTATAAGATAACTTAGTATAAATGTTATCCCATGATAACACACCAAACTGACACCACAGTGGGAACTATAGACCTGCATCACTTGGGCTTTCTTCACACACCAAACTGACACCACAGTGGGAACTATAGACCTGCATCACTTGGGCTTTCTTCACACACCAAACTGACACCACAGTGGGAACTATAGACCTGCATCACTTGGGCTTTCTTCACACACCAAACTGACACCACAGTGGGAACTATAGACCTGCATCACTTGGGCTTTCTTCACACACCAAACTGACACCACAGTGGGAACTATAGACCTGCATCACTTGGGCTTTCTTCACACACCAAACTGACACCACAGTGGGAACTACAGACCTGCATCACTTGGGCTTTCTTCACACACCAAACTGACACCACAGTGGGAACTATAGACCGGCAATCACTTGGGCTTTCTTCACACACCAAACTGACACCACAGTGGGAACTATAGACCGGCAATCGCTTGGGCTTTCTTCACACACCAAACTGACACCACAGTGGGAACTACAGACCTGCATCACTTGGGCTTTCTTCACACACCAAACTGACACCACAGTGGGAACTACAGACCTGCATCACTTGGGCTTTTTTCACACACCAAACTGACACCACAGTGGGAACTATAGACCTGCATCACTTGGGCTTTCTTCACACACCAAACTGACACCACAGTGGGAACTACAGACCTGCATCACTTGGGCTTTTTTCACACACCAAACTGACACCACAGTGGGAACTATAGACCTGCATCACTTGGGCTTTCTTCACACACCAAACTGACACCACAGTGGGAACTATGGACCTGCATCACTTGGGCTTTCTTCACACACCAAACTGACACCACAGTGGGAACTATAGACCTGCATCACTTGGGCTTTTTTCACACACCAAACTGACACCACAGTGGGAACTATGGACCTGCATCACTTGGGCTTTCTTCACACACCAAACTGACACCACAGTGGGAACTATAGACCTGCATCACTTGGGCTTTTTTCACACACCAAACTGACACCACAGTGGGAACTATGGACCTGCATCACTTGGGCTTTCTTCACACACAAACTGACACCACAGTGGGAACTATGGACCTGCATCACTTGGGCTTTCTTCACACACCAAACTGACACCACAGTGGGAACTATAGACCTGCATCACTTGGGCTTTTTTCACACACCAAACTGACACCACAGTGGGAACTATGGACCTGCATCACTTGGGCTTTCTTCACACACCAAACTGACACCACAGTGGGAACTATAGACCTGCATCACTTGGGCTTTTTTCACACACCAAACTGACACCACAGTGGGAACTATGGACCTGCATCACTTGGGCTTTCTTCACACACCAAACTGACACCACAGTGGGAACTATAGACCTGCATCACTTGGGCTTTCTTCACACACCAAACTGACACCACAGTGGGAACTATGGACCTGCATCACTTGGGCTTTCTTCACACACCAAACTGACACCATAGTGGGAACTATAGACCTGCATCACTTGGGCTTTCTTCACACACCAAACTGACACCACAGTGGGAACTATAGACCTGCATCACTTGGGCTTTCTTCACACACCAAACTGACACCACAGTGGGAACTATGGACCTGCATCACTTGGGCTTTCTTCACACACCAAACTGACACCACAGTGGGAACTATGGACCTGCATCACTTGGGCTTTCTTCACACCCCAAACTGACACCACAGTGGGAACTATAGACCTGCATCACTTGGGCTTTCTTCACACACCAAACTGACACCACAGTGGGAACTATGGACCTGCATCACTTGGGCTTTCTTCACACCCCAAACTGACACCACAGTGGGAACTATGGACCGGCATCACTTGGGCTTTCTTCACACACCAAACTGACACCACAGTGGGAACTATGGACCTGCATTACTTGGGCTTTCTTCACACCCCAAACTGACACCACAGTGGGAACTATGGACCGGCATCACTTGGGCTTTCTTCACACACCAAACTGACACCACAGTGGGAACTATGGACCTGCATCACTTGGGCTTTCTTCACACACCAAACTGACACCATTGTGGGAACTATAGACCTGCATCACTTGGGCTTTCTTCACACACCAAACTGACACCACAGTGGGAACTATGGACCTGCATCACTTGGGCTTTCTTCACACACCAAACTGACACCACAGTGGGAACTATGGACCTGCATTACTTGGGCTTTCTTCACACCCCAAACTGACACCACAGTGGGAACTATGGACCGGCATCACTTGGGCTTTCTTCACACACCAAACTGACACCACAGTGGGAACTATGGACCTGCATCACTTGGGCTTTCTTCTCACACCAAACTGACACCACAGTGGGAACTATGGACCTGCATCACTTGGGCTTTCTTCACACCCCAAACTGACACCACAGTGGGAACTATAGACCTGCATCACTTGGGCTTTCTTCACACACCAAACTGACACCACAGTGGGAACTATGGACCTGCATCACTTGGGCTTTCTTCACACACCAAACTGACACCACAGTGGGAACTATGGACCTGCATCACTTGGGCTTTCTTCACACACCAAACTGACACCACAGTGGGAACTATGGACCTGCATCACTTGGGCTTTCTTCACACACCAAACTGACACCACAGTGGGAACTATGGACCTGCATCACTTGGGCTTTCTTCACACCCCAAACTGACACCACAGTGGGAACTATAGACCTGCATCACTTGGGCTTTCTTCACACACCAAACTGACACCACAGTGGGAACTATAGACCTGCATCACTTGGGCTTTCTTCACACACCAAACTGACACCACAGTGGGAACTATAGACCTGCATCACTTGGGCTTTCTTCACACACCAAACTGACACCACAGTGGGAACTATAGACCTGCATCACTTGGGCTTTCTTCACACACCAAACTGACACCACAGTGGGAACTATAGACCTGCATCACTTGGGCTTTCTTCACACACCAAACTGACACCACAGTGGGAACTATAGACCTGCATCACTTGGGCTTTCTTCACACACCAAACTGACACCACAGTGGGAACTATAGACCTGCATCACTTGGGCTTTCTTCACACACCAAACTGACACCACAGTGGGAACTATGGACCTGCATCACTTGGGCTTTCTCCACACCAAACTGACACCACAGTGGGAACTATAGACCTGCATCACTTGGGCTTTCTCCACACCAAACTGACACCACAGTGGGAACTATAGACCTGCATCACTTGGGCTTTCTTCACACACAAACTGACACCACAGTGGGAACTATGGACCTGCATCACTTGGGCTTTCTTCACACACCAAACTGACACCACAGTGGGAACTATGGACCTGCATCACTTGGGCTTTCTTCACACACCAAACTGACACCATTGTGGGAACTATAGACCTGCATCACTTGGGCTTTCTTCACACACCAAACTGACACCACAGTGGGAACTACAGACCTGCATCACTTGGGCTTTCTCCACACCAAACTGACACCACAGTGGGAACTATGGACCTGCATCACTTGGGCTTTCTCCACACCAAACTGACACCACAGTGGGAACTATAGACCTGCATCACTTGGGCTTTCTTCACACACAAACTGACACCACAGTGGGAACTATGGACCTGCATCACTTGGGCTTTCTTCACACACCAAACTGACACCACAGTGGGAACTATGGACCTGCATCACTTGGGCTTTCTTCACACACCAAACTGACACCACAGTGGAACTATAGACCTGCATCACTTGGGCTTTCTTCACACACAAACTGACACCACAGTGGGAACTATGGACCTGCATCACTTGGGCTTTCTTCACACACCAAACTGACACCACAGTGGGAACTATAGACCTGCATCACTTGGGCTTTCTTCACACACCAAACTGACACCACAGTGGGAACTATAGACCTGCATCACTTGGGCTTTTTTCACACACCAAACTGACACCACAGTGGGAACTATGGACCTGCATCACTTGGGCTTTCTCCACACACAAACTGACACCACAGTGGGAACTATAGACCTGCATCACTTGGGCTTTTTTCACACACCAAACTGACACCACAGTGGGAACTATGGACCTGCATCACTTGGGCTTTCTCCACACACAAACTGACACCACAGTGGGAACTATAGACCTGCATCACTTGGGCTTTTTTCACACACCAAACTGACACCACAGTGGGAACTATGGACCTGCATCACTTGGGCTTTCTTCACACACCAAACTGACACCACAGTGGGAACTATAGACCTGCATCACTTGGGCTTTTTTCACACACCAAACTGACACCACAGTGGGAACTATGGACCTGCATCACTTGGGCTTTCTCCACACACAAACTGACACCACAGTGGGAACTATAGACCTGCATCACTTGGGCTTTCTCCACACCCCAAACTGACACCACAGTGGGAACTATAGACCTGCATCACTTGGGCTTTCTTCACACACCAAACTGACACCACAGTGGGAACTATGGACCTGCATCACTTGGGCTTTTTTCACACACCAAACTGACACCACAGTGGGAACTATGGACCTGCATCACTTGGGCTTTCTCCACACACAAACTGACACCACAGTGGGAACTATGGACCTGCATCACTTGGGCTTTCTTCACACACCAAACTGACACCACAGTGGGAACTATGGACCTGTATCACTTGGGCTTTTTTCACACACCAAACTGACACCACAGTGGGAACTATGGACCTGCATCACTTGGGCTTTCTCCACACACAAACTGACACCACAGTGGGAACTATGGACCTGCATCACTTGGGCTTTTTTCACACACCAAACTGACACCACAGTGGGAACTATGGACCTGCATCACTTGGGCTTTCTCCACACACAAACTGACACCACAGTGGGAACTATAGACCTGCATCACTTGGGCTTTCTTCACACACCAAACTGACACCACAGTGGGAACTATAGACCTGCATCACTTGGGCTTTCTTCACACACCAAACTGACACCACAGTGGGAACTATAGACCTGCATCACTTGGGCTTTCTTCACACACCAAACTGACACCACAGTGGGAACTATGGACCTGCATCACTTGGGCTTTCTCCACACACAAACTGACACCGGTCAGAGAACTTGAGTAAAACATGAGAACTTGAATATAACTTAAATACTGTCAATCTGGAAAGTTTTGTACCAAGAAATTAGCCTTAACTGCGTCTGTTTTGTTGTTGTTTTTGCACCATGACATAACTGCGGGTGGCTAGCAATAGCCTTAACTGCGTCTGTTGTTTGTTTTGCGCCATGACATTACTGCGGGTGGCTAACAATAGCCTAAACTGCGTCTGTTGTTTGTATTGCGCCATGACATAACTGCGGGTGGCTAACAATAGCCTTAACTGCGTCTGTTGTTTGTTTTGCGCCATGACATTACTGCGGGTGGCTAACAATAGCCTAAACTGCGTCTGGAAAGTTTTGCGACGTCCTGTTATATTACCAAATATCAAAGCTAGATAAGTAGGAAGCGGCACGATGAAATGGTAACTCAGGGTCAGTTTTTTGGTTTGGTTTGGTTTGTAGGTTAACACCGCACTCGGCAATATTCCAGCTATATGAAGGCGGCCTGTAAATAATCGAGTGATTAATTTCATAATCATCGATCCACGCAATTGGGATCGATGACATGCATCAACCAAGTCAGCGAGCCTGACCACCCGATCCTGTTAGTCGCCTTTTACGGCAAGCATGGGTTGCTGAAGACCTATTCTACCCCGGAATCTTCACGGGTCTCAGAGTCAGTCAGTGATTGCTAAGCTATGGATGCATGTGTTGTTGTTGACAAGGGAGGTTGGAGTCGCATGAACCACGCCACGAAAGTCCTCAAGGTATTAATTTTATACTACTGCAGTCTTCTTGGAGCTGCAACTGAATGAGACAAGCATGAGGTACCAGATACCTATTTGGAATCGGAATTCCCACTAGGGGGACAAGCATGAGGTACCAGATACCTATTTGGAATCGGAATTCCCACTAGGGAGACAAGCATGAGGTACCAGATACCTATTTGGAATTAATTTTAAACAACTTCAGTCTTCTTGGAGCTGCAACTGAATGAGACAAGCATGAGGTACCAGATGCCTATTTGGAATCGGAATCCCCACTAGGGAGACAAGCATGACGTACCAGATTCCCATTTGGAATCGGAATCCCCACAAGGGAGACAAGCATGACGTACCAGATGCCTATTTGGAATCGGAATCCCCACTAGGGAGACAAGCATGACGTACCAGATGCCTATTTGGAATCGGAATCCCCACTAGGGAGACAAGCATGACGTACCAGATTCCCATTTGGAATCGGAATCCCCACAAGGGAGACAAGCATGACGTACCAGATGCCTATTTGGAATCGGAATCCCCACTAGGGAGACAAGCATGACGTACCAGATGCCTATTTGGAATCGGAATCCCCACTAGGGAGACAAGCATGAGGTACCAGATGCCTATTTGGAATCGGAATCCCCACTAGGGAGACAAGCATGACGTACCAGATGCCTATTTGGAATCGGAATCCCCACAAGGGAGACAAGCATGGGGTGCTTTCCCCATGTAGCCCTATGTTGAGGTACAGGCGACTAAAGTCGCAACGCTAAGAATACATTGTGGAACTGGACCTAGGTCACTTGCCCGAACATGACGTTCACATTGTGTGTCTCCCAGAAACCATATCTAGAGGCAGTGCTGCTGTTTCGTTACCCCCTACCTTCGCACTCAACGCTAACATTCATAGAAGTGTATATGACACGCCGTCTTCAGTTTAAAATCCAGTTTTAGAAATCTTACAGTATGTTTTAAATTATCACACTGAAATTGGGCATTTTATCTCCAGCAGGGCAACACACTTGACTTGTCACAGGCCGGTCGCCCGCGTGTGGCGTCATGTCAACAAGACAACCATATTCGACTGGTGCATCAACAAAATCATTACCAAACTAAATTAACAGCTCGGACAATTTCTGGGTTGAGGCCAATTCGTGGCAGAACGTACGCAACCGGTTGAGGGAGCACGACATCTGGCCCCGACCTCCAGCGATGCGCCCAATTTTGCTTCAAAGTCATGTTCAGGCACGCTTAGCTTGGAAGCACCTAAGGTTCACAAAACAAGACTGGGACAGTATATTGTTCTCAGATGAGTCCGAGGTTTCACCTGAACAGATCTGATGGTCGTGCAAGGAACTACAGGCGCCCGGGAGAACGTTTTCGTTGTTCAACGTAGTCAATTTAGGGGTGGAAGTGTAACGATATAGAGGGGCATCAGAACTCATGAGGGATCACAATTCATCCTTGTTATTGGTAATTTGAATGGCGTACTCGACCGGCACGACATCGTTGGAGATCATGTTCTACCCTTTGTGTAAATGCGGGGACATCGTCACGTGGAGCAGGATAATGCCCGCCCACATGTGTCAGACTTTTTGAAGCGGCATAACAGATTCTTTATTTCTCTGCTGTTTCTCCAGACCTCTCCCAATATAGAACATCGCTGGGATTGAACGACCCCTGCGACAAGACCAGAACCAGCCGGTTCAGTTGGGCCAATCTTTGGTTGACATTTGGACCAACATCCCCTGGGCTGTTTTCAATCATCTAGTGTCTTCAGTACGTTTCGGGTACCTCGCCGCGGTGTCCTCTCTATTCGCCTACTGTGTCCATCGCGGACAGTAAAGATGGCTTGTTTTTTGCACTCTTTCTACACTATGAAAAATGCTCCCCGTACATTAATTGTGGACTAGTCCAAAGTATATTGTATGTTATAATTACTTTACTCACTGTTGAAAAAAACTGTGTTTGTTCTTTAACGCCGCACTCAGCAATATTCCAGCTTTTCGACGGCAGGTCTGTATTAAATTGAGTCTGGACCAGACAATCCCCTTTTAATCAGTTGCCAGTTTTGGTATTCATAGAATTTCTGTTTTGCTTTTGATCGGGTTTATATTTTCGTGTGTGTGTATATATATATTTAATTTCATTTTTATATTTGGCAGCTCTGTTTATATTAAAAGTTGCTTCGAAACATGTTGTTTATATATTTCCTGTCAACACCCAGCTGATGAAAGGGGAACTCGGTGCATTTTCATATGTTCTTAATCCTTTGAAAAAATAGTTGTGTTCATGGTCAAGCTATTGCTATCTTAACCCTATGAGCAGCTAGAGAGAAAGACAATTATGGAAAAGATTGAAACAAACAACAAATATTCAAACGAAAGACAATAAGATAAACTTGCTTAAACCATTACTACTCCACAGAATCTATAGTAAATGAATGGTTATGTAGTTTGATGATGGTTAATCAAATCTTGTTTTTTACATTGTGAGAAGTGTCAAATATTTGTTTTCCATTTTTTATTATGTTCACATATATGTAATGAACTACAAATTTAAAATGATTCCTTGTTTGTTGACAATGTCATTGCATGGAAGAGTTCATTACGGTGTAGGGGTGAAGGTTGTGTGTGCCCTGAACCATGAAGCTGTTTTGATAACACTGTGGGCAGTAGGAGAAGACACCGCCTCGCCTGTCTCAAAGCTAACAGTTGTCACGCCTGATATTGACTTTGTTAATTTGGTTGTTTCCAACATTTCCACCACTTTATATGAAGCACAGTTACTTTTTTCCCGTAATAGTATATTTCCTACGATAACTTAAAACATTTTGGAGCGTGCATAGACGAATCTTAATGTGGCCTGTCTGAATTTGTGCTATCGCACCTGCCGGTCACTGTCTGATGTTACACATTCACTCACTCACTCAAGCAATACCATTGCAACGGACAGCCAAGAACAATATCACAGCAACGGACAGCCAAGAACAATATCACAGCAACGGACAGCCAAGAACAATATCACAGCAACGGACAGCCAAGAACAATATCACAGCAACGGACAGCCAAGATCGCTTTACAAAATTGTCTCAAATCGCAGAAATCGGAAATCACGAGTGTGAGTCCAGTTCTACAGCCTGGAAAGTGTATGTACCCTACGTATATATTACTGTATTTATAACCATGTATTACAAGCAGTAGATGAGACTGTCTGTCTCTAGTCGGGTTCCCCGTGATCCATGTCATGACACCTTGGCTATCACCACACGCGCGGCACTTTGACGGTACAGGTGTGACATCGAATATTTCAGAGTGAGTGAGCTCAGCTTTAAGTCGCTTTAAACAGTATTTTAGTTATATCACGGCCTGTCAGGTTTATATTTAGGGGACACCCGTAAGTGTTTACATGTATTTGTTGTTTAATGCCGCAATCTGCAATGTTCCATCTGCTGGTATGACCGATACCCGAGAACCACACAGGCACTGGTATGGTATTGACAAACCAATGATCTAACAAATGTTATGTTTGGGATAACACTTTCTCAGTAAAGTACAGATTCTTGTACTTTTTGGGGTTGAGTCCCATCCGGGATTCGAACCCACACTTCCAAAGTGGGGCACCTAATCGGCAGCACACGAAGTCAGCGATCTTACCCACTCAGCCACCGAGGCTTCCACAAAATGAAAGCCCGACAACTGGTAGTCAAGATCACGTATTTTGTGTACCCTTCTGAAGAGTACTAATAAAGTTTTATCCCAAATATAAAAATATACAATTTGTTACATTTAACCGCATCTAAATGGCATTGGGTGTTCAAGCCAAGGATCGTTTTCCGTTAGAACCATGGGATTCGAACCCACATCCAGCGGGGCGTGGCACTACTAAGGGAGGCAACTCTAAACAGCATTTTCCACCAGTGACCCCAAAGAGAGTGCTTGGTCCGGGAAAACCAGCTATAACTCACGTAATGTGGATCACTAAGCTATAACTCACATAATGTGGATCACTGGTCAGCTATAACTCACATAATGTGAATCACTAGTCAGCTATAACTCACATGATGTGAATCACTAGTCAGCTATAACTCACATAATGTGAATCACTAGTCAGCTCACGCCATGTGAATCAGTAGTGAGCTATAACTCACGCCATGTGAATCAGGAGGGGGCTATAACTCACGTAATGTGAATCAGTAGTGAGCTATAACTCACGTAATGTGAATCAGTAGTGAACTATAACTCACGTAATGTGAAACAGTAGTGAGCTATAACTCGCGTAATGTGAATCAGGAGGGGGCTATAACTCACGTAATGTGAATCAGTAGTGAGCTATAACTCACATCATGTGAATCAGGAGGGGGCTATAACTCACGCCATGTGAATCAGGAGGGGGCTATAACTCACGTAATGTGAATCAGTAGTGAGCTATAACTCACGTAATGTGAATCAGTAGTGAACTATAACTCACGTAATGTGAATCAGTAGTGAGCTATAACTCGCGTAATGTGAATCAGGAGGGGGCTATAACTCACGTAATGTGAATCAGTAGTGAGCTATAACTCACATCATGTGAATCAGTAGTGAACTATAACTCACGTAATGTGAAACAGTAGTGAGCTATAACTCGCGTAATGTGAATCAGGAGGGGGCTATAACTCACGTAATGTGAATCAGTAGTGAGCTATAACTCACATCATGTGAATCAGGAGGGGGCTATAACTCACGCCATGTGAATCAGGAGGGGGCTATAACTCACGTAATGTGAATCAGTAGTGAGCTATAACTCACGTAATGTGAATCAGTAGTGAACTATAACTCACGTAATGTGAATCAGTAGTGAGCTATAACTCGCGTAATGTGAATCAGGAGGGGGCTATAACTCACGTAATGTGAATCAGTAGTGAGCTATAACTCACGTAATGTGAATCAGTAGTGAACTATAACTCACGTAATGTGAAACAGTAGTGAGCTATAACTCGCGTAATGTGAATCAGGAGGGGGCTATAACTCACGTAATGTGAATCAGTAGTGAGCTATAACTCACATCATGTGAATCAGGAGGGGGCTATAACTCACGTAATGTCAATCAGTAGTGAGCTATAACTCACATCATGTGAATCAGGAGGGGGCTATAACTCACGTAATGTGAATCAGCAGTGAGCTATAACTCACATCATGTGAATCAGGAGGGGGCTATAACTCACGTAATGTGAATCAGGAGGGGGCTATAACTCATATCATGTGAATCAGGAGGGGCTATAACTCACGTAATGTGAATCAGGAGGGGGCTATAACTCGCGTAATGTGAATCAGGAGGGGGCTATAACTCGCGTAATGTGAATCAGGAGGGGGCTATAACTCATATCATGTGAATCAGGAGGGGGCTATAACTCACGTAATGTGAATCAGGAGGGGGCTATAACTCACGTAATGTGAATCAGTAGTGAGCTATAACTCACATCATGTGAATCAGGAGGGGGCTATAACTCACGTAATGTGAATCAGGAGGGGGCTATAACTCGCGTAATGTGAATCAGGAGGGGGCTATAACTCATATCATGTGAATCAGGAGGGGGCTATAACTCGCGTAATGTGAATCAGGAGGGGGCTATAACTCACGTAATGTGAATCAGTAGTGAGCTATAACTCACATCATGTGAATCAGGAGGGGTCTATAACTCACGTAATGTGAATCAGTAGTGAGCTATAACTCACATCATGTGAATCAGGAGGGGGCTATAACTCACGTAATGTGAATCAGTAGTGAGCTATAACTCACATCATGTGAATCAGGAGGGGGCTATAACTCACGTAATGTGAATCAGTAGTGAGCTATAACTCACATCATGTGAATCAGGAGGGGTCTATAACTCACGTAATGTGAATCAGTAGTGAGCTATAACTCACATCATGTGAATCAGGAGGGGGCTATAACTCACGTAATGTGAATCAGTAGTGAGCTATAACTCACATCATGTGAATCAGGAGGGGTCTATAACTCACGTAATGTGAATCAGTAGTGAGCTATAACTCACATCATGTGAATCAGGAGGGGGCTATAACTCACGTAATGTTCTAAGAATGTATATGTCCCAAAGTGAGCTATAACTCACGTATTACTGATGCTGGGTCGGTGACTGGGCAGTAAATTAAATATACCACGATTGGATTGATGAGTGGTTATATCCGTCTTTGTACCACACACATGAAACATTCAATCTCTTTCCGATTCGAACAGCTCTCCGTGTTGTTTTGTCGGCTGTGACCGCCTATAGCGCTGTGCACGGGCAGGTAAACGGAGACATCACTGGTGCCATGTTGAGCAGTACTTATGTATATAAATGTCAGTGGGAGACTGAAACTAGGAACACAGCTCAAGGGATTTTCATCTATAACAAGGGTGGCGTGTTGTTAGACGTATTCGACCGAGTGGTACTTGTGTCAAACCACTGCTTTGGAAAGCTTCCATAATGTGAATCAGTTTGTTGACATCCACTGATATTGAAAATGTCGTTTATTATTGTTGACATGTTTTTTTCTGAACTCAACAAAACGCAATCTATGTTAATCTTAGTTTGGTTATATGTATGTCATTTCCGCTGAGAAACATGCAATATAACGAAGGTCAACCATGCAGTCTTGTCTTATATACACGCCCTATTTCAATCCATGTAAACTAAAACCAGAAACCATATAATAGATTATATGGTCTCTGCTAAAACTGAAGGAGTGTTGCTTTCCCTATCATGTGCCTCCACTGCCCAGTCTATTGTGTGAAACAAGAAGCATCTCGCGGTATAACGGGGCAAGCATTAACTGCAACGTTGACATACACTATAATATTAGACAAAGTTCCTGGTACAGTTGTTCGGATTGTAGAACTTGATGCTGGCTGTGACAGTTATACTTTTACCGTTACATGCTGACAATATAAAACCCTTGTTTATTATCACGTGACAGGTCACTGTGGATGTATTTAGTCCAGTGATTGCAATACATGTTTAAAGGGCATTATTTAGAAGTTGACAGATGACCAAGTAGACACAATTTATGGATATACAACTACTTTATTTACTGTAAAGGCTTTAATAAAGAAGTGGTATCCATAATTAAGTTGTGCCCACATTGTCAGTGAATACAGTGACCGTCAACACGACAAAGGTCAAATGTGAGGACGATGTAGCTCCCAGCGAGCACGATCTGACATGATAAATGTACATCCCATAACAATCAGAACATTATAAAATATATGTTGCCATTTATAAGAACATACTTTCAAAAGAAAACAACATGTCGCACACGTAAATTTACATTAAATGTGCGTGTATTCAGCCAACCTAGATTTAAAGGCTCACGTATTCAGGGACACGTGAAATGAAGTGTTTCAGACACCATAGAATAGAATGTATTTTATGCTCTCAGATTATGTATCACAATTATAGTTTGAAAACACCTGCAACATTAGTGTTGTGTGATATAATTGAAGTGCAGCATGTTTTGTTGGAGGACAGCGTTTGTTCCGAAAGTTCTCAATTCCCTAACTGTACATTACGTCTTATATTTCACAATGATCGTATGGCTTATTTAAAGGATAACTGACCTTCGCGGGATTGTTTTCGTTCCATGTTACACATACGGCTTTTTACTTATTCGTCTTTAGTTTGTTTGCTGAACAACCGTTTATGCCATGTTGGTGCCGATTTCGATGGCGTCCAGACAAAATATCACCATAAAATATTACATATTATTTCACTCCTACAGTACACATTCTCCAAAGGAACACAAGACAAATAGAGACATAGTTTGTTTTACAGCATATAAACCACACATGAACAATGTCCAATTGTTTGTTGTGTTTTTTTAGAGATCCGCATTACTTGTTTTGTGGGATGCAAGTGAAAATATAAACTAAATACAACCAGATCATTTTTTCCAACAATTTAGATATTTCACAATTTCTTAATAACTCAGTGCAATAATGTTTGAAGAGAACATCTGAAAGAAACATGGCACAATGACGTCATAAAAATCCCTTCCTGTTAACTGAAATTATTTTATTGTGGGAAGCGCGTACAATACGAATTTGAAGTTACCTCCCTTTGAGAAATATTGAATTTCCGGCCTTATTCAAAGGCGGTTGATACAAACTCAGGAAGGTTGTTTCTGTTCGTGTGGTGTTAATAATGCCACCATAATAGCGTTGTTTGCACAACGTATTCTCTGAATATGAAGCATAACGGTAACAATAAGGAAAACCACGTCGACAGATTCTTGGAGGTAGATGATATTCCTCAAAATGGAGGTGCAAAGGTAAAGACGGGTCAACTGCAGTATTTGGGTCCCCACTTCGGGGCTAAGGTCATGGTTGCTTGTATTGACTTGTGGAAACTTACCTGGTACATTATCATAATTATGGTGTGGTGCTTATTCTGTAATTCCAGAAACTTAACAGATGAAGACAGGTCGTCAGTAAATTGAAGAAAAGCCATCAACAGCTGATCAATATATATCCAAATTCCGTAAAATATATTTACTTTGTTATTTTGTTAATTAAGAATTGACGTTCACTTTGTTTCAGTTCATTAGAGTATGAACCATCATAGACTGAGGGCCAAACTGTATGAACGTCGGAACTTGCAACACATTTTATAGCAAGTGCTAGATCTAGTTTATGAAAGCACTTTTATTCTCAGTATATTTATGTTTCGGTTTCAACTTAATTCATGGGACTAAAAGGATTATAACAGGAAACTATTATACATGTATTATTTTTTTAATTCATTAATTTTCATTATTATGTACATGAATGCAGTTTATTAAGTCTGCACACATTCAAACATCACCGGTCCGAACACTATCTACCACGGGACATCTTTTGTATCTATCATTAGCCCTTGGATCCCCGTTACAATAAAGCACCCCTTTGCGGTCATTAGGGTTAGGTACCTGGCCTCCCCGTTCAGTGGTTAGTTAATTCTGTTAGGGTAGGCTAACCTGAACTCTATCCTTAGCCCTTGGATCCCCTTTACGATCATTAGGGTTAGGTACCTGTTTAGTGGCTATTAGATTCTCTAGTGGCTCCTAATATTCTTCACTCAAAAACTTTTTGAAAGCGGGATGAAATGGTTTTAGTGTCGAATATTTGGCTATTGGAAACTGTCCTGGAACATCCACACAAGCCACTTTTAACAACTACATTTGTTCAGTAATGATTCAAAAGCTAACTCACCCTTGTGTCATCACTAGCCATGCTTATGCCTCCCTCGTTGCTTACTTTGATCCACAATACCCTCACAGTGTTCCTTCCCACACTTTTCTGTCACAAAATCACCTGACAAATTATTAAACACTATGTCCTTCATGCATACCCGCAAATACCTAGAACCGTTTTCAATTTCACTCCATACTGGCTCATTCCTCACTACTCAGTATCTTGTAGATTACAGAATGGGACGTCTGTGCTAATTGGCATCAGGATCACTTGTAAGTGTCTGTAGACTAAAGTCATGAGACTCCTTGCCTGCCTGTAAGCTTTGTAAGTGTCCGTCACCTATTCAACCCTTGCTGTTTATTTCCGTACATTTCCGTAATGTCTCAGGCATGGCAAGGTAAAGTTTAACAGTGTCAACATAGCTTAGTCGGTTAGCTATCGGGCTAACTATCCTAAAGTTGCGAGGTCACGTCTGATGGATTCTCACAAAACTGGTTGCTTGTCTTAGTGACATTTGATCTACGGCTGAGTGAGTATGGTTTGACACCACTTTTAGCAATATTCCAGCAATATCACGGCAGGGGACACCAGAAATGGGCTTCACACATTGTACCCATGTTGGGAATCCAACCTGGGTCTTTCGCGTGACGGGTGAATGCTTTAACCTCTAGGCTCCGTTCATATAGGCAGTGGGGAGCCTCCGAGTGCCAGATTAATTCAGCTGGTTGGAGGTGTTACCAGGGTTTTACTTTGACTTACAAAGTGGGGGTCCAGGGCACCCCCAATAATTAATTTGAGGGTCCTGTGAAGTAATGAAATTGTGTAGTGTACTGTACAGTTTAGATAAATACTTTAGAGCCAAGCATGAATCAATGATCATGTGGACAGTGGTTTTTATTGATGGAGATCAGAATTCTTCCCTGTAGAATCTGTGTCAGATTGTAGTTAATATGTATTCGAGTGTCACTCGCCCTTCACAAGGATTACAACATTTGTCTCGGCTTTAGAAAATGGAAACAGTTTGAGAAAGTTTTCGTTTGACAATGTTCTGATTACTTCACCTGAACAGCATCCAGTCCTGGCTACCGAGGCAGAGCGAAGTGACTCCACCATCACCTGGTCAGATAAAAACTGTTATCCCTAATATGATGACATTATCTTTGAATAATTAGTCCTTTTATTTTCAATGTTGAACTGACTGCCTACCTGGTCTTGTAGATAGAGCGTATCCATTTTAAACTGCAGCATGGTATCTCAGTGGGCTAGCACAATAAAACTGTAATTAGTCAAGACTAGTACAAGCACACACGCACATTGCCATAGAAGAGTAATAATCTCAAACCCCTTTTCCATGATTTGAACTCACCGCACCTCACCTCACCTCACCTCAATGTAGAACTGTAAGTTCAAGTTTGTTTGATGTACGTTGGGAGCGATGTGGTAGCCCAGTGGTTAAAGTGTATACGTCTTGGTGCAAACAGAAGTTTTATTCCCCACAATGTATGAAGCCCATTGCTAGTGTTCCCTGCCTTCATATTCCTGGAATATTTCAAAACATGCTGAAGGTCCCACAAAACCATACTCAACATCTAATACTGATGTCCACTGCCTTGCAATTTGGTGACACTGATAGTCAACTGTTAAACTGCCATGACCTTTGTTCCAGCTACCGTCAATCACAGATTTCAGTTTCATCAAACCAATCAGCAAGGGAGCATTTGGGTAAGTTGGACGTGTGTTCCTGGCCAGTAGCCTTGTGTCCACGCCAAATAATGCTCATGTTGGGCCCAGTTGTCCAGGTTGTTGCAATATGCTGTCTAGAGTTGTGTCCCTTGGGTGTGCCAGGATTAAATGAAATGGGTTTGAATCCCACATTTTCCCTGATTATGATCTTTATAAGTTTATTTATTGTGAATTTCAAGGCATTTTTATGATAAACTTATCAACAGCTAGAATGGGTTATTGAAGTGAATCTGGAGATGACTAGTGTAAACATACACTTTTGGTATGTAATAATACAAAAGTCAACTTCACTTCAAACTGAAATGAATTCCTGCTAACATGTTTAGAACCAGCTTTCTACTCACATGTTAAAAGTTTGCAGTGTAATTGATGAATTTTGCGGCTGGTGAATGCAGAACTGTTATATTATTGTTCTTCTTCTTATTGTTTGTATTATTGTCATCAGATCAATTATTCCCTAACAGTGTCATGTTCAACATTGTAAGATGTTTTTGTTGTATAGATTCTATGTCAGTGTAGCTTTTTTTAGTAATATGCCATATTTTACCAGCAAATGTTTGAGAAATCAGTTGTCATACTTCTTGCAGCAAGGTGTTTCTTGGCCAGAAGAAACTGGCCCCAGACAAGCTGTATGCCATCAAAGTCATGAAGAAGGCCGACCTTGTGAACAAGAACCTCATGAAGCAGGGTAGGTCATTAGGTCATACAGGGTGGTCAAGCTTGCACAGTGGCAGGGTAGGTCATACAGGGTGGTCAAGCTGGCACAGTGGCAGGGTAGGTCATACAGGGTGGTCAAGCTTGCACAGTGGCAGGGTAAGTCATTAGGTCATACAGGATGGTTAGGCTGGCACAGTGGCAGGGTAGGTCATTAGGTCATACAGGGTGGTCAAGCTTGCACAGTGGCAGGGTAGGTCATTAGGTCATACAGGGTGGTCAAGCTGGCACAGTGGCAGGGTAGGTCATTAGGTCATTAGGTCATACAGGGTGGTCAAGCTTGCACAGTGGCAGGGTAGGTCATTAGGTCATACAGGGTGGTCAAGCTGGCACAGTGGCAGGGTAGGTCATTAGGTCATACAGGGTGGTCAAGCTGGCACAGTGGCAGGGTAGGTCATTAGGTCATACAGGGTGGTCAAGCTGGCACAGTGGCAGGGTAGGTCATACAGGGTGGTCAAGCTGGCACAGTGGCAGGGTAGGTCATACAGGGTGGTCAAGCTGGCACAGTGGCAGATTAGGTCATACAGGATGGTTAGGCTGGCACAGTGGCAGGGTAGGTCATTAGGTCATACAGGGTGGTCAAGCTGGCACAGTGGCAGATTAGGTCATACAGGATGGTTAGGCTGGCACAGTGGCAGATTAGGTCATACAGTGTGGTCAAGCTGGCACAGTGGCAGGTAAGGTCATACAGGATGGTTAGGCTGGCACAGTGGCAGGGTAGGTCATACAGGGTGGTCAAGCTGGCACAGTGGCAGATTAGGTCATACAGGATGGTTAGGCTGGCACAGTGGCAGGGTAGGTCATTAGGTCATACAGGGTGGTCAAGCTGGCACAGTGGCAGATTAGGTCATACAGGATGGTTAGGCTGGCACAGTGGCAGGGTAGGTCATTAGGTCATACAGGGTGGTCAAGCTGGCACAGTGGCAGATTAGGTCATACAGGGTGGTCAAGCTGGCACAGTGGCAGGTAAGGTCATTAGGTCATACAGGGTGGCCAGACTGAAGGATAGATAATAGACCGCCACTGTTGTGAAGAATCAGAAGGATATCAGGAATAATTTGAATTCTACATTGCATAACAGGGGGATGAATGTATTGGCTTGTGGCTTTAAGAAAAGTAAGTCTTCGCAATTACATAAAACCTAAACGATGGTGACTACCTAACATGTTTAATGTATATAAATATATGAAACTGAAGAATGCAGAACAACATCCGATGATTCTGTTTATTTCTGCAGTGATGGCTGAACGAGATGCTCTGGCTGCATCAAGGAGTCCATTTGTGGTCCAACTGTACTACTCCCTCCAGTCTCAGCAGAACATCTTCCTGGTACGTCCCCCCTCCCTCCAGTCTCGGTAGAACATCTTCCTGTAGGTCCCCCCTCCCTCCGGTCTCGGTAGAACATCCTCCTGTAGGTCCCCCCTCCCTCCAGTCTCAGTAGAACATCTTCCTGTAGGTCCCCCCTCCCTCCAGTCTCAGTAGAACATCTTCCTGTAGGTCCCCCATCCCTCCGGTCTCAGTAGAACATCTTCCTGTAGGTCCCCCCTCCCTCCAGTCTCAGTAGAACATCTTCCTGTAGGTCCCCCATCCCTCCGGTCTCAGTAGAACATCTTCCTGGTATGTCTCCTCTCCCTCCAGTCTCAGTAGAACATCTTCCTGTAGGTCCCCCATCCCTCCAGTCTCAGTAGAACATCTTCCTGTAGGTCCCCTCTCCCTCCAGTCTCAGTAGAACATCTTCCTGGTACGTCTCCTCTCCCTCCCGTCTCAGTAGAACATCTTCCTGTAGGTCCCTCTTCCCTCCAGTCTCAGTAGAACATCTTGATAAATAAGTAAATGAGTCTACGAAGTGAATGATTACATGAACACATGGTGTGTGGCTTGTGTTTGGCCAGATCATGGAGTACCTGATTGGGGGAGATGTCAAGAGTCTCCTGGCCATCTACGGATACTTTGATGAGGAGATGGCTGTCATGTATGCTGCTGAAGTGGCTTTGGCACTGGAGTACCTCCACAGTCAGGGCATCATACACAGGTCAGTACCTGCACGGTCAGGGCATCTTACATAGGTCAGTACCTCCACGGTCAGGGCATCATACACAGGTCAGTACCTCCACGGTCAGGGCATCATACACAGGTCAGTACCTCCACGGTCAGGGCATCATACACAGGTCAGTACCTGCATGGTCAGGGCATCATACACAGGTCAGTACCTCCATGGTCAGGGCATCTTACATAGGTCAGTACCTCCACAGTCAGGGCATCATACACAGGTCAGTACCTCCAGGGTCAGGGCATCATACACAGGTCAGTACCTCCAGGGTCAGGGCATCATACACAGGTCAGTACCTGCATGGTCAGGGCATCATACACAGGTCAGTACCTGCATGGTCAGGGCATCTTACATAGGTCAGTACCTCCACGGTCAGGGCATCATACACAGGTCGGTACCGCCAAGGTCAGGGCATCATACACAGGTCAGTACCGCCAAGGTCAGGGCATCATACACAGGTCAGTATCTTGTAGCTCCACCAATGGCAATTCCGAGTTATGTCCCTTCTATGCTTCTCCTATAGACCAGTCAGATTCCATCTCTCGTATCACTTGCATTTGCTTCAAACAAAATGGCAGCGCCCAGTCAAGAGTATCTGATTGCATGACAGTTTACAAACTGGATTTCGATTTTGATTTGACTATGCATAGACTCGTTCGTCTAGCAAAAATATAACTCCATAATACCAGCCTAGTTGTAAGGGTGGAAACTGGACTTTTATAGTCAGTTAACTCACTTGCCTCGGGAAGATGTGCTTGGACCTGCAACAGGTACATCTCAGGAAAACTGGACTAAATGAAATCCCCAGAGCATCAATATATTTCAGAGAATTTATAATATATAGTTGAGTTTCATGGCCACTGGGAATAAATCTCTTATACCCAGCCATGAGTAAGTCAGGCTGCACATAGATTTCCGAGAGACAGAATATATCCCTTATACCCCGCTTTGAAGCAAAAAGCTGCACGTTTTTTCTGAATCAATGGAAGTCATGTGACATAGCACAAGTAAACTCAGCTCAATTGAACAGCTGTTTTTTATCAATTTTGAGACAGCCTCCGTAATCTAGTGGTAGAGCGTATGCCCGGAGGGCGGAAGGTCCGTGGGTTCGATCCCCGTCCGCGTCATACCAAAAGACGTTAAGGTGGGACTTGCTTTTACCCTGTCTGGCGCTTGGCATTAAGGGGCTAAAACGACTGGTCGGCTTGGAGTCAGTATACTGTGTCTGAGTGGGGTATTCATGTTAAACTGCAACATGGTATCTCAGTGGGCTAGCACTATAAATCGGCATCAGTCCAGACTAGCACAAGCAGCCCAACACACACATGTGCATACACTTCGCTATGTAAGTGCAATAATCTTGGATGAAGACATTAAACCCCTTTCACTACCTATCAATTTTTAATTTGATTTCATTCTTTTACAATGTCATGTTTTTACAGGATAAATTTATTGTATAAAAAATCACGCAGGACGCATAAAACCTCATGTACCCCGAGTGATCCTCCTACAACTTATGTCTTTGTTGGTGGGCACCTGGGCCCACTTGCACAAAGCCATCTTAGCGCTAAGATGATCGTAACTCCCATACTTTAACATAGGCTTACAATAGTTGTAGTGCTAAGATCGCTTTGTGCAAGTGGGCCCAGAAGCCGATGTATATTTTTGTTTGTCTTTGTTGGTAGGGACCTGAAGCCGATGTATATTTTTGTTTGTCTCTGTTGGTAGGGACCTGAAGCCGATGTATATTTTTGTTTGTCTCTGTTGGTAGGGACCTGAAGCCGATGTATATTTTTGTTTGTCTCTGTTGGTAGGACCTGAAGCCGATGTATATTTTTGTTTGTCTTTGTTGGTAGGACCTGAAGCCGATGTATATTTTTGTTTGTCTTTGTTGGTAGGACCTGAAGCCGATGTATATTTTTGTTTGTCTCTGTTGGTAGGGACCTGAAGCCTGACAACATGTTGGTAACAGATCAAGGTCACATCAAACTCACAGACTTCGGACTGTCCAAGGTATCACTAGATACAGGTTAGTAAAGGCAAATGTTCAGATTAATACCATGTAGGGGGCGTACTGATTGCTCATATCTCATGCTTTCATCATACCCTTATAACGTTGATCATAGCTCTTGCTTCCATCGTACCTTGATAACGTTGATCATAGCTCTTGCTTCCATCGTACCTTGATAACGTTGATCATAGCTCTTGCTTCCATCGTACCTTGATAACATTGATCATAGCTCTTGCTTCCATCGTACCTTGATAACGTTGATCATAGCTCTTGCTTCCATTGTACCTTGATAACGTTGATCATAGCTCTTGCTTCCATCATACCTTGATAACGTTGATCATAGCTCTTGCTTCCATCATACCTTGATAACGTTGATCATAGCTCTTGCTTCCATCGTACCTTGATAACGTTGATCATAGCTCTTGCTTCCATCATACCTTGATAACGTTGATCATAGCTCTTGCTTCCATCGTACCTTGATAACGTTGATCATAGCTCTTGCTTCCATCATACCTTGATAACGTTGATCATAGCTCTTGCTTCCATCATACCTTGATAACGTTGATCATAGCTCTTGCTTCCATTGTACCTTGATAACGTTGATCATAGCTCTTGCTTCCATCATACCTTGATAACGTTGATCATAGCTCTTGCTTCCATCATACCTTGATAACGTTGATCATAGCTCTTGCTTCCATCATACCTTGATAACGTTGATCATAGCTCTTGCTTCCATCATACCTTGATAACGTTGATCATAGCTCTTGCTTCCATTGTACCTTGATAACGTTGATCATAGCTCTTGCTTCCATCATACCTTGATAACATTGATCATAGCTCTTGCTTCCATCGTACCTTGATAACGTTGATCATAGCTCTTGCTTCCATCATACCTTGATAACGTTGATCATAGCTCTTGCTTCCATTGTACCTTGATAACGTTGATCATAGCTCTTGCTTCCATCGTACCTTGATAACGTTGATCATAGCTCTTGCTTCCATCATACCTTGATAACGTTGATCATAGCTCTTGCTTCCATCGTACCTTGATAACGTTGATCATAGCTCTTGCTTCCATCGTACCTTGATAATGTGAATCGTAGCTCTTGCTTCCATTGTACCTTGATAACGTTGATCATAGCTCTTGCTTCCATCATACCTTGATAACGTTGATCATAGCTCTTGCTTCCATCGTACCTTGATAACGTTGATCATAGCTCTTGCTTCCATCGTACCTTGATTACGTTGATCATAGCTCTTGCTTCCATCGTACCTTGATAATGTGAATCGTAGCTCTTGCTTCCATTGTACCTTGATAACGTTGATCATACCTCTTGCTTCCATCATACCTTGATAACGTTGATCATAGCTCTTGCTTCCATCGTACCTTGATAACGTTGATCATAGCTCTTGCTTCCATTGTACCTTGATAACATTGATCATAGCTCTTGCTTCCATCGTACCTTGATAACGTTGATCATAGCTCTTGCTTCCATCATACCTTGATAACGTTGATCATAGCTCTTGCTTCCATCGTACCTCGATAACGTTGATCATAGCTCTTGCTTCCATTGTACCTTGATAACATTGATCATGGCTCTTGCTTCCATCGTACCTTGATAACGTTGATCATAGCTCTTGCTTCCATCATACCTTGAAAACGTTGATCATAGCTCTTGCTTCCATCGTACCTTGATAACATTGATCACAGCTCTTGCTTCCATCGTACCTTGATAACGTTGATCATAGCTCTTGCTTCCATCGTACCTTGATAACGTTGATCATAGCTCTTGCTTCCATCATACCTTGATAACGTTGATCATAGCTCTTGCTTCCATCATACCTTGATAACGTTGATCATAGCTCTTGCTTCCATCATACCTTGATAACGTTGATCATAGCTCTTGCTTCCATTGTACCTTGATAACGTTGATCATAGCTCTTGCTTCCATTGTACCTTGATAACGTTGATCATAGCTCTTGCTTCCATCATACCTTGATAACGTTGATCATAGCTCTTGCTTCCATTGTACCTTGATAACGTTGATCATTGCTCTTGCTTCCATCATACCTTGATAATGTAAATTGTAGCTCTTGCTTCCATCATACCTTGATAACGTTGATCATAGCTCTTGCTTCCATCATACCTTGATAACGTTGATCATAGCTCTTGCTTCCATCATACCTTGATAACGTTGATCATAGCTCTTGCTTCCATTGTACCTTGATAACGTTGATCATAGCTCTTGCTTCCATTGTACCTTGATAACGTTGATCATAGCTCTTGCTTCCATCATACCTTGATAACGTTGATCATAGCTCTTGCTTCCATTGTACCTTGATAACGTTGATCATAGCTCTTGCTTCCATCATACCTTGATAACGTTGATCATTGCTCTTGCTTCCATCATACCTTGATAATGTAAATTGTAGCTCTTGCTTCAATCATACCTTCATGCCTTCAGTCACTGGTTTGCCCATCAAGAGTTGATAATTTACAGGCTTCAGTGATACTGTTGGAATATTGCCGACTGTGGCGTCAAACCACGCCTCTCTCTGTGATGCATGTTCCCTGATGTTTCAGTGGACGACTTCCAGAAGCCGGCATATGATGCCAGCAGCAAGTTCCACATCTACCGCACACCCGGACAGATACTGTCTCTCAGGTCCTCCCTGGCATTTGTAAGTAACCATGGTAACCTAACCTGAATATTGCAGATAAATAATTGCAATCTACTGTATTTTCTTGAGTATTGTGCACCCAGAAAAAGCTGTAGAGGAATGTTCATAATACATGCTACACTGAGTTCTGATGTTTTTTCACCGACGCAAAGACGTTAGAAACACTGGAAATAGCATGTACAATGATACAAGGAACTTTTCTTATAAATGACCAACTCTGAGGGCTATAACTGCCATATTTCCAATTCTTTGTCATATACTTTTGTGTTCATTGCGTCTGTTATGTGTCGATTCCCAAATTGAAACAATATGTTAACCCAGAAATCGGTACGTAAAAGAGTTTAGTGTCAATTATCAATAATTGTATAACAAAATTAACTAGATTTACAGACCTGTGAAGATCCGGGGTAGAATAGGTCAACTATTTTGTCGTAAGAGGCGACTAACAGGAGCAAGTAGTCAGACTCGATGTCTTGGTTGATGTGTGTTATCGTATCCCAATTGCGTGGATCAATGCTCATGATGTCAATCACTGGATTTTCTGGTCCAGACTCGATGATTTACAGACCTCCGTCATATAGCTGGAATATTGCTGAGTGTGGCATTAAACAACAAACAAACAAACACTAGGTTTACAAATCAATACTGTACAGCAATTGCAGTAGAGTGGTAGTACAATATTCAAAGGCAGTATAAAATGTGAGAGCATATGACAGTAAATGACAATAAATATAATAAGAAAACACCTCGCTGCAACAATGGTCAAGCTTCCGAGATAGGCATAGGCTAGGAATCCAGGGTGAAATGTCTTCTTCACACAAAAGTCTGGTCTTGATGTAATGTGAGATGAAATGTGAGATTAGACTGGGACCTGCCAGCTCCACTTATTTAGTCTAACCAGCTCCCAACACTTTCTAGAATATCGCAGAACATTCAACATGTTTCTATAACGCTTGACATCCAAGTTTACTGATAATTTGAGTGTCTAAATATAATAAATTCCTCACCACTGCCCTCTAACAGACACAATGTAACACATTTACAATTGTTTTACAATAAGTTACACTGCCCTCTAACAGACACAATGTAACACATTTACAATTGTTTTACAATAAGTTACACTGCCCTCTAACAGACACAATGTAACACATTTACAATTGTTTTACAATAAGTTACACTGCCCTCTAACAGACACAATGTAACACATTTACACTCATTGTTTTACAATAAGTTACACTGCCCTCTAACAGACACAATGTAACACATTTACAATTGTTTTACAATAAGTTACACTGCCCTCTAACAGACACAATGTAACACATTTACAATTGTTTTACAATAAGTTACACTGCCCTCTAACAGACACAATGTAACACATTTACAATTGTTTTACAATAAGTTACACTGCCCTCTAACAGACACAATGTAACACATTTACAATTGTTTTACAATAAGTTACACTGCCCTCTAACAGACACAATGTAACACATTTACACTCATTGTTTTACAATAAGTTACACTGCCCTCTAACAGACACAATGTAACACATTTACACTCATTGTTTTACAATAAGTTACACTGCCCTCTAACAGACACAATGTAACACATTTACACTCATTGTTTAACAATACATTACACCGCCTTATAACAGACACATTGTAATACAGTTACAATAATTGTTTAACAATACATTACACTGCCATATAACAGACAGGCGGTTACATGTGTTAGTCATCATTGATCAACTGACCGATCATTGAAAGGTGATTAAAGATGCGTCAAACAGACACTAAGGTAAATTCGTAGATTGCTGGAGACGGTCACTGTCAGCCCAGGTGTGGATCGAGTCGATACTGACGATAGTCTGGATGTGCAAACGCTGAGACCAAGATTAAAGGTTCTAAATGAAAAGAAAGAACGCTTATGTATGTTTTCGTGCTAGGGAATTCCCAGGGGTTTCGCCAGGAATGTGGAAGTAGTCAGTGTTTACGTCATTTCAAGAACACGGTCTCGTGAAAAACGTATGAACGTCAAATTTTGTAGTTCATACACTCCTGAACGTCAGTTTCGCGGTCATGTGACCGACCTCTCGTCCAATGGAAAAGCCGTATATCCTGTTAACTTCAAATTAAAAAATTATTCATAATTAACAATAAATCACACTGGCATAGAACAGACACAATGTAATAAGTTACAATCATTGTTTTACAATACATTACACTGCCATATAAAAGACACAATGTAATACATTTTCAATAATTGTTTTACAATACATTACACTGCCATATAACAGACACAATGTAATACAGTTACAATCATTGTTTTACAATACATTACACTGCCATATAACAGACACAATGTAATACAGTTACAATCATTGTTTTACAATACATTACACTGACATATAACAGACACAATGTAATACATTTACAATCATTGTTTTACAATACATTACACTGCCATATAACAGACACAATGTAATACAGTTACAATCATTGTTTAACAATACATTACACTGACATATAACAGACACAATGTTATACATTTACAAGCATTGTTTAACAATAGATTACACTGACATATAACAGACACAATGTTATACATTTACAATCATTGTTTAACAATAGATTACACTGACATATAACAGACACAATGTAATACAGTTACAATCATTGTTTAACAATAGATTACACTGCCATATAACAGACACAATGTAATACAGTTACAATCATTGTTTAACAATACATTACACTGACATATAACAGACACAATGTTATACATTTACAAGCATTGTTTAACAATAGATTACACTGACATATAACAGACACAATGTAATACAGTTACAATCATTGTTTAACAATACATTACACTGACATATAACAGACACAATGTAATACAGTTACAATCATTGTTTAACAATACATTACACTGACATATAACAGACACAATGTAATACAGTTACAATCATTGTTTAACAATAGATTACACTGACATAAAACACATCACACACCTGTCTGTGTGGAGTTGACCTTGACAAGATTGTCGTTGGCTAAAATGCTGCTTTGTCTGCAAGATATAATCATTGTTTGTTCCAGAACTTGCCATCAACCAGAAAAGCAAAGAAACCTGCACTGTTTGTCAGTCCAATGCCTTCAGGTCAGAGGTCAACCTGTTGTAGTCCCCGTCCTCTGGGGGACAAGTCCCCGTTCTGCAGCCCCCTTCGGACCTACAGCACCACATCCCCCTTGTTACGCATCTCCCTCACCCCCTCCAGGAGGGGCTACCCAGAGAAGAAGAGGAACATCTCTACTGGTGATGATGACCGCCCGCCCGCCCCCGTCCAGAGTCTCACACCAACTTTACAGGACTCTCTGAACTGGAGCCAATCGGAAGCAGAGAGCACGGGGAACAGATCTAGGAAGAAGGTCAGCACTGACAGCGATCTGGAGACTTCTGAACCCAAAGCTAGCCTGTTCAGTCAGTCCGGGGACAGTGTGTTCTCGTCCACAGAAACAGATCAGGACAAGCGAGAGTTGTCATCTTGTGACCGATCTCAGGACGATGGTTGTCAGAGTCACGAGAAGACGTCTTCAAGACAGGAAAGCTTCTCTGAGGAAACTCCGCAACTTCATCGGACTGATGAAGCAGTGTGGAACTCGTATGCTGCTCGCAACCTGCGCAGTATGAGAGAGGGGTCTTACAGTGAAGAGAGTGAGGCTGACACCAGAGCCCACTCCATGTCTGACGCTGACCTCAGCGTCTCCTACCTGGACTCGTCCGTGGAGTCCGGCCGCTTCACCAGCATGTCTAACCGGGGCAGCAGTGGTTACAGCTACCCCTCTGACGATGAGGCAGAGACCAGTCAACAAAGCTTGCGGTGTCGTGCTCAGCGGAGGAGAAGCTTTGAGTACTCGGATGACAGCGCTCTGTCTCGACGGAGCAGCGTTGGCGTGCACGTGATGGGGGTGATCCGTGAAGAGAAACTGTCATCCCGGGTTGGGAGCGTGTCAGACTGGCAGGGCAGTAGAGATGGCCAGGACTGGAGAAACATGGACGAAGATAACTGTGAACTCGGCGACTGTGATGTGAGCATTGGGCAGAAGGATGAGCGGTGTCGGTTGACATTCCTCAGCAGTTCCAGTGAAGACAGTCAGGTTCCGTCCCAAGTGTCCAACACAGGTCTTACCCAGGAGATCAGTTTGTTAACATTCAGGCCTAGGGAGGACAGTCAGGACCCGTCCCAAGGACCCAGCACTGGTCTTACCCAGGAGGTCAGGTCCCAAACAGTCCAGTCCAGGGAGGAGGTGCAGGATCCTCCACATGATGGTGCTTCTGATGTCTTCATGCCAGGCATCAGAGCTGTTAGTTCTCCCCGAGTCCCCAACACCGGACTGACGCAGGAGATCAGGACACTTGCGTTGAGTTCAGCCAGGAAAAAATGGGAAGCTGATGGGAAGAAAGACAAAATTGCAGACTGTAACGACAGGAAGAAAACTGCCTTGGTATCAGCTGCTACCAATAAGCTGAAGAAGGACTTGATGTCGGTGCCACGGAGCTCTGGGTTGACGCAGGACTTCTCAGGGCTGGATCTGGCAGATCATGTGATGAAGCAGACTAGGAAGATACGCTTCAAGAGGGTGGACAGCACTTCAAGCTTGCCAGATGTTACTGAAATGTCCAAATCTCGGAAAAGAACTTACGGTGACATAGAAAATTGCATGAAGTCATCCACGGAGGGTGGTGAGATTGAGGAACAGTTATATGGAGATGAACATTTGCGTAAAAGAAGCAATGTCGAGTCAGTTACGAGTAAAGATTGTGTTGACGTTGACCTCAATGAAGGTAACTTCCGTTGCCATGATGGCAGTAACACGAGTGATGGTTCCTCGGCAGAGTCATCTCCCCTTGTGGCCCCTGAGGTCGTAGCTTCGGAGTCTGGTGCGATGAAGAGTCCGCCATACACCGTGGTGGTGATGCACACCTCCCCCGACCCCTCCCCTGTGGGTCTGCCCCCCTCCCCCCCTGCCCCCCGACCTTGTATACACAGGAAGAAGGACCTTCCAATCAGCCCGGTGTACGGGTCGGGACATGTAAGTAACATTAGACTTATGATTCAGTATTTATTTCATAACTCAAGCTGGATTACAGAAGCTATTTCTCCATGAATTGAGCTTCAATCATCAATGCATCATCCAAGATGAAGTTATTATATCTGGTTATTATATATGTTTTTTGCCTCAATCTGACAACACATTACAGACGACTGTGATGCTTCATAGAGGTGAAACGATACATCGGTGCATCATGAGTTTTCATGTGACAATGCGATACATGATACATATTTTTCTGTATTGATACTAGATAATACACTTGCTAAAATACATTACTGCTCATTTTATGACCCCCAGTGTTACTGTCAGTCAAATTTGCAAAATGTGTTGTAATTATGTTCACCACTGAAAAAGCCGCAACAAACGTGTCTACAGCTAGCTTTTCCTTTTGAACCTGCTCTGATATATATTTATTTAATTATTTATAGTCGAGACATTTCCACATGATGTAAATATGCATACCGCGATACATATCGTACTGTGACCTTGCTGTATCGTTTCACCTCTAATGCTTTACCTTCATGCATCAATGCAACGTCAATGCTCCTGCTGTACCTGCTCCTGGTGTACCTGCTCCTGCTGTACTTGCTCCTGCTGTACCTGCTCCTGGTGTACTTGCTCCTGGTGTACTTGCTCCTGCTGTACCTGCTCCTGCTGTACCTGCTCCTGCTGTACCTGCTCCTGCTGTACCTGCTCCTGCTGTACTTGCTCCTGCTGTACCTGCTCCTGGTGTACTTGCTCCTGGTGTACTTGCTCCTGGTGTACTTGCTCCTGCTGTACCTGCTCCTGGTGTACCTGCTCCTGCTGTACTTGCTCCTGCTGTACTTGCTCCTGCTGTACCTGCTCCTGCTGTACCTGCTCCTGCTGTACTTGCTCCTGCTGTACCTGCTCCTGCTGTACCTGCTCCTGCTGTACCTGCTCCTGCTGTACTTGCTCCTGCTGTACTTGCTCCTGCTGTACCTGCTCCTGCTGTACTTGCTCCTGCTGTACCTGCTCCTGCTGTACTTGCTCCTGCTGTACTTGCTCCTGCTGTACCTGCTCCTGCTGTACCTGCTCCTGCTGTACCTGCTCCTGCTGTACCTGCTCCTGCTGTACTTGCTCCTGCTGTACCTGCTCCTGCTGTACCTGCTCCTGCTGTACTTGCTCCTGCTGTACCTGCTCCTGCTGTACCTGCTCCTGCTGTACCTGCTCCTGCTGTACCTGCTCCTGCTGTACTTGCTCCTGGTGTACCTGCTCCTGCTGTACCTGCTCCTGCTGTACTTGCTCCTGGTGTACTTGCTCCTGCTGTACTTGCTCCTGCTGTACCTGCTCCTGCTGTACTTGCTCCTGCTGTACTTGCTCCTGCTGTACCTGCTCCTGCTGTACCTGTTCCTGCTGTACTTGCTCCTGCTGTACTTGCTCCTGCTGTACCTGCTCCTGCTGTACCTGCTCCTGCTGTACTTGCTCCTGCTGTACCTGCTCCTGCTGTACTTGCTCCTGCTGTACCTGCTCCTGGTGTATCTGCTCCTGCTGTACTTGCTCCTGCTGTACCTGCTCCTGCTGTACTTGCTCCTGCTGTACCTGCTCCTGCTGTACTTGCTCCTGCTGTACTTGCTCCTGCTGTACCTGCTCCTGCTGTACCTGTTCCTGCTGTACTTGCTCCTGCTGTACTTGCTCCTGCTGTACCTGCTCCTGCTGTACCTGCTCCTGCTGTACTTGCTCCTGCTGTACTTGCTCCTGCTGTACCTGCTCCTGCTGTACTTGCTCCTGCTGTACCTGCTCCTGGTGTATCTGCTCCTGCTGTTCTTGCTCCTGCTGTACCTGCTCCTGCTGTACTTGCTCCTGCTGTACCTGCTCCTGGTGTACTTGCTCCTGCTGTACTTGCTCCTGCTGTACCTCCTCCTGGTGTACCTGCTCCTGCTGTACTTGCTCCTGCTGTACTTGCTCCTGCTGTACCTGCTCCTGCTGTACTTGCTCCTGCTGTACCTGCTCCTGCTGTACTTGCTCCTGCTGTACCTGCTCCTGCTGTACCTGCTCCTGCTGTACCTGCTCCTGCTGTACTTGCTCCTGCTGTACTTGCTCCTGCTGTACCTGCTCCTGCTGTACTTGCTCCTGGTGTACTTGCTCCTGGTGTACTTGCTCCTGCTGTACTTGCTCCTGGTGTACCTGCTCCTGCTGTACCTGCTCCTGCTGTACTTGCTCCTGCTGTACTTGCTCCTGCTGTACCTGCTCCTGCTGTACTTGCTCCTGGTGTACTTGCTCCTGGTGTACTTGCTCCTGGTGTACTTGCTCCTGGTGTACCTGCTCCTGCTGTACCTGCTCCTGCTGTACTTGCTCCTGCTGTACTTGCTCCTGCTGTACCTGCTCCTGCTGTACTTGCTCCTGCTGTACCTGCTCCTGCTGTACCTGCTCCTGTTGTACTTGCTCCTGGTGTACCTGCTCCTGCTGTACTTGCTCCTGCTGTACCTCCTCCTGCTGTACCTGCTCCTGCTGTACTTGCTCCTGCTGTACTTGCTCCTGCTGTACCTGCTCCTGCTGTACTTGCTCCTGCTGTACCTCCTCCTGCTGTACCTGCTCCTGCTGTACTTGCTCCTGCTGTACCTGCTCCTGCTGTATCTGCTCCTGCTGTACTTGCTCCTGCTGTACTTGCTCCTGCTGTACCTGCTCCTGCTGTACTTGCTCCTGCTGTACTTGCTCCTGCTGTACCTGCTCCTGCTGTACTTGCTCCTGCTGTACCTGCTCCTGCTGTACTTGCTCCTGCTGTACCTGCTCCTGCTGTACCTGCTCCTGCTGTACCTGCTCCTGCTGTACCTGCTCCTGCTGTACTTGCTCCTGCTGTACCTGCTCCTGGTGTACCTGCTCCTGCTGTACTTGCTCCTGCTGTACTTGCTCCTGCTGTACCTGCTCCTGCTGTACTTGCTCCTGCTGTACCTGCTCCTGCTGTACCTGCTCCTGCTGTACCTGCTCCTGCTGTACTTGCTCCTGCTGTACTTGCTCCTGGTGTACTTGCTCCTGGTGTACTTGCTCCTGGTGTACTTGCTCCTGGTGTACCTGCTCCTGCTGTACCTGCTCCTGCTGTACTTGCTCCTGCTGTACTTGCTCCTGCTGTACCTGCTCCTGCTGTACTTGCTCCTGCTGTACCTGCTCCTGCTGTACCTGCTCCTGTTGTACTTGCTCCTGGTGTACCTGCTCCTGCTGTACTTGCTCCTGCTGTACCTGCTCCTGCTGTACCTGCTCCTGCTGTACTTGCTCCTGCTGTACTTGCTCCTGCTGTACCTGCTCCTGCTGTACTTGCTCCTGCTGTACCTGCTCCTGCTGTATCTGCTCCTGCTGTACTTGCTCCTGCTGTACTTGCTCCTGCTGTACCTGCTCCTGCTGTACTTGCTTGCTCCTGCTGTACTTGCTCCTGCTGTACCTGCTCCTGCTGTACTTGCTCCTGCTGTACCTGCTCCTGCTGTACTTGCTCCTGCTGTACTTGCTCCTGCTGTACCTGCTCCTGCTGTACCTGCTCCTGCTGTACTTGCTCCTGGTGTACCTGCTCCTGCTGTACCTGCTCCTGCTGTACCTGCTCCTGCTGTACCTGCTCCTGCTGTACTTGCTCCTGGTGTACCTGCTCCTGCTGTACCTGCTCCTGCTGTACTTGCTCCTGGTGTACTTGCTCCTGCTGTACTTGCTCCTGCTGTACCTGCTCCTGCTGTACTTGCTCCTGCTGTACTTGCTCCTGCTGTACCTGCTCCTGCTGTACCTGTTCCTGCTGTACTTGCTCCTGCTGTACTTGCTCCTGCTGTACCTGCTCCTGCTGTACCTGCTCCTGCTGTACTTGCTCCTGCTGTACTTGCTCCTGCTGTACCTGCTCCTGCTGTACTTGCTCCTGCTGTACCTGCTCCTGGTGTATCTGCTCCTGCTGTACTTGCTCCTGCTGTACCTGCTCCTGCTGTACTTGCTCCTGCTGTACCTGCTCCTGGTGTACTTGCTCCTGCTGTACTTGCTCCTGCTGTACCTGCTCCTGGTGTACCTGCTCCTGCTGTACTTGCTCCTGCTGTACTTGCTCCTGCTGTACCTGCTCCTGCTGTACTTGCTCCTGCTGTACCTGCTCCTGCTGTACTTGCTCCTGCTGTACCTGCTCCTGCTGTACTTGCTCCTGCTGTACTTGCTCCTGCTGTACCTCCTCCTGGTGTACCTGCTCCTGGTGTACCTCCTCCTGGTGTACCTGCTCCTGCTGTACTTGCTCCTGCTGTACCTGCTCCTGCTGTACCTGCTCCTGCTGTACCTGCTCCTGCTGTACTTGCTCCTGCTGTACCTGCTCCTGCTGTACTTGCTCCTGCTGTACCTGCTCCTGGTGTACTTGCTCCTGCTGTACTTGCTCCTGCTGTACCTCCTCCTGGTGTACCTGCTCCTGCTGTACTTGCTCCTGCTGTACTTGCTCCTGCTGTACCTGCTCCTGCTGTACTTGCTCCTGCTGTACCTGCTCCTGCTGTACTTGCTCCTGCTGTACCTGCTCCTGCTGTACCTGCTCCTGCTGTACCTGCTCCTGCTGTACTTGCTCCTGCTGTACTTGCTCCTGCTGTACCTGCTCCTGCTGTACTTGCTCCTGGTGTACTTGCTCCTGCTGTACTTGCTCCTGCTGTACTTGCTCCTGGTGTACCTGCTCCTGCTGTACCTGCTCCTGCTGTACTTGCTCCTGCTGTACTTGCTCCTGCTGTACCTGCTCCTGCTGTACTTGCTCCTGGTGTACTTGCTCCTGGTGTACTTGCTCCTGGTGTACTTGCTCCTGGTGTACCTGCTCCTGCTGTACCTGCTCCTGCTGTACTTGCTCCTGCTGTACTTGCTCCTGCTGTACCTGCTCCTGCTGTACTTGCTCCTGCTGTACCTGCTCCTGCTGTACCTGCTCCTGTTGTACTTGCTCCTGGTGTACCTGCTCCTGCTGTACTTGCTCCTGCTGTACCTCCTCCTGCTGTACCTGCTCCTGCTGTACCTGCTCCTGCTGTACTTGCTCCTGCTGTACCTGCTCCTGCTGTACTTGCTCCTGCTGTACCTCCTCCTGCTGTACCTGCTCCTGCTGTACTTGCTCCTGCTGTACTTGCTCCTGCTGTATCTGCTCCTGCTGTACTTGCTCCTGCTGTACTTGCTCCTGCTGTACCTGCTCCTGCTGTACTTGCTCCTGCTGTACTTGCTCCTGCTGTACTTGCTCCTGCTGTACCTGCTCCTGCTGTACTTGCTCCTGCTGTACCTGCTCCTGCTGTACTTGCTCCTGCTGTACTTGCTCCTGCTGTACCTGCTCCTGCTGTACCTGCTCCTGCTGTACCTGCTCCTGCTGTACTTGCTCCTGCTGTACCTGCTCCTGCTGTACCTGCTCCTGCTGTACTTGCTCCTGCTGTACTTGCTCCTGGTGTACTTGCTCCTGCTGTACTTGCTCCTGCTGTACCTGCTCCTGCTGTACCTGCTCCTGCTGTACCTGCTCCTGCTGTACTTGCTCCTGCTGTACTTGCTCCTGGTGTACTTGCTCCTGGTGTACTTGCTCCTGGTGTACTTGCTCCTGGTGTACCTGCTCCTGCTGTACCTGCTCCTGCTGTACCTGCTCCTGCTGTACCTGCTCCTGCTGTACCTGCTCCTGCTGTACTTGCTCCTGGTGTACTTGCTCCTGCTGTACCTGCTCCTGCTGTACTTGCTCCTGGTGTACTTGCTCCTGGTGTACTTGCTCCTGGTGTACTTGCTCCTGGTGTACCTGCTCCTGCTGTACCTGCTCCTGCTGTACTTGCTCCTGCTGTACTTGCTCCTGCTGTACCTGCTCCTGCTGTACTTGCTCCTGGTGTACTTGCTCCTGGTGTACTTGCTCCTGGTGTACTTGCTCCTGGTGTACCTGCTCCTGCTGTACTTGCTCCTGCTGTACCTGCTCCTGCTGTACCTGCTCCTGTTGTACTTGCTCCTGCTGTACCTGCTCCTGCTGTACCTGCTCCTGCTGTACCTGCTCCTGCTGTATCTGCTCCTGCTGTACTTGCTCCTGCTGTACTTGCTCCTGCTGTACTTGCTCCTGCTGTACTTGCTCCTGGTGTACCTGCTCCTGCTGTACCTGCTCCTGCTGTACCTGCTCCTGCTGTACTTGCTCCTGCTGTACCTGCTCCTGCTGTACTTGCTCCTGCTGTACCTGCTCCTGCTGTACCTGCTCCTGCTGTACTTGCTCCTGGTGTACCTGCTCCTGCTGTACTTGCTCCTGCTGTACCTGCTCCTGCTGTACCTGCTCCTGCTGTACCTGCTCCTGCTGTACTTGCTCATGCTGTACCTGCTCCTGGTTGTACTTACTCCTGGTGTACCTGCTCCTGCTGTACCTGCTCCTGCTGTACCTGCTCCTGGTTGTACTTGCTCCTGGTGTACCTGCTCCTGCTGTACCTGCTCCTGGTGTACTTGCTCCTGGTGTACTTGCTCCTGCTGTACTTGCTCCTGCTGTACTTGCTCCTGGTGTACTTGCTCCTGCTGTACCTGCTCCTGCTGTACTTGCTCCTGCTGTACTTGTTCCTGCTGTACTTGCTCCTGCTGTACTTGCTCCTGCTGTACCTGCTCCTGCTGTACTTGCTCCTGGTGTACTTGCTCCTGGTGTACTTGCTCCTGGTGTACTTGCTCCTGCTGTACCTGCTCCTGCTGTACTTGCTCCTGCTGTACCTGCTCCTGCTGTACCTGCTCCTGCTGTACTTGCTCCTGCTGTACTTGCTCCTGCTGTGCCTCCTCCTGCTGTACTTGCTCCTGCTGTACTTGCTCCTGCTGTACTTGCTCCTGCTGTACCTGCTCCTGCTGTACTTGCTCCTGCTGTACCTGCTCCTGCTGTACTTGCTCCTGCTGTACTTGCTCCTGCTGTACCTGCTCCTGCTGTACCTGCTCCTGCTGTACCTGCTCCTGCTGTACTTGCTCCTGGTGTACTTGCTCCTGCTGTACCTGCTCCTGCTGTACCTGCTCCTGCTGTACCTGCTCCTGCTGTACTTGCTCATGCTGTACCTGCTCCTGGTTGTACTTACTCCTGGTGTACCTGCTCCTGCTGTACCTGCTCCTGCTATACTTGCTCCTGCTGTACCTGCTCCTGGTTGTACCTGCTCCTTCTGTACCTGCTCCTGGTGTACTTGCTCCTGGTGTACTTGCTCCTGCTGTACTTGCTCCTGCTGTACTTGCTCCTGGTGTACTTGCTCCTGGTGTACCTGCTCCTGCTGTACTTGCTCCTGCTGTACTTGCTCCTGCTGTACTTGCTCCTGCTGTACTTGCTCCTGGTGTACTTGCTCCTGGTGTACTTGCTCCTGGTGTACTTGCTCCTGGTGTACTTGCTCCTGCTGTACCTGCTCCTGCTGTACTTGCTCCTGCTGTACCTGCTCCTGCTGTATCTGCTCCTGCTGTACTTGCTCCTGCTGTACTTGCTCCTGCTGTGCCTGCTCCTGCTGTACTTGCTCCTGCTGTACTTGCTCCTGCTGTACTTGCTCCTGCTGTACCTGCTCCTGCTGTACTTGCTCCTGCTGTACCTGCTCCTGCTGTACTTGCTCCTGCTGTACTTGCTCCTGCTGTACCTGCTCCTGCTGTACCTGCTCCTGCTGTACCTGCTCCTGCTGTACTTGCTCCTGCTGTACTTGCTCCTGCTGTACCTGCTCCTGCTGTACCTGCTCCTGCTGTACCTGCTCCTGCTGTACCTGCTCCTGCTGTACCTGCTCCTGCTGTACTTGCTCCTGCTGTGCCTGCTCCTGCTGTACTTGCTCCTGCTGTACTTGCTCCTGCTGTACTTGCTCCTGCTGTACCTGCTCCTGCTGTACTTGCTCCTGCTGTACTTGCTCCTGCTGTACCTGCTCCTGCTGTACCTGCTCCTGCTGTACCTGCTCCTGCTGTACTTGCTCCTGGTGTACCTGCTCCTGCTGTACCTGCTCCTGCTGTACTTGCTCCTGCTGTACTTGCTCCTGCTGTACCTGCTCCTGCTGTACCTGCTCCTGCTGTACCTGCTCCTGCTGTACTTGCTCCTGGTGTACCTGCTCCTGCTGTACCTGCTCCTGCTGTACTTGCTCCTGGTGTACTTGCTCCTGCTGTACTTGCTCCTGCTGTACCTGCTCCTGCTGTACTTGCTCCTGCTGTACTTGCTCCTGCTGTACCTGCTCCTGCTGTACCTGTTCCTGCTGTACTTGCTCCTGCTGTACTTGCTCCTGCTGTACCTGCTCCTGGTGTACCTGCTCCTGCTGTACCTGCTCCTGCTGTACTTGCTCATGCTGTACCTGCTCCTGGTTGTACTTACTCCTGGTGTACCTGCTCCTGCTGTACCTGCTCCTGCTATACTTGCTCCTGGTTGTACCTGCTCCTTCTGTACCTGCTCCTGGTGTACTTGCTCCTGGTGTACTTGCTCCTGGTGTACTTGCTCCTGCTGTACTTGCTCCTGCTGTACTTGCTCCTGCTGTACCTGCTCCTGCTGTACTTGCTCCTGCTGTACTTGCTCCTGCTGTACTTGCTCCTGCTGTACCTGCTCCTGCTGTACTTGCTCCTGCTGTACTTGCTCCTGGTGTACTTGCTCCTGCTGTACTTGCTCCTGCTGTACCTGCTCCTGCTGTACTTGCTCCTGCTGTACCTGCTCCTGCTGTATCTGCTCCTGCTGTACTTGCTCCTGCTGTACTTGCTCCTGCTGTGCCTGCTCCTGCTGTACTTGCTCCTGCTGTACTTGCTCCTGCTGTACTTGCTCCTGCTGTACCTGCTCCTGCTGTACTTGCTCCTGCTGTACCTGCTCCTGCTGTACTTGCTCCTGCTGTACTTGCTCCTGCTGTACCTGCTCCTGCTGTACCTGCTCCTGCTGTACCTGCTCCTGCTGTACTTGCTCCTGGTGTACCTGCTCCTGCTGTACCTGCTCCTGCTGTACTTGCTCCTGCTGTACTTGCTCCTGCTGTACCTGCTCCTGCTGTACCTGCTCCTGCTGTACCTGCTCCTGCTGTACTTGCTCCTGGTGTACCTGCTCCTGCTGTACCTGCTCCTGGTGTACCTGCTCCTGCTGTACTTGCTCCTGCTGTACTTGCTCCTGCTGTACTTGCTCCTGCTGTACTTGCTCCTGGTGTACCTGCTCCTGCTGTACCGGCTCCTGCTGTACTTGCTCCTGCTGTACTTGCTCCTGCTGTACTTGCTCCTGCTGTACTTGCTCCTGCTGTACTTGCTCCTGCTGTACTTGCTCCTGGTGTACCTGCTCCTGCTGTACCTGCTCCTGCTGTACTTGCTCCTGCTGTACCTGCTCCTGCTGTACCTGCTCCTGGTGTACCTGCTCCTGCTGTACTTGCTCCTGGTGTACTTGCTCCTGGTGTACTTGCTCCTGCTGTACTTGCTCCTGCTGTACTTGCTCCTGCTGTACCTGCTCCTGCTGTACTTGCTCCTGCTGTACTTGCTCCTGGTGTACTTGCTCCTGCTGTATCTGCTCCTGCTGTACCTGCTCCTGGTGTACCTGCTCCTGCTGTACCTGCTCCTGCTGTACTTGCTCCTGCTGTACTTGCTCCTGCTGTACTTGCTCCTGGTGTACCTGCTCCTGCTGTACTTGCTCCTGCTGTACTTGCTCCTGCTGTATCTGCTCCTGCTGTACTTGCTCCTGCTGTACTTGCTCCTGGTGTACTTGCTCCTGCTGTACTTGCTCCTGCTGTACCTGCTCCTGGTGTACCTGCTCCTGCTGTACCTGCTCCTGCTGTACTTGCTCCTGCTGTACTTGCTCCTGGTGTACCTGCTCCTGCTGTACCTGCTCCTGCTGTACTTGCTCCTGCTGTATCTGCTCCTGCTGTACTTGCTCCTGCTGTACTTGCTCCTGGTGTACTTGCTCCTGCTGTACCTGCTCCTGCTGTACCTGCTCCTGCTGTACTTGCTCCTGCTGTACCTGCTCCTGCTGTACTTGCTCCTGGTGTACTTGCTCCTGCTGTACCTGCTCCTGCTGTACTTGCTCCTGCTGTACTTGCTCCTGCTGTATCTGCTCCTGCTGTACTTGCTCCTGCTGTACTTGCTCCTGGTGTACCTGCTCCTGGTGTACCTGCTCCTGGTGTACCTGCTCCTGGTTGTACCTGCTCCTGGTGTACCTGCTCCTGGTGTACCTGCTCCTGGTTGTACCTGCTCCTGGGTCCACTTGCACAAAGCGATCTTAGCGCTACAATTATTGTAAATCCTTAAGATCGCGATCTTAGGCTTACGCTACAATTGTCATCCACTTGCACAAAGCGATTGTAGGTTAAGATCATTGTAAGCTACAATCGAAACTTACAATTGGTCCAGACCAATCTTAAGTAGCTAAGATCGTTGTAGTTCCTGACAAAATGGCGTGCAAGACAGGGCCAGTTTCACATTAATAATCTGCTTTACGATCAAACACTGCCTATTTATTTTGTTAGATTTTATGATTCGAATCGACACTTCAACAACACGAAGACCGCACCACAGATTTAACGTCAAAAATATCGTTAATTGCGATAGTGAACCACATAACTATCGAGTCGATAGTTAAAAGTACTATTCCCACCCGTGTCAATGCTGAAAGAAGTCTAAAACAACATACCTTATCAAGGGAAGGATAAAACCTAAGTCGTCTGCAAGCGATTTGTAACGTCCGTGACCTTTAAGATAAATCAAGGGCAGCTAATCATAGTTTATATTCTAGATGGGAGTGGTTTCCCTTTGTATAAGTATCGTAGAATCTTCCTTGCCCAGTTAGTGTAATAATGTTGTAGAACCGCTGAGCTCCCCTTGTATATCTTTTGGGTCACATTCGTGTCAGTTATTTTGTCTTTAGTTTATCATTAAATAATCTACAAGTAAACACAAGTTGAAGTGCAAAATCATACGTTTATATCCAATATCCAGTCACGAGCGGTTGTAATATCTGAATTTATAAGAAACTAATACAAATATTCATCAAACAAGCAAATACACATGATGAGACATTTGAAATTTGTGTAAAATATCCCATAAATAGCAAAAGTAAAATTCACACTTTTTAAAAAATATAATTAATACCAAATGAATATATATTAAACAACTTCTTTCTTGAAACATTATTCTTATTTCCCGGACATGCATTCTTGAAATCTCCCGTCTTACTGTGTTTTGAAAAGGTTGTCATAACATCCTTTGTAATAGCGGCAAAACTAAAACATGAAGGATATACATGTATTTAGGATTTTACGGAAAGCTCCCCCAAATAGATGACGATCATACATTTACCTGTTATGTTATTTGGACATAGAGATCTATTATTATTTTCTTTTTTTACTTTCATAATAAGAATGTCACTAAATCTATATGCCAACATTCTAATTATAGTTTCCTTCAAATAGTTGAGACCTTTCAACTGTGCAAGGTGCGTGGAGGGAGGTACGTGGTGTATGTCGTAACCGGTTCTACACGTTGTATGCGCAGCAAGATTTGCGCGTTTGCAGACAACCATAGACAGGAGTCTAGTTTAAGATATTTGTACCTCCACCATTGAAGATTTCAATCTTAGTTAAGATCGCGATCTTAAATCCAAGCCGTCTTACAATCGCGTTAAGATCGGTTTGTGCAAGTGGAATAGGACAATTGTAGGGTGATTGTAAAGTTGATTGTAGCCGCCTAAGATCGATTGTAACTAAGATTGTTCTGTGCAAGTGGGCCCTGGTGTACCTGCTCCTGGTGTACCTGCTCCTGGTGTACCTGCTCCTGGTTGTACCTGCTCCTGGTTGTACCTGCTCTCCCTCAGTGTGGTGATGGCACAAGTTGCAACCATGTGTGTCATACCAGCTGTATAATTGCTGACAGCTGTTTAACACGCGAACACTGACCACTAACCCATATTAAGGACACTGATAGCGTCTCTTCTACAAATGGGGGGCACGGGTGGCCCAGTCGTCTAAGGCGCCGCGATTCGCTGTGCAGAGTTGCGTCCCTTGGGCACGCCAGAAACCTATGATTGTGGGTTCGAATCCCGGTTCGCCCCGATTATGTTTCTAGGTTTGTCAGCACCATATCCGTGCTCGTGGGTTTCACTGAAGTGGTAAACGTCTGAGACCTGCATCACTTCGGGCTTTCCTCCCACATCAAGCTGACACGCCGTGATATCACTGGAATACTGTTAAAAGCGGCGTTAAACCAAACTCACTCACTCACTCACTATTCTACAAATGTCATGTCTATTTTGTGAAACAGAAGAAACGGTTCTTCGGCGGTGACGACACTGTGTTCAAGTCTCCGATGCCGCAGAGCTCGTGTGGATGTCCTAGTCGAGCAGTGCACCGCAACAGCAAGTCCTCCCTCAAAGACAGCCCCATGATCACGCCAGAGAGGGCGGCGCGCAGGAGAGTGGTCAGTTGCTATTGTTACATGGTTTTCAGAAAATCTTCTCAATAATTTAAATGTCACTTATTTTTCATCATAATTTTGCAAAATGTTTCAGAAGGTTTTGTTCTCTCATTCTGTTGAGGAATCTGATCCAACAGATCACATACACTGGCTCCATACACTGAACCCACCAATGGACACTTCCAACAGATCACATGCACTGCTCCATACACTGAACCCACCAATGGCCATTTCCAACAGACCACATGCACTGGCTCCATACACTGAACCCACCAATGGACTCTTCCAACAGATCACATGCACTGGCTCCATACACTGAACCCACCAATGGACACCTCCAACAGATGACATGCACTGGCTCCATACACTGAACCCACCAATGAACACCTCCAACAGATGACATGCACTGGCTCCATACACTGAACCCACCAATGGACACCTCCAACAGATCACATGCACTGGCTCCATACACTGAACCCACCATTGACTCTTCCAACAGATCACATGCACTGGCTCCATACACTGAACCCACGATTGACTCTTCCAACAGATCACATGCACTGGCTCCATACACTGAACCCACCAATGGACACCTCCAACAGATCACATGCACTGGCTCCATACACTGAACCCACCATTGACTCTTCCAACAGATCACATGCACTGGCTCCATACACTGAACCCACCATTGACTCTTCCAACAGATCACATGCACTGGCTCAATACACTGAACCTACCAATGGGCTCTTCCAACAGATCACATGCACTGGCTCCATACACTGAACCCACCAATGGACACCTCCAACAGATCACATGCACTGGCTCCATACACTGAACCCACCAATGGACACTTCCAACAGATCACATGCACTGGCTCTATACACTGAACCCACCATTGACTCTTCCAACAGATCACATGCATTGGCTCCATACACTGAACCCACCAATGGACACCTCCAACAGATCACATGCACTGGCTCCATACACTGAACCCACCAATGGACACCTCCAACAGATCACATGCACTGGCTCCATACACTGAACCCACCATTGACTCTTCCAACAGATCACATGCACTGGCTCCATACACTGAACCCACCATTGACTCTTCCAACAGATCACATGCACTGGCTCAATACACTGAACCTACCAATGGGCTCTTCCAACAGATCACATGCACTGGCTCCATACACTGAACCCACCATTGACTCTTCCAACAGATCACATGCACTGGCTCAATACACTGAACCTACCAATGGGCTCTTCCAACAGATCACTTGCACTGCTCCATACACTGAACCCACCAATGGGCTCTTCCAACAGATCACATGCACTGGCTCCATACACTGAACCCACCATTGACTCTTCCAACAGACCACATGCACTGGCTCCATACACTGAACCTACCAATGGGCTCTTCCAACAGATCACTTGCACTGGCTCCATACACTGAACCCACCAATGGACACCTCCAACAGATCACATGCACTGGCTCCATACACTGAACCAACCAATGGACACTTCCAACAGATCACATGCACTGGCTCTATACACTGAACCCACCATTGACTCTTCCAACAGATCACATGCACTGGCTCCATACACTGAACCCACCAATGGACACCTCCAACAGATCACATGCACTGGCTCCATACACTGAACCCACCATTGACTCTTCCAACAGATCACATGCACTGGCTCCATACACTGAACCCACCATTGACTCTTCCAACAGATCACATGTACTGGCTCAATACACTGAACCTACCAATGGGCTCTTCCAACAGATCACATGCACTGGCTCCATACACTGAACCCACCAATGGACACCTCCAACAGATCACATGCACTGGCTCCATACACTGAACCCACCAATGGACACTTCCAACAGATCACATGCACTGGCTCTATACACTGAACCCACCATTGACTCTTCCAACAGATCACATGCATTGGCTCCATACACTGAACCCACCAATGGACACCTCCAACAGATCACATGCACTGGCTCCATACACTGAACCCACCAATGGACACCTCCAACAGATCACATGCACTGGCTCTATACACTGAACCCACCATTGACTCTTCCAACAGATCACATGCATTGGCTCCATACACTGAACCCACCAATGGACACCTCTAACAGATCACATGCACTGGCTCCATACACTGAACCCACCAATGGACACCTCCAACAGATCACATGCACTGGCTCCATACACTGAACCCACCAATGGACACCTCCAACAGATCACATGCACTGGCTCCATACACTGAACCCACCAATGGACACCTCCAACAGACCACATGCACTGGCTCCATACACTGAACCCACCAATGGACACCTCCAACAGATCACATGCACTGGCTCCATACACTGAACCCACCAATGGACACCTCCAACAGATCACATGCACTGGCTCCATACACTGAACCCACCAATGGACACCTCCAACAGACCACATGCACTGGCTCCATACACTGAACCCACCAATGGACACCTCCAACAGATCACATGCACTGGCTCCATACACTGAACCCACCAATGGACACTTCCAACAGATCACTTGCACTGGCTCCATACACTGAACCCACCAATGGACACCTCCAACAGACCACATGCACTGGCTCAATACACTGAACCCACCAATGGACACCTCCAACAAATCACATGCACACATGTTGATCAGAATCTGAAATTGTGTTTTATTCTCCATTGCGTGGCTTCTTTGAAAAAAATGTGAACCACTCTAATAGATCACTATCTAAACATATAAGTTTTGCTGACCACTACAAGGGATTCCCCTGTCGCAGATAAGTGACTTGCCCAAACCAGGGGACAGGAGGAACACTCATTGGGTATTCTACCAGGACATTGATGAATGCTTGATTCTGATTGGTTAAGAAGAGGTTTCCCTTTTGCTATGGAAACCTCTTTCAAACATATTAGCCTTTTCACACAAAAAACCGTCTGTATGAATACATCGATAACCTACATATTGGTTCATAAAAAAATGTCTGCTGATTGATCACCCCCCATATGAATTGTAAAACGGATCTATATTTCCTCTATTACATGCTGGGTCTCAAATACAGGACAGGTCTCTAATACACACAGAGTCAAGGGCTCTCATGAAATTAATTGATGCCCTAGCATGTAATAGAAGAAATACGATAGTTTGATATCGGATGTTTTTGGCGTTCTAGGCCACAACCCTGACATTGATGACATTACAAGACTTAACAAAGGCATATCTTTTCCATACAAATGACATGTTAATGAAACTGATAAAGAGCTCGGCTCCAAATTAAAATAAGAGGTATCTACTCTACATCCAATTTCAAAACACAGTAGGTTTATCTTCTAAATGACCGGGTTTGGCAGAGAGTCACCCATTCTCGGGGATTACACCAAACATAATCTGCAGATTGGGCAGCTTCTTAAATGAAGGACAACATATATACATACTCGTATGTCTCCAGTCTCTCGCCCCGTCGGCCTTCACGCCAGCCAACCCCCACAAGACCCCCTTCCTCACACCCTTCCGGGCCGCGGCCCAGAGAACACCATTCCGAACACCCAAGAGTGTCCGAAGAGGGGCCCCACAACCAGAGGAAGAGCAGAGGATTCTGGGAACCCCGGACTATCTGGCTCCCGAGATTCTGCTACAGAAACCACATGGTAGTGTATTCTGTCTGTAGCCATCTGTAGCGTCATGGAATGATACATCGCTGGTTATACCTTAGCCTACATCCCATTGTTGGGAATTCATCTCAAACAGCTTATATCGAGTACATCTTGCACCCACTATTCTTGGGTATGGGTCTCGGGAAGAATTGCTATTTCTTATATTGTTGGCAGTTAGAAACTGTATTGTATTGCTTCTGGTGAATGAACAGGAGATATAGTTTGGCACCGTTGTGTCCCTACGTATTCCTTCTTTATTGATCATGTTTGGTTGTGTTGAAACTTGGTTAACTCAAGTATTTATGCAGGTCCCTTCAACTTCAACACAATGGTATTTGACTGGAACAAGCTTGATCAATAAAAATGTGAAATTAAAACTTTATGAGACATAATGGTTTACAATTTAAATGGTATTTCCTGTTATGCCAGGCATTGTTCTGTGGACATAGATTATCATGTGTGATTGTCTCATAAAATGAGCTGACAATAGCCTATATAGTCTTGTAAAATGAGCTGACAATAGTCTATATAGTCTTGTAAAATTAGCTGACAATAGTCTATGTCTATATAGTCTTGTAAAATGAGCTGACAATAGTCTATGTCTATATAGTCTTGTAAAATGAGCTGACAATAGCCTATATAGTCTTGTAAAATGAGCTGACAATAGTCTACATAGTCTTGTAAAATGAGCTGACAATAGCCTATATAGTCTTGTAAAATGAGCTGACAATAGTCTATATAGTCTTGTAAAATAAGCTGACAATAGCCTATATAGTCTTGTAAAATAAGCTGACAAAAGCCTATATAGTCTTGTAAAATTAGCTGACAGTAGTCTATATAGTCTTGTAAAATTAGCTGACAATAGTCTATGTCTATATAGTCTTGTAAAATGAGCTGACAATAGCCTATATAGTCTTGTAAAATGAGCTGACAATAGTCTATATAGTCTTGTAAAATTAGCTGACAGTAGTCTATATAGTCTTGTAAAATTAGCTGACAATAGTCTATGTCTATATAGTCTTGTAAAATGAGCTGACAATAGCCTATATAGTCTTGTAAAATGAGCTGACAATAGCCTATATAGTCTTGTAAAATGAGCTGACAATAGTCTATGTCTATATAGTCTTGTAAAATGAGCTGACAATAGCCTATATAGTCTCGTAAAATGAGCTGACAATAGCCTATATAGTCTTGTAAAATGAGCTGACAATAGCCTATATAGTCTTGTAAAATGAGCTGACAATAGCCTTTATAGTCTCGTGTAGAGCAAACCCAATGCCGTGTTCCTCATCACACCTCTCAGCACTGTAGGACTGTGTGTCTGGTGTTGCAGGCATGGCCGTCGACTGGTGGGCTCTCGGAGTCTGTCTGTTCGAGTTCCTCACTGGCATCCCGCCCTTCAATGATCAAAACCCAGAGTCGGTCTTTGAAAACATCCTGAACAGAGGTGAGTTGCCCCAGGTATTGTAACTTTCTGATGATGTAGGGGTGTGTCACATGATGTAGGTGTGTGTCATATGATGTAGTGGTGTGTCACCCGATGTAGTGGTGTATCACATGATGTAGGGGTGTGTCATATGATGTAGTGGTCTGTCACATGACATAGTGGTGTGTCACATGATGTAGTGGTGTGTCACATGATGTAGTGGTGTATCACATGATGTAGTGGTGTGTCACATGATGTAGTGGTGTGTCACACTATGTAGTGGTGTATCACACGATGTAGTGGTGTATCACACGATGTAGTGGTGTGTCACATGATGTAGTGGTGTGTCACATGACATAGTGGTGTGTCACATAATGTAGGTGTGTGTCATATGATGTAGTGGTGTGTCACATGATGTAGTGGTGTATCACATGATGTAGTGGTGTGTCACATGATGTAGTGATGTATCACATGATGTAGGGGTGTGTCACATGATGTAGTGGTGTGTCACATGATGTAGTGGTCTGTCACATGACATAGTGGTGTGTCACATGATGTAGTGGTGTGTCACATGATGTAGTGGTGTATCACATGATGTAGTGGTGTGTCACACGATGTAGTGGTGTATCACACGATGTAGTGGTGTGTCACATGATGTAGTGGTGTGTCACATGACATAGTGGTGTGTCACATAATGTAGGTGTGTGTCATATGATGTAGTGGTGTGTCACATGATGTAGTGATGTATCACATGACATAGTGGTGTGTCACATGATGTAGTGTTGCGTCACATAACGTGGTGATATAGCAGACTGTGCAGTAAGTCAAGTCACTCCCTCCCCACACTGCACTCTACCACGCCCCCCTTCTGCTGCAGACATCCCGTGGCCGGACGAGGAGGAAGCACTGAGTCAGCAGGCCCAGGACGCCATTGACCGTCTGCTCACCACCAACCCAGACGACCGACCTGGAGCCAAAGGTACAGCTGTGTCAGACATCACTGAGGTGCTTCACTGTCAGTACATTTGGAATAGCGCGCATACAAATTCAACACATGTCAGAATCAAATGTTGAGATGTGTTTGTGTGCGTTGTTTCCAACGTGTATTTGGTAGACAAGGCTGAGAACCCATGGTAGCATATCATCATACTGTGTGTAAAACTGAGTGTTCCCTTATTCATTTCCTTGAGTATATATTGTATCAGGGGTCAGATATAGTTGTGTAGATTCATGTAGTGTGATGGTACTGACACTGTGATGGTACTGACACTGTGATGGTACTGACACTGTGATGGTACTGACACTGTGATGGTACTGACACTGTGATGGTTCTGACACTGTGATGGTATTGACACTGTGATGGTACTGACACTGTGATGGTACTGACACTGTGATGGTATTGACACTGTGGTGGTATTGACACTGTGATGGTATTGACACTGTGGTGGTATTGACACTGTGATGGTACTGACACTGTGATGGTACTGACACTGTGATGGTACTGACACTGTGATGGTACTGACACTGTGATGGTATTGACACTGTGATGGTATTGACACTGTGATGGTACTGACACTGTGATGGTACTGACACTGTGATGGTATTGACGCTGTGATGGTATTGACGCTGTGATGGTACTGACACTGTGATGGTACTGACACTGTGATGGTACTGACACTGTGATGGTATTGACACTGTGATGGTATTGACACTGTGATGGTACTGACACTGTGATGGTACTGACACTGTGATGGTATTGACACTGTGATGGTACTGACACTGTGATGGTACTGACACTGTGATGGTATTGACACTGTGATGGTATTGACACTGTGATGGTATTGACACTGTGATGGTACTGACACTGTGATGGTACTGACACTGTGATGGTACTGACACTGTGATGGTACTGACACTGTGATGGTATTGACACTGGGATGGTACTGACACTGTGATGGTACTGACACTGTGATGGTATTGACACTGTGATGGTACTGACACTGTGATGGTACTGACACTGTGATGGTACTGACACTGTGATGGTACTGACACTGTGATGGTATTGACACTGGGATGGTACTGACACTGTGATGGTATTGACACTGTGATGGTATTGACACTGTGATGGTACTGACACTGTGATGGTACTGACACTGTGATGGTATTGACACTGGGATGGTACTGACACTGTGATGGTATTGACACTGTGATGGTACTGACACTGTGATGGTATTGACACTGGGATGGTACTGACACTGTGATGGTATTGACACTGTGATGGTACTGACACTGTGATGGTACTGACACTGTGATGGTATTGACACTGGGATGGTACTGACACTGTGATGGTACTGACACTGTGATGGTACTGACACTGTGATGGTATTGACACTGGGATGGTACTGACACTGTGATGGTACTGACACTGTGATGGTATTGACACTGTGATGGTACTGACACTGTGATGGTATTGACACTGTGATGGTACTGACACTGTGATGGTATTGACACTGTGATGGTACTGACACTGTGATGGTATTGACACTGTGATGGTACTGACACTGTGATGGTATTGACACTGTGATGGTACTGACACTGTGATGGTACTGACACTGTGATGGTATTGACACTGTGATGGTCTGTGTTGTAGATGTGAGACAACTGCCCCTGTTTTCTGCGGTCGACTGGGACCATGTCCTGGATATGGAGCCGGCCTTTGTTCCTCAACCAGATGACGAGACAGACACAACTTACTTTGAAGGTAGGATAAATATTATACACCTTGCTTTAAAAGGATGGATAAAATATTACACAACTTACTTTGAAGGTAGGATAAAATATTATACACCTTGCTTTAAAAGGATGGATAAAATATGACACAACTTACTTTGAAGGTAGGATAAAATATTATGCACCTTGCTTTAAAAGGATGGATAAATTATGACACAACTTACTTTGAAGGTAGGATAAAATATGACACAACTTACTTTGAAGGTAGGATAAAATACGACACAACTTACTTTGAAACTGACAGTGAAAGATTGAAAAGGAATATATCATAAAGAAATCGCAATAAAATACAAATATCCATAACCTACAAATAACAAATACCAAAAGCAGAGAAAATATTTGAGTGTTGTAGAGGGCAATTAATGTTACATGTATAAGAGTAAACTTGTTTTGCTAGTTTCCCAAATGTAATTTAGTAGCTTCCCAGACTTCCCTGTGAGCCTCTCGTCTGTGTTCATCGGGTGCTATTTGCAAGTTAACTGTGTTGCGTACATTCTTTGCTACAGCTTGATCTGTGACAGCTTCAGTGATCCTGGTAGGAAGTTTGGTGTGGGTCCATCTCATCAGTTTTGTCTTGTATTACAGCACGGAACACCTTGCAGAACTTGATTGTGAGTGCCGTGGATCTGTGAGAGCTGTTGATCTAGGAGTGCCGTCGATCTGTGGACCTAGGAGTGCCGTGGATATGTGAGAGCTGTGGATCTAGGAGTGCCGTGGATCTGTGAGAGCTGTGGATCTAGGAGTGCCGTGGATCTAGGAGTGCTGTGGATCTGTGAGCACTCTGAATCTAGGAGTGCCGTGGATCTGTGAGCACTCTGAATCTAGGAGCGCTGTGTATCTTTGAGCACTTTGAATCTATATAGGACATGTAGATTCGCCTCTCAGGGCTTCATACAACATATGGCCCTGCTGTATTGACACATCGACACATGGCCCTGCTGTATTGACACATCGACACATGGCCCTGCTTGGTGGGGATGGTGAGATGTTTAACAATGTTGACAAATGTGTGTATGCGTTGTTATTCATAACTAACATAACAATGACCTATTGTAGAAGTCTGTATTCGACAGTACCAACACTGTACGCTGCTGTTAGACATCAAGTACCAGCCTGTCATGGATGTGTACTTCTTAGTATTTATTGCTTCAACTTTTACCGTAGGGGAACCAAGTGCCACGCGTCTGGCCGTGCTTCTCACAGGGACGGAATACTTCTACGTTAGTAACATTGCCATGGAGGATTTTAACAAGGTTTTACACGTGTCTCATCTGTACAGCCAATGATCTTGTTTCCTGAGGATCTATGGGAGTACACGCAGCTTGAGTATTGTAACTGTAGTTGATGGTCGACCGGGAGGGCTTCTGATACCTAGTCATGAAGAGTTCACCAGTGTGTCTCTGTTGTAGAGTAGACTGTAGCTAGTGGATGGTAGATAGGTTGTGTTGTGTTCTGGCTCACATGTTTACCAGGGATATAACACCATCCTCGTCCACCAGCAGTCTCATCACAGGTGACTAACGGGGTCGATGCGGTGGAGATCCGGGGTAGAATAGGTTTTCAACAACCCATGCTTGCTGTAAGAGGCAATTATGCCTGTCCTAAGAGGCGACTAGCAGGATCCGGTGGTCAGGCTTGCTGACTTGGTTGATGCATGTCATCGTATTCCAATTGCGTTGATCGATGCTCATGCTGTCAATCACTGAATTGTCTGGTCCAGACTCGATTATTTACAGACCGCCATCATATAGCTGGAATATTGCTTAGTGCGGCGTTAAACAACAAACGAAACAAATACCGGAACTTGTTGGTGACCTTCCTGACCTTTGACTGCTGGTAGCGATGACTGCTGGTAGATGAGGATGTGTGTACATTATGTGATACGAGCCACTTAGAGCTGTGATACAGGGCCAGGTTTTACATGCAGTTTTACGTCCCGTGTTCGTTAGTGAAACATATCATGACTAGCAGGTTATTGTAAATATTGTCTTATTTTGTGACAATCTTATTTTGACCAAAGTATGTTCGACATGTTTGTAATAGAAGTAGGTTTTTATGTAGGGTGCCATCATAATAAAATATGACATGTTTTCTGAGATATGGTTCAATGTGTTTTCATCATGGAGTCTTTGTGGTCTTTAGAAACATTTCCTGTGACTAGCATACAGACTCAGTTTGTTACAGTCACTTGATTTCTTTTTATTCCCCACTGATAACTTCCTCCATGACTGTACCGTATACCAGCTAGTCCAGGCAAGATCTTACCCCCTGAGTTTCTGGAAATGTTTAGTGTGGTATTGTCAGTATTGGCCATGGAGTCGACCTGCAGGGGGTTTGCTGGGACTGTTTTGTGCAGGTTCTAGTCTAAAAGCGCTCATTGTCATCAGCACGTAGTCAACTGTGGCCACACTTTATTATCTACCTCCAGATTGGAATCAGGGTTCCATAAAATACAAAAAGGGGGAATTTAGATCATCATGATCATAGCTATTTTTCCACATTCTGAAATTTGGACAATTCCTCGTTACTGAACCTGCCGCTCATCCCCACAACTAGCTGAGAATTAAATGTCAGCTGAGCTGAAATCAAAGTGTGGCCACAGGAGTGACAGACATGTGTTTATATGTCATCATTATGGTATATATTATTTTTGCAATAGTATTATTGGCAAGGGAGGTAATCGTGATCATGCATAACATAAACAGGTTTTGCTGCCTGATGAGAGAAATATTTTGCTGAAATATTTTACTGCCATCATTATATCTGACAATAAATGATACATTTTAGCATCTCCTGTTTTGTTGTTTGTCACGTGAATCTGATGAAGATACATTCCACAGATCACAGGGGGAAGGGAGCCCAGCCCTAGGCCATTAGATGTGCTGGAAACCTGTGATTGTTGGCTGGAAGCCCTGGTTGTGACAAGTGGTATGTCAGCACCATACCTGTGATTGTGGGTTGGAATCCCTGATTATAACAAGTGGTATGTCAGCACCATACCTGAGATTGTGGGCTGGAATCGCTGGTTGTGACAAGTGGTATGTCAGCACCATACCTGTGATTGTGGGCTGGAATCCCTGATTGTGACAAGTGGTATGTCAGCACCATACCTGAGATTGTGGGCTGGAATCGCTGGTTGTGACAAGTGGTATGTCAGCATCATACCTGTGATTGTGGGCTGGAAGCCCTGATTGTGACAAGTGGTATGTCAGCACCATACCTGAGATTGTGGGCTGGAATCCCTGATTGTGACAAGTGGTATGTCAGCACCATACCTGTGATTGTGGGCTGGAATCGCTGGTTGTGACAAGTGGTATGTCAGCACCATACCTGAGATTGTGGGCTGGAATCCCTGATTGTGACAAGTGGTATGTCAGCATCATACTTGTGATTGTGGGCTGGAATCCCTGATTGTGACAAGTGGTATGTCAGCACCATACCTGAGATTGTGGGCTGGAATCCCTGATTGTGACAAGTGGTATGTCAGCACCATACCTGAGATTGTGGGCTGGAATCCCTGATTGTGACAAGTGGTATGTCAGCACCATACCTGTGATTGTGGGCTGGAATCCCTGATTGTGACAAGTGGTATGTCAGCACCATACCTGTGATTGTGGGCTGGAATCCCCGATTGTGACAAGTGGTATGTCAGCACCATACCTGTGATTGTGGGCTGGAATCCCTGATTGTGACAAGTGGTATGTCAGCACCATACCTGAGATTGTGGGCTGGAAGCCCTGATTGTGACAAGTGGTATGTCAGCATCATACTTGTGATTGTGGGCTGGAATCCCTGATTGTGACAAGTGGTATGTCAGCACCATACCTGAGATTGTGGGCTGGAATCCCTGATTGTGACAAGTGGTATGTCAGCACCATACCTGTGATTGTGGGCTGGAATCCCTGATTGTGACAAGTGGTATGTCAGCACCATACCTGTGATTGTGGGCTGGAATCCCCGATTGTGACAAGTGGTATGTCAGCACCATACCTGTGATTGTGGGCTGGAATCCCTGATTGTGACAAGTGGTATGTCAGCACCATACCTGAGATTGTGGGCTGGAAGCCCTGATTGTGACAAGTGGTATGTCAGCACCATACCTGAGATTGTGGGCTGGAATCGCTGGTTGTGACAAGTGGTATGTCAGCATCATACTTGTGATTGTTGGCTGGAATCCCTGGTTGTGACAAGTGGTATGTCAGCACCATACCTGTGATTGTGGGCTGGAATCCCTGATTGTGACAAGTGGTATGTCAGCACCATACCTGAGATTGTGGGCTGGAAGCCCTGATTGTGACAAGTGGTATGTCAGCATCATACTTGTGATTGTGGGCTGGAATCCCTGATTGTGACAAGTGGTATGTCAGCACCATACCTGAGATTGTGGGCTGGAATCGCTGGTTGTGACAAGTGGTATGTCAGCATCATACTTGTGATTGTTGGCTGGAATCCCTGATTGTGACAAGTGGTATGTCAGCACCATACCTGAGATTGTGGGCTGGAATCCCTGATTGTGACAAGTGGTATGTCAGCACCATACCTGAGATTGTGGGCTGGAATCCCTGATTGTGACAAGTGGTATGTCAGCACCATACCTGTGATTGTGGGCTGGAATCCCTGATTGTGACAAGTGGTATGTCAGCACCATACCTGTGATTGTGGGCTGGAATCCCCGATTGTGACAAGTGGTATGTCAGCACCATACCTGTGATTGTGGGCTGGAATCCCTGATTGTGACAAGTGGTATGTCAGCACCATACCTGAGATTGTGGGCTGGAAGCCCTGATTGTGACAAGTGGTATGTCAGCATCATACTTGTGATTGTGGGCTGGAAGCCCTGATTGTGACAAGTGGTATGTCAGCACCATACCTGAGATTGTGGGCTGGAATCGCTGGTTGTGACAAGTGGTATGTCAGCATCATACTTGTGATTGTTGGCTGGAATCCCTGATTGTGACAAGTGGTATGTCAGCACCATACCTGAGATTGTGGGCTGGAATCCCTGATTGTGACAAGTGGTATGTCAGCACCATACCTGTGATTGTGGGCTGGAATCCCTGATTGTGACAAGTGGTATGTCAGCACCATACCTGTGATTGTGGGCTGGAATCCCCGATTGTGACAAGTGGTATGTCAGCACCATACCTGTGATTGTGGGCTGGAATCCCTGATTGTGACAAGTGGTATGTCAGCACCATACCTGTGATTGTGGGCTGGAAGCCCTGATTGTGACAAGTGGTATGTCAGCATCATACCTGAGATTGTGGGCTGGAATCGCTGGTTGTGACAAGTGGTATGTCAGCACCATACCTGAGATTGTGGGCTGGAATCCCTGATTGTGACAAGTGGTATGTCAGCACCATACCTGTGATTGTGGGCTGGAATCCCTGATTGTGACAAGTGGTATGTCAGCACCATACCTGAGATTGTGGGCTGGAATCGCTGGTTGTGACAAGTGGTATGTCAGCACCATACCTGAGATTGTGGGCTGGAATCCCTGATTGTGACAAGTGGTATGTCAGCACCATACCTGTGATTGTGGGCTGGAATCCCTGATTGTGACAAGTGGTATGTCAGCATCATACTTGTGATTGTGGGCTGGAATCCCTGATTGTGACAAGTGGTATGTCAGCACCATACCTGAGATTGTTGGCTGGAATCGCTGGTTGTGACAAGTGGTATGTCAGCACCACACCTGTGATTGTGGGCTGGAATCCCTGATTGTGACAAGTGGTATGTCAGCATCATACTTGTGATTGTGGGCTGGAATCCCTGATTGTGACAAGTGGTATGTCAGCACCATACCTGAGATTGTGGGCTGGAATCCCTGATTGTGACAAGTGGTATGTCAGCACCATACCTGAGATTGTGGGCTGGAATCCCTGATTGTGACAAGTGGTATGTCAGCACCATACCTGAGATTGTGGGCTGGAAGCCCTGATTGTGACAAGTGGTATGTCAGCACCATACCTGTGATTGTGGGCTGGAATCCCTGATTGTGACAAGTGGTATGTCAGCACCATACCTGAGATTGTGGGCTGGAATCCCTGATTGTGACAAGTGGTATGTCAGCACCATACCTGAGATTGTGGGCTGGAATCCCTGATTGTGACAAGTGGTATGTCAGCATCATACTTGTGATTGTGGGCTGGAATCCCTGATTGTGACAAGTGGTATGTCAGCACCATACCTGAGATTGTGGGCTGGAATCCCTGATTGTGACAAGTGGTATGTCAGCATCATACCTGAGATTGTGGACTGGAATCCCTGGTTGTGACAAGTGGTATGTCAGCACCATACCTGAGATTGTGGGCTGGAATCCCTGATTGTGACAAGTGGTATGTCAGCACCATACCTGAGATTGTGGGCTGGAAGCCCTGATTGTGACAAGTGGTATGTCAGCATCATACTTGTGATTGTGGGCTGGAATCCCTGATTGTGACAAGTGGTATGTCAGCATCATACCTGAGATTGTGGGCTGGAAGCCCTGATTGTGACAAGTGGTATGTCAGCACCATACCTGAGATTGTGGGCTGGAATCCCTGGTTGTGACAAGTGGTATGTCAGCACCATACCCGAGATTGTGGGCTGGAATCGCTGGTTGTGACAAGTGGTATGTCAGCACCATACCTGAGATTGTGGGCTGGAATCCCTGGTTGTGACAAGTGGTATGTCAGCATCATACCTGTGATTGTGGGCTGGAATCCCTGATTGTGACAAGTGGTATGTCAGCATCATACCTGAGATTGTGGGCTGGAATCGCTGGTTGTGACAAGTGGTATGTCAGCACCATACCTGTGATTGTGGGCTGGAATCCCTGGTTGTGACAAGTGGTATGTCAGCACCATACCTGAGATTGTGGGCTGGAATCCCTGATTGTGACAAGTGGTATGTCAGCATCATACTTGTGATTGTGGGCTGGAATCCCCGATTGTGACAAGTGGTATGTCAGCATCATACCTGTGATTGTGGGCTGGAATCCCTGATTGTGACAAGTGGTATGTCAGCACCATACCTGTGATTGTGGGCTGGAATCCCTGGTTGTGACAAGTGGTATGTCAGCATCATACTTGTGATTGTGGGCTGGAATCCCCGATTGTGACAAGTGGTATGTCAGCACCATACCTGTGATTGTGGGGATTGTGACAAGTGGTATGTCAGCATCATACCTGTGATTGTGGGCTGGAATCCCTGATTGTGACAAGTGGTATGTCAGCACCATACCTGTGATTGTGGGCTGGAATCCCTGGTTGTGACAAGTGGTATGTCAGCATCATACTTGTGATTGTGGGCTGGAAGCCCTGATTGTGACAAGTGGTATGTCAGCACCATACCTGTGATTGTGGGGATTGTGACAAGTGGTATGTCAGCACCATACCTGAGATTGTGAGTTTCCCCAATGTGGCAAATGTTCAAGATCTGCATCATTCTGGACATTCTCCCATCACTGTTGGGGGTGTGGTGGGGTAGCCTAGTGGTTAAAGCGTTCGCTCGTCACACCGAAGACCCGGTTCAATTCTTGACATGGGTACAAAGTGTGATGCCCAGTTCTGGTGTTCCCCGCCGTGATATTGCTGGAATATTGCTAAAAGCCGCGTAAAACCATACTCACTCACTCACTCCCCCATCATGCTGAGACAATGTTTTTGTTTAACGCAGCACTCAGCAACATGCCAGATATCATAGTCCCTGTGAATCTGTGGTTGTTTTAACATAGTTGGATAGCCAATGTCACCCTTTCAATGTTTTGACCACCTCTGTGGTCTCGTGGTAGAGCACCCGCCCGGAAAGGGGAAGGCCTGGGGTTCAATCCCCGGCCACGTCATACCAAAAGACATCAAAAGACGGTACTTGTTGTTACTGGTGCTCTGCAATAACGGGCTAAAACAAGGACTGGTTGCCTCAGAGTCATTAGACTGTGTCAGAGTGGGGTATTCATGTTAAACTGTGGCATGGCATCTCTGGCATTAAAACTGGCATTAGTCGGGACTAGCACAAGCAGCCATGTAGGTGCACCTCGCCTCATTTCACCTGACCTCTAGTTAATACAGGTTATCCAGCAGACCAAGAAACATATTTAAGGGATGTAAATAAAATATGCCAGGACTGTCAGTCGAGTTCCCGGCTTTTAGGTCCGACCAATGTTATGTTACACAAAATATGCTAATATGCAGGAGGAATCAAGAAAAATATAACAGGAATTCTTGGAGGTCAAATAGGGAGAATTAATAACAATAATCACTCCCAAACTGTTTTCAGACTTGCTGTGTGTGAAGTGTTTGTTAAGTTTGTGACCATGGTAACCTGTCGTATGTGCACATTTGTGTTTCTGTGAATATATAAGACGTCATTTGTCCTAATAAAAGATCATGAAAGAACAGTAACTTACAAGGCTTATTTATTTCCACTTTAAATATTGTTTTAAGGTTGGTTGAATGAAATAGGTCTGCCAAACAGCTAACATGTAGGGGTTTGATGTTTAGGAAAATGAACCTTCAACCAAATACAGTACAAGCTTTTTTATTACTTTTTCAAAATCAGATTTTCTTTATTTTGGAGTAATACGGTCACGTGCATCCCCTGCCAGGTATGAAAAAGTCAATAATTTGATATGTGTCTGCATTTCTAAGGTATATTCTGGTGAAATGTGATTAATAATATGATTAGTGAAAAATGGTGACTTTATAAACGTGAGGGCTGTGAAGAGAATCATTAATTTATTATAAAATCAACAACAAACGTGTTTCTATTCCGCGCACCTGACTTGTATTACCTCCCCTTGATCAGTGTATATTATCCCTAGCAACAGTAGTTAAGGAGCCATCTTTGATGTTTACGTTTCTGACGAAGCACATGTACAGTCCTGATTTGCGTAATCGACAGACGTTGGGAACAGTTCCAACTTATTTTTCAGACAGCAGGACTTACGCTGGGGTTAGTTGTGTTCATCTGTTTTCTCTGAATACTTTTGAAGAATAGTGCAATCTAAAACATGAAGATCTAGCGGTGAAATGATTCAAAACAAAAACTTGAGTAGTTAGGCCTATGTCATAAATGCACAGTAGCATAGATACCTTTGATTTTTTGTTTGTTACAGTGGAAATTGATTTTTGTCGTTCAGTTTTATTCAACGGAATGCACAAACTGAGTAAAAACATTATTGTGATATTGTTTTACACTAAGAAGATTTCATTCACATTCGACCGTTGTGGAATATTCTGGACTAAAATTATTCACGAATCACGAATTCATATTTTTATTTATGACGTTTTCAACATAAGATTTTTAAAACAAAATGATCTGTAGCTGTGTTGTAAGTTTTAGATGCTTATTTATGTTCGAATTTCATATTTATTTGTTGAAGTGTATTAGGTGTAATACTTAATAGTATGATGATTGTCTCCCTTGGTTCAGGATAGTGAGATAACAAGTGACAGCCATGCCTTCAATCGAGGAAATCCCGTCCCTACCCCTCACAAATGACTCCCAAGTCCAAGTGATGACAGAAGCTGAGGAGACCTGCAACAAGATGGATATAAAGATGGTGGATGAAATTGTTGATGTAAAGAAAGTAAAGAGTGAGTCAGGTATCATTGATATTAGTTTCCATTCTTGAAAGTCAGACCTTGAAAGATGCCTGAAGTACAGTTTAATTTTATTGAGCCCTTTTAGGAGTCACTATGTTTATAGGTGTAGTAAACTATACGTCGTAGCTCTGTCTCTGGTTGAAGTAAAACTCTCAACATAGCTGGGTTTATTCAATGACATTGCATGTAGAGATGATAGATCGATCATTGGGAGGAGCTTATATGCACACTCAATGACCCCTGACGTCACAGGGCATTGTTTCGCCGGTGTGACTGGCAACAAAATACTTCAAATTACATTATAGGGTATTTTAGTATAGGTTATGAAAAGCTTATGGTACTGTATTCTAAAGGTTTGCCCAATTATTCTTTTTTTGTAATTAATATATCATGAACAGATTGTCAGTCCCATATTCCCAACTTGATTTTTTTTAAATATTACAAACATTAGTCTTGGCAGGAAGAAAAATAAATTCTTCGAAATTTTATTCAACAATTGTAAAATCTGTGGTCGATTACTCCTTAACCTAATTCTTTTAAAAACCTGCCTTTGTAGACTGCAGAATGCGAAGGAATTTACTCAACTAGATATGTTATTTGCTTCCAGTTGAGTCCTAAGGTCATGTATCTTCATTGGCTTTGATAACTAGTAATTGTGGATATGACCTTGACTGCATTGAGTCGCATTCGGTTGTTAATTCAGTTTAGTTTTGTTAAATGTACAGGTAACCTAACTCTACTCTGAAAACACAGAATGTTTTTCCCCATTAAACTATGGCTCAATAATACGCAGGTTTTGTGTTAGCAAATATATTGTGTGAACACGCTAATTATAACATTTGAAACATCACATTGTGCTTTCAGTTCCAAATTCATTTTAGCGTGGTTAAATCTACAGGTAACCTAGCTCCATATTGAAAACACAGTCTTTTTATCTTCTAATTTATAATCTCTGGTTGACCATCACCAATCAAAATCGAGTAATGTCCAAAATCATTGTAGAATGTGGTATACACATTCTGGTTTAGGATCTTTCCACAGTGGCTGCAACTAATTTGATAATGAATCTATACAATGTTCATTGAGTAATTCTTGATCAGGTTTGAAAGCATGTGCATATATGAAGTATCTGTATTTTCATAAATTTGATCAACGTTTTACTTAAAACAATAGAGGCAAATACTGTCCAAGTATTGTGCTGTACATCTGTTGGTCAGTGAGGATTGTGATTAATGGTAACCATGGTAACAGGTGTGACGGCGGTGACTGGGGGTGGAGACACAGAGGACAAGGAGAACTCCTCACAGAACACAGTGGTGGAGGAGACAAAAATACCAAAGTGAGTAAAGATGTCTGTAAACAGGCAGCCTCGATTACCCAGCTTATCTTTCCTCCAGTTTATTATGCTGCATACCTTGGACCCTGTGACTGTCGCAGCCTCGATTACCCAGCTTATCTTTCCTCCAGTTTATTATGCTGCATACCTTAGACCCTGTGACTGTTGCAGCCTCGATTACCCAGCTTATCTTTCCTCCAGTTTATTATGCTGCATACCTTAGACCCTGTGACTGTCGCAGCCTCGATTACCCAGCTTATCTTTCCTCCAGTTTATTATGCTGCATACCTTAGACCCTGTGACTGTTGCAGCCTCGATTACCCAGCTTATCTTTCCTCCAGTTTATTATGCTGCATACCTTAGACCCTGTGACTGTCGCAGCCTCGATTACCCAGCTTATCTTTCCTCCAGTTTATTATGATGCATACCTTAGACCCTGTGACTGTCGCAGCCTCGATTACCCAGCTTATCTTTCCTCCAGTTTATTATGATACATACCTTAGACCCTGTGGCTGTGAATGTCGCAGCCTTGATTGGGCTGACATGACATCGCCACCTCCCTGAACAGTAACTTCCACCTGATGTTGTTTGCATATGTGGCATATGTGTGTAGGCAGTAATGTAATCGTACAGCTATTTTTAGCTTCTGTTATGTGAATCGAACTGAAGCTATTATAGTGACGGTGGTCCAGGCTGTTTATCATCATATTTTAGGTATTTTTTGTATGATTTCAGTAATATGTAAAACCTGACACATCTGGGGACACGTAACATCAGTTTGCTGGGAATCTCATGACTTTCTGTCATTTTTTCAAAGTTTGTTAAATGCATTGTTATATTTCTGGTGACAAAACTTACAGTTTATAGTACAAGTTAGCTTCCCTGTGTGTTACATCTATCTAGTAATGTAGTTCTCTTATGTAACATAGAAGTTAGCCTGTGTTGTAACAATGTTTTAGTATCCTGACAAAGAAGTTCCTGCGGCAGCACTGCAAGGACAACAAGCTGTACTTGACCCCTGAACTCAACGATGTCCTGTACCTGCACTATAAAGGTGGGTGTCAGGCCTTACACACATAAGTCCCCACCCCCTCAACAACCCCCACACCCCGTCCCCAGGCCTCACACACACAAGTCCCCACTCCCCTAAACCCCCCAACAGCCCCTGCCCCCACACCCCGTCCCCAGGCCTCACACACCCAAGTCCCCACCCTCCTCACCCCCCCAACAACCCCCACACTCCGTCCCCAGGCCTCACACACATGTCCCCACTCACTAGTCTATGATGTATCCCTGGCTTGTCTATGATGTATCCCTGGCTTGTCTGTGATGTATCCGTCACTAGTCTATGATGTATCCCTGGCTTGTCTGTGATGTATCCCTGGCTTGTCTGTGATGTATCCCTGGCTTGTCTGTGATGTATCCCTGGCTTGTCTATGATGTATCCCTGGCTTGTCTATGATGTATCCTACACTTGTATCTGGCTTGTTGTGTCAGGTATACTAAGGCTAGAGAACCTGGAGGCCTACACAGGGCTGAAGTGTCTGTGGCTGGAGTGTAATGGCATCCGGAAGATCGAGAACCTGGAGCACCAGACCCAGCTGCGATGTCTGTACCTGCAGCAGAACCTGCTGACCCACATCGAGAACCTGGAGCCGCTGCAGCTGCTGGACTCCCTCAACGTCAGCAACAACAGCATCAGGCGCATTGAGAACATAGGTGAGCTTCAGGTGTTTCAAGAACATTTGTGATTAAACTTCACTTGCTCAGCTGTGTCTATTGGTGACTATTACTGACTAGTGACTACTCGTACCTGTCACTACTAGAATCTGATCATCATCCAGCCCTGAGGAATATTAACTCATTCTTAAAATAAAAAATCTGCAGTCAATTTTTGTAAATTCTGCAAACAAACTTTGATAACTTTGCACTTTTCTGCAAACTTTTAAGCTTAGTTTTCTTGGCCACAGCTAGAACTGAATCTGTAGATGACTGGTGTAAACATACAGATATGCACCGTAAGCAATAATACAAAGAGACAGATTCACTTCTAAACAAAATGATTACCTGTGTACACATTTAAAGCCAGCTTTCGACACACATCTGACAAATTCTGCAGCATATAAATGCAAAATTCTGCAAGAGTTCTGCACATAATTCGATTTTCTGCAAGATAGCTTCAATGAGTGTGCATTTCTGCAAAAATATTCCATAATTGCGGAATTTCATACAGCAGGGATTTCCGATGGATATGATATTAACTGCTGGTGTCCCTTGTTGAACAGCCTGTCTGCCGGTCCTGCACACACTCAACATCAGTCACAACCGCCTGAAGACAGCCCACGACGTACAGGAACTCATTCACTGCAAGAACCTTGGTGTCCTTGACCTTTCTCACAACAAGCTGGAGGATCCGGCCATCATCGACATCTTCGAGCAGATGGAGGATCTGGTGAGTTCATCATTGTCTCAGACCATACGATCTGGGGCCATATTGCTAAAAGCAGCGTAAAACTGTACTCATTCACTCTGAGCACGGTGTGCATCTGCTGACTGAGTGTCCTGACAAAATGGGGCAAAACGTTGTTCATGCATTCTGTCACTGATTTGCCTGGTCGAGACTTGGGTGTTGACAGGCTGCCTTCACACAGCTGGAATATTGCTGACTGCAACGTTAGACAACTTTAACTGTGTCAGAAATCAGAGGGTTTGAAAACAATGTTAAAGGGAGGTAATTACTGGTTTGGGTTGAAGATAAGGATTTGTTCTGAAATTGGATTGAGCATTTCATATCATAGATATTTCTGTGGTAGATGAGAAAGATGAGTAAATAAGATCTTCCGGACTTGATGGGGTCAAGGGTGTGAGTTGCATTGTCTGGCTCCTAGGATGTGCTGGTCATTGCATTGACCGCTCCTGATCTCACAGGGGTCACTAAAGGTCAGCCTGTATTACCCACAGTGCTTCATGTTCCTGTATCAGGCTTCCTCTCTGTGAGTAAAACTGTTTATCATTGAACTAACTCACCGAGGGTTGCTGAATCTTGAGAGTGATGAAGAAGCTGCTGTGATGACAGAATGCTCTCCCTTGTATCAAGACTGCATGTGTGATGTGTGTTGCAGCGTGTGTTGACACTGATGGGGAACCCGGTCATCAAGGACATCAGGAACTACAGAAAGACGACCATTGTCCGGGTGGTGAGTTCACTTTCTACAACTTTCTAATACATACACCTGGAAAAAAGTTGAGCACCACCTTACATCATGTATCGTGAACTTGCATGTTTTAGTCATACTGTAAACTACGGCTATAACAAACTGAAAAGGACCACTATGTTTACTTTGTTATAACTGTAGTTCATTATAAACATACTTTACTGTATCTGCTGACATAACTGATTTGGATAAATGTCTGAGGTGCCACTGCTGCCATGTTGGTAGAGGATCATTGCTGTTATGGTCTATAGCTCAAAGTCAGTGAAGCAGAGGGAAGCAACTGAATGGACAAACATAACTAATTATTTCTTCACAGCCGCCCATGATGTGTTCATGTGTGTGTGTTCATGTGTTCATGTATGTGTTCATGTGTGTGTGTTCATGCATGTGTGTGTTCATTTATTCATGTATTTTTGTGTTTACAGAAAAACCTCCAGCATCTCGACGACCGTCCTGTTTTCCCAAAGGAAAGAGCCTGTGCTGAAGCCTGGTACGCGTCAAACCATCAGTCACCATCTGTCATACCCACTGACACCATCTGTCATACCCACTAACACCATCTGTCATACCCGCTGACACCATCTGTCATACCCGCTGACACCATCTGTCATACCCGCTGACACCATCTGTTCTGTCATACCCGCTGACACCATCTGTCATACCCGCTGACACCATCTGTCATACCCACTGACACCATCTGTCATACCCGCTGACACCATCTGTCATACCCGCTGACACCATCTGTTCTGTCATACCCGCTGACACCATCTGTTCTGTCATACCCGCTGACACCATCTGTCATACCCGCTGACACCATCTATCATACCCGCTGACACCATCTGTCATACCCACTGACACCATCTATCATACCCGCTGACACCATCTGTCATACCCGCTGACACCATCTATCATACCCGCTGACACATCTGTCATACCCACTGACACCATCTGTCATACCCGCTGACACCATCTGTCATACCCGCTGACACCATCTGTCATACCCCCTGACACCATCTATCATACCCGCTGACACCATCTGTCATACCCGCTGACACCATCTATCATACCCGCTGACACCATCTGTCATACCAACTGACACCATCTGTCATACCCAGTGACACCATCTGTCATACCCAGTGACACCATCTGTCAAACCCGCTGACACCATCTGTCATACCCGCTGACACCATCTGTCACACCCACTGACACCATCTGTCACACCCACTGACACCATCTGTCACACCCACTGACATGGTCCTGGAGACAAACGGTTTGGGTCAGCTAACACTGTCAGGTCAGGGCGCTGTGTGTCATGTTCTACCTCTGTGTCCCCAGGGCTGTGGGTGGAGCTGAAGCTGAGAAAGAGGAGAGACAGCGATGGGCGGATAAGGAGCGCCGGAAGATTCAGGACAGTGTGGATGGTATGTACATACTTTGTCTGCTTGTATACTCCTGAGGGAGCTGAAAATTGGCTGTGCTCCCATGGTGGATGGTCTGTACATATTTCGTCTGTTTGTATAATCCTCAGGGAGCTGAGAATTGGCTATGCTTCCATGGTAAATATATGTCATGAGCTTTAGACACACTTGTGTTGAGCTTACGGTATTACTGTTACTATCACCTGACACCAGAATGTGTGGAAGTGTATTGTACACAGAGACAGCTGTGTTCCCTGTCAGGGCAGCTTCTCTCCACAATCCACTGTGTGTGTGTGGCTGTGTCCAAGCACCCATCACTTCTGCCTCGTTATTTCAGCACTCCTCAGAATCCGACAACACAGCGAGGCTCACCGAATTGAGGCCGAGCTGAATGAGAAGAACGCTGCGGAGGGAATCACAGAGAAGGTGGAGGTAGATCCCACCACTGTCGACTGGCTGTATGGGACTCATCAGCTGAAAGGGGACACACCAGAGGAGGGGGAACACAAGGTGAGGGGGGGGGGGGGGGCAGAGGACGGGGAACACAAGGTGTGAGAGAGAGAAGGGGGGGGGGACCAGAGGAGGGGGAACACAAGGTGAGGGGGGGGGCAGAGGACGGGGAACACAAGGTGTGTGTTTGTGTGCGTGTTTTTTTTTGGGGGGGGGGCAGAGGAGGGGGTCACAAGGTGAGTGGAGGACCAGAGGAGGGGGAACACAAGGTGGGGGGGGGACCAGAGGAGGGGGACCACAGGGGGGGGGGGGGGCGCAGGCAGAGGACGGGGAACACAAGGTGTGTGTTTGTGTGTGTGTGTGGGGGGGGGGGGGACCAGAGGAGGGGAACACAGGGTGTGGGGGGGGAACCAGAGGAGGGGGTCACAAGATGGGTGGAGGACCAGAGGAGGGGGAACACAAGGTGTGCCTGTGTGTGTATGGGGGGGGGGGGGGGGGGGGGGGGGGAGGAGAGGAGGAGGAGACCAGAGGAGGGGGAACACAAGGTGAGGGGGGACCAGAGGAGTGAGAGGGGGGTGTGTGTCGGGGGGGGGGGGGGGGGGGGTTGGTTGGTTACGTTGTTGGATTGCTATGATGTGTACATGAGATTTTAAGTGGAAGTAGGAGTGCAAAAATCAGTTGTTCTTGAAGTGCTCATAAAATCTCCCCATCTGTGAACAATAACAATATTCACTGTTGACTGAGCGTGTGTCTTTATGTGACACAACCAGCACAGTAGGAGATGATAAGAGTACTTGACAAGGTTTTACATGGAATCTGGGATTGTTTCAATCTTGCAGGAAGAGGTGATCGAGGACCTGACCTCGGAGGACATGCCGGTAGTTGGAGCGCGGAAACAGCAAGTGGAGCAGGGCATCTTCTCCACAGACAGTGAGTATGACACACGGGGCACTTGGGGCTTTCCTCCAATGGTAGCCTAGAGGTTAAAGCGTTCATTTGTCACTCTGAAGACCTGCGCTCGATTCCCAACATGGGTACAATGTGTGAAACCCATTTCTGGTGTCCCCGCGTGATATTGCTGGAATATTGGCAAAAGCAGAGTAAAATCAAACTTAGTCACTCACTCCAATGTTAAGATACTGATATCTGATCTATGGAGCAAAATGGTATTGAAATATTCACATATTGCTGAATGTCACATCACGTAACTTTAATGTTATATTTGCAGAATTTCAAGAGGATGCAAGCACCCGACTTTTCATCACAGAAATGAGTAAGTTGATTGAAGCCTCCCTATCTCAACCATCAACCCCAATTATGACAAAAGACTCTACATGACACCAGCAAACATAATATATCCAAATATGCCAAATATCATAGTGTTTAGCAGCATCAACATTCATAATGATAACGCTTGTTGACAAACATTCTGACGGTCATTTCTATTTGAATACAAGAGGTGTGTCTGTATTAGACCATTAGGTGTTCGAGTTAATCAGGGTTTAACTGCAGCAGTTTGACCTCACTGTAACAGTGTGTGTGTCAGTCTTAATCTGATTGGAAATGAAACATTATTGAATCTACTCTGCCCTGTTTGTGACACTGACTTCGTCTCTCCTCCAGATGATGCAGATAATCAAGCTGAAGCAACTGATGTAAGGGACACCCCCAGGCTGGGCTGTGTATCCTGTGTTAGAACAGTCCAGTGCTCTAGTGCAGGCAGGACCCATGAAGATCCGGGTTACAGCTGGTCGTCAGGAACCCATGCTTGTCGTAAGAGGCGACTAACGGGATCGGGTGGTCAGGGTCGCTTGGTTGATGCATGTCATCGTATACAAACTGCGTAGATCGAAGCTCATGATGTCAATCACTTGATTGTCTGGTCCAGACTCGATTACAGACCGCCATCATATAGTTTGAATATTGCTGAGTGCGGCGTTGAACAACAAACAAACAAATAAACAAAACATGAAATACAATGTGACTATGTGGTCAGGTTCACTGACCTGGCTGATGCATGTCTTCGTACCCTGACGCAACCAATGGTTTGTCTGGTCCAGACTTGGCTATCAGATAGCAGGATATTCCTGATATGGCAACACAGCAAACAGACAACTGTCAGTCATGTCAATGTATATTTACGTTTGTGTTACCGAATGATTTCATGCTCAAACATTCTGAAAAGCAGCACAAATGTACAAGTGAAAATGTTTCAAAGACTACGGTCTCATTCACCATCTGCTCTGCTTTCTTAGTCAAGTTGGATATGTAATCAGTAATCACAAAAGTTTTCATCAGGCATGTTTCCTTTTGTAGGATCTCCCCGACCTTGAGGATGTGGATGTGACCGACCTTGTACCCGACGATGTAGAAAAGGTGACAAATATAACTATCAAACCAGAATCCTACTCAATCAGTTGCAGAACGAATTGGAAGAAACATCGCCAAAGAAGTTGTTATCCATAAATTGTGTCTGCTTTGTCTCTGTGTGTTGGACACTACCTGACTTGGGAATAGCAGGTTCCTTCCTGTTTCAAAATCCTTGGTCAACCTCCTGGATGACATCACTGCCAGGTCTCCTCCACTGGGGATTCCAGGGATTTATCTGGGATCCAAACTAAACTAACTGCCCTTGGCAAGCAAACTGGGACAACATTGTGATATTGTTCAAAGTTTGATTATTTTAATGTTTCTATTTACATAAATTCTGAGAAATTGGAAAATGTTTCATTCAAATTTTTAGTATCATTTGCTGCAGGTCAAGATAAATCCTTGGTCTGAACAGATACCATGGCATACATACACACACACACTTCCTGAGTTGAGCTGACTGGTTGTAACTGTCGGGTGTTTAACTGGTCTGTCTTTGTTTCAGTCATACAAGCCAAAGATTGAGATTCTCAATGACGATGATGAATGTGCAAACTTGGAAGAAGTGAGAGCAGGGTTACCTCCCCTTGTGACAGAACTTCCCAAGTCGAATCCAAAGAAAGTGTTGATAGAGGAGATTCCAGACACACGCGAGGAGATAACTCGTGACCATGCTGTTGAATCTGATGCCGTCTCCCTTGACCAGGTGATCCCAAACTTTGGGGTGTCTGAGCACCAGGAAACACAACTGACGGCCGACTTACTGGCGGGGGTGGGAAAGATGTTTAGCTCACCTGGTGATGTCCTGCTGGGAGGCGATGGCGACACTCAGACAGAGGAAACAGACACGACCGATCCTCGCATTGTATCAGGGAGCATATTTGAAGAGCTAGACTGAAGAGAACTGTGATCGAGACGATAGCTTCCCCCTCACCCCCCACTGTTACCTCTCCCCTAGCCAACATTGCCCGACTCACCTACTGGCCATCTCATCCATTAACACCTGTAGGGGGAATTCATTGACAAAATTGTGTCTAAGCATCTCCACAAAACTACAAACCTCTAACTGCCATGTCCTTGTGACAGTCCTACTTGTTACATGGCACAAAGGGTAAATTACTGTCCTCTTTGGCTTCCGGCCTGGTCGCACCCAGGTGGCACGACAGCTGCCAGCATTGCACAGGTGCTAATAACGTGGATTACACAACTACTGAAGCCAGCATTGACTAACTGCTGAAGGGAGAAGCGGACCAGGGGCTGGGTTGTTGCTGGATCGTCTTCTCAACAACTGAGGATTGTTCATACCAGTCTCCACTGTGGGGTTGTTTCCGTCCAATAAACAAGGATCTCTTTGGGGGCAGTTCAGAAGTTCAGTGTTGGACAAACAATGCAGGATTCATTAAGTTTTGAGATCAATCTCCCAATATTCAAAGAGCTTCTTTTGTCAAATGAATCCTGATACACCTCTGGTGCAGCAGAGCTTCTGAATGTGTCTTTATATCCCTATGATTGAGATGCTGTTTTCAACAGGAACTGAAACTAATGTCCAACAAAACCTTTTGAACTGCTCCTTACAAAAGATCCCATTACCATGGTAACATAATTGTTGTCATGCTTGGTGCATTACAATATACTTTTACAGCATTAACATTGTGACATACAAGTTTGGAAGAATTTCATCATTCAATTTCACCAGCTTTCATCAATTATTACAATTCCAAACTTTGTGTTTGTTAATACATTTACACTGAAGTTATGTATATATATGAATGATTAAAAGGTTAATGAAATGGGTGGTGTTTAAGTGTTCGTGTTTCCAAGTGTAGCCCATGTGTCTCCTGCTGTTTAATGGAATGAGTTTTTCAGTTATACCCTAGTTTCATGTGGAAGGAGAACTTGAATTAATGCAGGTCATAGCATAGCCACAGATACACAAGACAGCATATGTGAGTAAGGCAACTTATGGGTGACAAATCACATTTTCGGAACACTAAAATACAATTCACAAGCAATTCGTATTTGGTATAGAGATACATGGTATCAAAGATTTGGACTAATTTTCCAATTCATAACTGTTTATACTGTGGTAGAGTTTAGTTTTAGTCCAATAATCCTTGTAATGATAACAAAGCAAAACCCCTAAAAATGGCAAGGACTACAGGACCAAGTTCTACACAGTTATATATTGCAGGTTTTAGCCTGACTAATAGAAGTAGACACGTATGCTGAAAGGTTTTGAAATGTTTTTATTACGTTACAAACTAATGAGAGAAAAATAAGATATTTTTTTAGAGTCTGCTCACATGGCGATCTTCACTGAAGTAAGTTGACGTCAAACATCTTTTTGACGTCATAGCACAATGGTATTCTCGCACCCATAAGGTCCCTTTTCTCCTGGTGGGTCACAATATGGACTACATATTCTGAATATGAACATATCAATCAACAGACAGATATTTAATAACATTTTATTTACTTATAGTTTGGTTACATGAGCGTCCTACTGAAAGTAGAAATGTCACAGCCTCATTTGATCAACATAGGATACAAGTCATACACATATAGTTACCATAGTAACAGTTGCCATGGTTACGCATCTTCCAACACAGAATACACTCAAACCAACTTGGAATGTTCACGTTAAACAATCAGTCAAAGAATGCAGAGAGAGAATGTTCCCACAGTATGAACAGAGACCTAATTCTCCATCCTTGCTTCAACAGCATTACAGGGGGTGAGCTACATGAACGTTTACTGGGACTAATGTGTCAGCACAATTACAAAATACTAGACACTGACCAGCAGGAAACTTCCCTTACTTATTATTACCTTATATACAACCCACTGGTCACACTATGCTCTGGTATAACCAGTCTGTACACTGATCACACTGTATACTGATCACAACATTCAGTAGCAGAATCTAAATTATCTTGGAACCGATTCAATTCTTGAGGAGATTCCTTGAGTAAATGAGGTGGACTCTCACTACTTGACCTATACTCACTATGCATACTCCCTACAGGGGGCTTCACAGTGCTTCTCTTACCTCACCGTGCACAATGTATGGAAGGGCATCTAATTGTCGGAAATCCTACGTATGTTATTTGACATCAATCTTTCATACTAACAGTTTGGACAGGAAACCAAAGACATTTTGGACTTAAAATCATATAAACAGAATAAAAGGACAAAGTACAAACATGGTTAAAATACAACATTAACATGGCTTCTGTGGAGGTCATATTGCAAGAAAACTCACTGTCTTTGTTTGTTCATGAGCACTCTGACAGATACACTGTTACAACATGTTCTAAATGTCTTATACATGTTAATACTTGATGTACAAAGCAATTGCTCAATGTTTTTTCTCATATTCATTTTCATCATGCTTTTTTGTATGTCATAAACCCTATAATTGACATCTATTACAATGATTAGAGTTGACTAGATGTGTGATGAAGATTTTCACAATATACACAAATGAAATCATATGATTAAATTGACAGATTTTGATTTTCATTATAACTGTAATTTTCTAATCCATGAAAGAACAGATATACTAGAATACCCTTTACCAACAAAGCATGTTGTGTTTATGACATCTTTTTCAATTTGTGGTCAACATGTTTAAAATAACGAGGAGTGATAAGCAAATCAACAATTTATCATCTAAAACTGATAAAATCTTGCATTTCCATTACTAAATATCCAAGACAGCACAAAGCTTCAATGTTCCTTTCTAAAATCTCAGATAACAAGTACTAACAACCTAAAAGACCGTGACAACGTTGAGTGAATTCCATATCACATTTGTCGGAGTTATAGCAGAACCTACATATCACAATGTGTTGACAACTCCAGACACTGGATACCTCCCACAAAAACCAGACCTTCCAACACCTTCTACTCATCATCTGTAACTAGAGTGACCTCCCTTTCCCAAAATGGCCACCCTCATTGAGTCTTTGTAACATGAGTCACGGTAGATGCTTCAACGCTAAGCCTTATATTCAATGTGAAAGTCTGCAAATGTTACAGTCTGTAATTGTGAAAGTCTGGTTTGGGCAGGTATCTCAATATTAGATATGTTTCTCCTGGTTACGTGAAAGCCACCATGATGTATATGAACCCCCTTCTTGACGGTGTTCCATGGATGACTCTGTCTACACTAGCTGTCTGCGATCAGTGGGTGTCGATGAGGTCGAGGTTGATGCGGTAGTAGACGTAGGGGTAGTAGTCGGTGCTGCCCATGTTCAGGCCGGGTATATCCACACCCTGTTAGTATAAAGGAGAAGGGTTATAAATGTACACAGGGCATAGATTGGAGTAAAGCTGACTTGTATAGGAACAGTGCATTCTCATAGGGCAGCAAAGTACCATAGGAAAGAGCGGATTCTCATAGGGCCAAGTGAATTCTCAAAGTGGCTGAGTGGATTCTCCTCGGGGGAGTGGATTCTCAAAGGGGCTGAGTGGATTCTCATAGGGGCTGATCGGATTCTCATAGGGGCTGAGTGGATTCTCAAAGAGGGGAGTGGATTCTCATAGGGACACATTGGATTATCCTTTGTGGTGGATGGATGAGTTGGGTTTAATGCCTTATTACAGTATCCAACTTCAATCAAAGTGTGTCAGCTTAATGTTGGAGGAAAGCCCTAAGTAGTGCAGGCCTTTTACCAGCAGATTCTCTTAGGGCCTGAGTAGATTCTCTTAGGGCTCGAGTGGATTCTTGTAGGGCAGGGTGAAGCTAGGGCATGTCCTTATTCAATGTAAGCTCCTCATCTGCAGAGATCAACAGGAACTCCTCCCCACAACAAGAAACACAATCCTAACACTGGGCTCTCAGACATTCCCTGAAAACTCATAACCTTCTGAAGGCCATTTAGAACTACTACTCTACACTACTAACATCGGAACCCGTGAAGATCCGGGGTAGAATAGGTCTTCAGCAACCCATACTTGCCATTAAAGGCGACTATGCTTGTCGTAAGAGGCGACTAACGGGATCGGCTGGTCAGACTCACTGACTTAGTTGATGCATGTCATTGTGTCCCAATTGCGTGGATCAATGCTCATTATGTCAATCACTGGATTGTCTGGTCCAGACATGATTATTTACAGACCGCTGTGATATAGCTGGAATATTGCTGAGAGCGGTGTTAAACAACAAACAAACCAAACTTACATCGGCTGCCCCCGCCAGTGTGGTGTTGTCTAGATGGCTGTACAGCTGCCCCAGCAGTTCCCGGAGCCGCTTCACTGAGCGCTTCTGTGGCTGGAGGATCATGGCCTGGAAGTTGACTGGAAGACCGTACCTGAAGAGATGTCACACACACATCAGTGTCTGCCGCAGACAAACAGGGCCTCCGCCCATATATAGATATTACATACACACCAGTGTCTGCCGCAGACAAACAGGGCCTCCGCCCATATATAGACATCACACATACACACCAGTGTCTGCCGCAGACAAACAGGGCCTCCGCCCATATATAGACATCACACATACACACCAGTGTCTGCCGCAGACAAACAGGGCCTCCGCCCATATATAGACATCACACATACACACCAGTGTCTGCCGCAGACAAACAGGGCCTCCGCCCATATATAGACATCACACATACACACCAGTGTCTGCCGCAGACAAACAGGGCCTCCGCCCATATATAGATATCACACACACACATCAGTGTCTGCCGCAGACAAACAGGGCCTCCGCCCATATATAGATATCACATACACGTCAGTGTCTGCTGCAGACAAGCAGGGCCTCCGCCCATATATAGACATCACACATACACACCAGTGTCTGCTGCAGACAAGCAGGGCCTCCGCCCATATATAGATATCACATACACACCAGTGTCTGCTGCAGACAAACAGGGTCTCCGCCCATATATAGATATCACATACACACCAGTGTCTGCTGCAGACAAACAGGGTCTCCACCCATATATAGATATCACATACACGTCAGTGTCTGCTGCAGACAAACAGGGTCTCCGCCCATATATAGATATCACATACACACCAGTGTCTGCTGCAGACAAACAGGGCCTCCGCCCATATATAGATATCACATACACACCAGTGTCTGCCGCAGACAAACAGGGCCTCCGCCCATATATAGACATCACACATACACACCAGTGTCTGCCGCAGACAAACAGGGCCTCCGCCCATATATAGATATCACACACACACATCAGTGTCTGCCGCAGACAAACAGGGCCTCCGCCCATATATAGATATCACATACACGTCAGTGTCTGCTGCAGACAAGCAGGGCCTCCGCCCATATATAGACATCACACATACACACCAGTGTCTGCTGCAGACAAGCAGGGCCTCCGCCCATATATAGATATCACATACACACCAGTGTCTGCTGCAGACAAACAGGGTCTCCGCCCATATATAGATATCACATACACGTCAGTGTCTGCTGCAGACAAACAGGGTCTCCACCCATATATAGATATCACACATACACACCAGTGTCTGCTGCAGACAAGCAGGGCCTCCGCCCATATATAGATATCACATACACACCAGTGTCTGCTGCAGACAAACAGGGTCTCCGCCCATATATAGATATCACATACACACCAGTGTCTGCTGCAGACAAACAGGGTCTCCGCCCATATATAGATATCACATACACGTCAGTGTCTGCTGCAGACAAGCAGGGTCTCCGCCCATATATAGATATCACATACACACCAGTGTCTGCTGCAGACAAACAGGGCCTCCGCCCATATATAGATATCACATACACACCAGTGTCTGCCGCAGACAAACAGGGCCTCCGCCCATATATAGATATTACATACACGTCAGTGTCTGCTGCAGACAAACAGGGTCTCCGCCCATATATAGATATCACATACACGTCAGTGTCTGCTGCAGACAAACAGGGTCTCCGCCCATATATAGATATCACACACACACCAGTGTCTGCTGCAGACAAACAGGGTCTCCGCCCATATATAGATATCACATACACGTCAGTGTCTGCTGCAGACAAACAGGGCCTCCGCCCATATATAGATATCACATACACACCAGTGTCTGCTGCAGACAAACAGGGTCTCCGCCCATATATAGATATCACATACACACCAGTGTCTGCTGCAGACAAACAGGGTCTCCGCCCATATATAGATATCACATACACACCAGTGTCTGCTGCAGACAAACAGGGTCTCCACCCATATATAGATATCACATACACGTCAGTGTCTGCTAAAGACAAACAGGGTCTCCGCCCATATATAGATATCACACATACACACCAGTGTCTGCTGCAGACAAGCAGGGCCTCCGCCCATATATAGATATCACACATACACACCAGTGTCTGCCGCAGACAAACAGGGTCTCCGCCCATATATAGATATCACATACACACCAGTGTCTGCTGCAGACAAACAGGGTCTCCGCCCATATATAGATATTACATACACGTCAGTGTCTGCTGCAGACAAACAGGGCCTCCGCCCATATATAGACATCACACATACACACCAGTGTCTGCTGCAGACAAACAGGGCCTCCGCCCATATATAGATATCACACATACACACCAGTGTCTGCTGCAGACAAACAGGGTCTCCGCCCATATATAGATATTACATACACGTCAGTGTCTGCTGCAGACAAACAGGGCCTCCGCCCATATATAGACATCACACATACACACCAGTGTCTGCTGCAGACAAACAGGGCCTCCGCCCATATATAGACATCACACATACACACATGGGTGAAACATGACCAATGTGATCAGTATCCTGGCACACCTAAGGGATGCAACTCTGCACTGCAAATTGCACAACCTCAGATGCCAATGCCCTTTTTTGAAAATGAACTATTATTAAAACCTTGAATAAAAGTTTTAATTTATTCCGAAATGGTTATCTCATGCATGAATACACAGAACTTGATTTGATTTGTGATCAATTTGCCAAACGTAGGAAAAAACATTTTCAAAGTTGTTTGGTTTACAAGACACTCTTTTGTGCACAGCTCAAAGGGTCAGTGACATAACAAACTTGTTTCCGTGTCTAGATATCCAAAGATGTGAACTAACTAATTGTCCACCATGAACTGAATTCTGACATGTAGTCAGCCATCTTACCTCAACACTGACTCGACAAACACCCTGAGGGCCTTGACATGAATCCAGGCTGCAAAACACTCGCCGAAGTTCACCTTCAGCCATTTCACAAGGGGGCCCTGGGCACAAATAACCAGCATGGTAATCCTAGGATCATGTATTACATATTATCTGAAACTAGGAAATTGCAGGGACGTGAAATATATGCGGAAAAACAGTCGGAAAAAATTATGTCCGCCGTAAATTGATAATGAAAGATTTAAAAGAAAATATTATCGTGTTTCGGACATTTGACCGATGCTAAGCAAGGCGTCATAATTTTATGGTTAAAAAGTAAATAGTAAGGATTGTTTTAATGACCAATGAAATGCTCTCATAAATAGGAACTACTTTTAGTCTGTCTCAACGGTGTCCAGAGTAAGATCATGAAGATTGTTTCAGGATGAGACGAGCAGAATGAGACGAGTAGACTGCAATGTACTCACAAACTGCTTCTTCTTGTCCGCCTCCAGCTTGGTGATCTCCGTTTGTCCCGCAGCGATCTCCTCCTCACTGTACTGGAAGTCACGCACGATGAACCTGCACCGACATCACACGTCAGATCACACATCAGCATACCACATCACACATCAGCTTACCTATATCACACGTCAGCTTACCTATATCACATGTAAGCTTACCTACATCACACATCAGCATACCACATCACACGTCAGCTTACCACATCACACGTCCGCTTACCCACATCACACATGATCTTACCGACATCACACATTAGCTTACAGACATCACACATCAGCTTACCAACATCACACATCAGCTTACCTACATCACACATCAGCTTACCAACATCACACATCAGCTTACCGACATCACACATCAGCTTACCGACATCACACATCAGCTTACCGACATCACACATCAGCTTACCGACATCACACATCAGCTTGCCGACATCACACATCAGCTTACCGACATCACACATCAGCTTACAGACATCACACGTCAGCTTACCAAATAATTTTGTGACCTGTCCACAACAAACTCACTTGTTCTCCCGACAGTGATGCTTGAACTCATCAGCAACTCGCCGGAAGAGTGTCACCGAGCACAGGGCATTCTCCCCATCATCGAAGAGGACCCTGAAACACGAAGACAATGGAACCATTCTACATGTGACAGGGGTGAGGCAACTTCAAGCCCCTCACAATCAATGTTGTTTACGGGACATGTGTTATGGTGTAAGTCAATCTAACAGTCACTTATTACCCTACTTACACAGAAACAGTACCATGCTGGGCCTATCTATGTACACGAACACTGGGCCTATCTATGTACACAAACACTGGGCCTGTCAACCTACACGAACACTGGGCCTATCTACGTACCGGACACTTGGCCTGTCGACCTACACAAACACTGGCCCTATCTACGCACAGGAACACTGGGCCTGTCGACCTACACGCACGCTGGGCCTATCTACCTACATGAACCCTGGGCCTGTTGACCTACACACACGCTGGGCCTATCTATGTACACGAACACTGGGCCTGTCGACCTACATGCACGCTTGGCCTATCTACGTAAACGAACACTGGGCCTGTCGACCTACACGCACGCTGGGCCTGTCGACCTACACGCACGCTGGGCCTATCTACCTACACGAATGCCGGGCCTATCTATGTATACGAACACTGGGCCTGTCGACCTACACGCATGCTGGGCATATCTACGTAAACGAACACTGGGCCTGTTGACCTACACGCACGCTTGGCCTATCTATATACAACGAACACTGGGCCTGTCGACCTACACAAACACTGGGCCTATCTACGTACAGGAACACTGGGCCTGTTGACCTACACGCACGCTGGCCCTGTCTACGTACATGAACACTGGGCCTGTCGACCTACACGCACGCCGGGCGAGTTGACCTACACGCACTGTTGACCTACACACGCGATGGGTTCCTCATAGTTCCTCAGCGGAACACAATGGTGGAGCACTTTGCCACATTACCTGCTGTCTAAGTATGGAACGGTTCTACAAGTCACAGACATTGGGGTCTGACATATTAACCACAGCTAGCACCTGACACAGAATGCCACTAATTGAGGACATGACATTATTTGCCAACTCACTTTGATGATCGAGGGACCACCATGTCCGTCAGCTTCTCGTATTTCCCCATCCACTCATTCACGTTGTTCCTGAAACATGAGATATCAATAACAATGAGGTAACAATAACCCAGCACTACTACCCTTAATAACATCAATGACAGCACACCTACCCTTAACATCGGCTACAGCACACCTACCCTTAATAACAGTGACAGCACACATACCCTTAATAACATCAGCAACAGCACAACTACCCTTAATAACATCTGAGACAGCACACCTACCCTTAATAACATCAGCGACAGCACACCTACCCTTAATAACATCAGTGACAGCACACCTACCCTTAACATCAGTGACAGCACACCTACCCTTAATAACATCGGCCACAGCACACCTACCCTTAATAACATCGGCCACAGCACACCTACCCTTAATAACATCAGCGTCAGCCCACCCACCCTCAATAACATCAGCGACAGCACACCCACCCTTAATAACATCTGTGACAGCACACCTACCCTTAACATCAGTGACAGCACACCTACCCTTAATAACATCAGTGACAGCACACCTACCCTTAATAACATCAGCAACAGCACACCTACCCTTAATAACATCTGAGACAGCACACCTACCCTTAATAACATCAGCGACAGCACACCTACCCTTAATAACATCAGTGACAGCACACCTACCCTTAACATCAGTGACAGCACACCTACCCTTAATAACATCGGCCACAGCACACCTACCCTTAATAACATCAGCGACAGCCCACCCACCCTCAATAACATCAGCGACAGCACACCCACCCTTAATAACATCTGTGACAGCACACCTACCCTTAACATCTGTGACAGCACGCCTACCCTTAATAACATCAGTGACAGCACACCCACCCTTAATAACATCTGTGACAGCACGCCTACCCTTAATAACATCAGTGACAGCACACCTACCCTTAATAACATCAGTGACAGCACACCTACCCTTAACATCAGTGACAGCACACCTACCCTTAATAACATCAGCGACAGCCCACCCACCCTTAATAACATCAGCGACAGCACACCTACCCTTAATAACATCAGTGACAGCACACCTACCCTTCATAACATCAGTGACACACACCTACCCTTCATAACACCAGTGACACACACCTACCCTTCATAACATCTGTGACAGCACACCCACCCTTAATAACATCAGCGACAGCACACCTACCCTTAATAACATCTGTGACAGCACACCAACCCTTAATTACATCATCGACAGCCCACCTACCCTTAATAACATCTGTGACAGCACACCCACCCTTAATAACATCGGCAACAGCCCACCTACCCTTAATAACATCAGCGACAGCCCACCCACGCTTAATAACATCAGCAACAGCACACCCACCCTTAATAACATCTGTGACAGCACACCTACCCTTAACATCAGTGACAGCACACCTACCCTTAATAACATCTGTGACAGCACACCTACCTTCACACAGCTTTCCATACATTCAGCTTAGCAACTTACACAATGGTAATCTGAGCTCTGGAATGTTATCTGAGCTCTGGAATGTTATCTGATCTGTGGAATGGTAGTCTGAGCTGTGGAATGGTAGTCTGAGCTGTGGAATGGTAATCTGAGCTGTGGAATGGTATCTGAGCTCTGGAATGGTAGTCTGAGCTATAGAATGTTATCTGAGCTGTGGAATGGTAATCTGAGCTGTGGAATGGTAATCTGAGCTGTGGAATGGTAATCTGAGCTGTGGAATGGTATCTGAGCTCTGGAATGGTAGTCTGAGCTGTAGAATGTTATCTGAGCTGTGGAATGGTAATCTGAGCTGTGGAATGTTATCTGAGCTGTGGAATGGTAATCTGAGCTGTGGAATGTTATCTGAGCTGTGGAATGGTAATCTGAGCTGTGGAATGTTATCTGAGCTGTGGAATGGTAATCTGAGCTGTGGCATGGTAATCTGAGCTGTGGAATGTTATCTGAGCTGTGGAATGGTATCTGAGCTGTGGAATGGTAATCTGAGCTGTGGAATGTTATCTGAGCTGTGGAATGGTATCTGAGCTGTGGAATGGTATCTGAGCTGTGGCATGGGAGTACGTCACCAGTTTACTGTAACATACAACCTACACTATGATGAGTAATCATAGCAAAAAGTTGTTCTTACTTTGGAATGACGACCAGTAAGGTGACGAGATATTCCGAGTCGAGTACAAAGTCCTGCTTCTTCACCAGATCTCCCATGTTGCGAGTCAGTAGACTGCCGCTGTCAACACAAACAGACACAACTAACATAAGTAAACAAACACAAGTCAACACAAAACTGTAAGCAAAACAGTTTCTGCATGCTTTTGACTGATAAACGATAAGTCTTGACTGATTTTGAATATTTCAGATTTTGCCTCGTAATGCATCATTTGGGCCCTATATCAACCAGTGAGAACAAAAACAGGGACATTTTCAACAAAGTGTCATATGTATGTTGACAGCTTACTCCTTACGAAACGAGGAGTGTTTTCAGTGCATGTTTACAACGCTGTTTTCTGTACTGGAAACCAGGGACCTGAAGACCACAGTGAAACATGCAGGTTTGTTTGTTGTTTAACGCCGCACTCAGCAATATTCCAGCTATATGACGGATATTCTATGCCGGATGTTCATGGGTAGAAGCATCATACCCGACATTACTGTTTTCTAGAGTGAGTGAGTGAGTGAATGAATGTTGCAGTCTTCAATATCCCAGCCATGTCACGGCAGCCTCAAAATAATCAAAGCAACCAGTGACTGACCGCCCGATATACAGATGCTTGATGGTCACAAAAGGAGGTAACTCACGTGGCCTTCCTCTCTAGACTTTGTAGGTTTCCCTTCAGGTTGTTGTAGGCGCTAGACTTGGTTTTCAGGTCAGACTCAATCTGATTTACTTGCTGTAATTAAGAGATCAGATGATCAGCACAGGGAAAAACCCTTCAAAGTCTTCCAGCAAAACATCAATCGAGAGAGTTGCTATGTGATCTCCAAAATGTCTCTTTTACCATTACACCAAGGACCCTGGAGTTTTACATTTACTCTTGAATGCCGACAGATATTCCATGGTATGGTTGACAATGAGGACATGGTTCACCACTCACCTTCCCGACGATGTCGGCGATGTTCTTGAGTGACTGTTTGATGGGGTACTTGGCCAGGTCCCACTGGAAGCGCTGCAGGTAGTTCCCTGGGGGAGCTGCAGGCATGAAACACACGAGTTGGACTTCGTGACGGACACAGTGTTCAATATACATGTGTTGGACTTCGTGACAGACACAGTGATCAATATACATGTGTTGGACTTCGTGACGGACACAGTGTTCAATATACATGTGTTGGACTTCGTGACGGACACAGTGATCAATATACATGTGTTGGACTTCGTGACGGACACAGTGTTCAATATACATGTGTTGGACTTCGTGACGGACACAGTGATCAATATACATGTGTTGGACTTCGTGACGGACACAGTGTTCAATATACATGTGTTGGACTTCGTGACGGATATACACGTGTTGGACTTCGTGACAGATATACATGTGTCGGACAAAGTGTTCAATATACATGTGTTGGGACACTGTGACGGACATACACGTGTTGGACTTCGTGACGGACACAGTGTTCAATATACATGTGTTGGACTTCGTGACGGACACAGTGTTCAATATACATGTGTTGGACTTCGTGACGGACACAGTGTTCAATATACATGTGTCGGACTTCGTGACGGACACAGTGTTCAATATACACGTGTTGGACTTCGTGACGGACACAGTGTTCAATATACATGTGTCGGACTTCGTGACGGACACAGTGTTCAATATACACGTGTTGGACTTCGTGACGGACACAGTGTTCAATATACATGTGTTGGACTTCGTGACGGATATACACGTGTTGGACTTCGTGACGGACACAGTGTTCACTATACACGTGTTGGACTTCGTGACGGACACAGTGTTCAATATACATGTGTTGGACTTCGTGACGGACACAGTGTTCAATATACATGTGTTGGACTTCGTGACGGACACAGTGTTCAATATACATGTGTTGGACTTCGTGACGGACACAGTGTTCAATATACATGTGTTGGACTTCGTGACGGACACAGTGTTCAATATACATGTGTCGGACTTCGTGACGGACACAGTGTTCAATATACACGTGTTGGACTTCGTGACGGACACAGTGTTCAATATACATGTGTCGGACTTCGTGACGGACACAGTGTTCAATATACACGTGTTGGACTTCGTGACGGACACAGTGTTCAATATACATGTGTTGGACTTCGTGACGGATATACACGAGTTGGACTTCGTGACGGACACAGTGTTCAATATACACGTGTTGGACTTCGTGACGGATATACACGTGTTGGACTTCGTGACAGATATACATGTGTCGGACAAAGTGTTCAATATACATGTGTTGGACTTCGTGACGGATATACATGTCGGACACAGTGTTCAATATACATGTGTTGGGACACTGTGACGGACATACACGTGTTGGACTTCGTGACAGATATACATGTGTCGGACAAAGTGTTCAATATACATGTGTTGGACTTCGTGACGGATATACATGTCGGACACAGTGTTCAATATACATGTGTTGGACTTCGTGACGGATATACATGTGACGGACACAGTGTTCAATATACATGTGTTGGACTTTGTGACGGATATACATGTGTCGGACACAGTGATCAATATACATGTGTTGGGACACTGTGACGGACATACACGTGTTGGACTTCGTGACGGATATACATGTGTCGGACACAGTGTTCAATATACATGTGTTGGACTTCGGGACAAATATACATGTGTCGGACACAGTGTTCAATATACATGTGTTGGACTTCGTGACGGATATACATGTGTCGTACACAGTGTTCAATATACATGTGTTGGACTTCGTGACGGATATACATGTGTCGGACACAGTGATCAATATACACGTGTTGGACTTCATGACGGATATACATGTGTCGGACACAGTGACGGATATACATGTGTTGGACTTCGTGACGGATATACATGTGTTGGACTTCGCGACGGATATACATGTGTCGGACACAGTGATCAATATACACGTGTTGGACTTCATGACGGATATACATGTGTCGGACACAGTGACGGATATACATGTGTTGGACTTCGTGACGGATATACATGTGTCGGACACAGTGATCAATATACACGTGTTGGGACTTCGTGACGGATATACCTGTGTCGGACACATTGATCAATATACATGTGTTGGGACACTGTGACGGACATACACTGTGACGGACATACACGTGTCGGACTTCGTGTCGGACTTCGTGACGGATATACATGTGTCGGACACAGTGTTCAACATACACGTGACAGACTTCGTGACGGATATACATGTGTCGGACACAGTGTTCAATATACATGTGTTGGGACACTGACGGACATACACGTGTTGGACAGAGTACAATAATCTGGATATCAATAACCGATGTGTAAGTACCGAAAGTGTCACAATTCATTGTTGAATCTATACTCAACACATTTACATGATGATGATACACCTACTGATGTATCATTTAATTAAGTTAATTCTGTATCAATTTTCAAACTTGATATTATAGTATAACCATGGCAACATGGGTACTTGGGCTGGTAGGGGTGGTATAACGTATCACTTGTCATGAAACAAACTGCTTATTACACATCAACTAATAGCACAGTTCTATTGGAATGAGCCTAAATTACCAACCATGTGAGTTCCAGTAAACAAATACACAACCCCTTGATGGCTTGGCCACATGAATATGGTGATCTTCACACAAAATAGCACATCATAACTCAAGCATCGTGATATGTATTGATATTTGAGGCAGGTACATGGTGACACCCATAGTATATACATGATAGAAAACATCAATACCATCATTGACTTTGAGATTTTCACGCAGTTTGTCTCTCTTATCTTCCAACACATCTCCCAAGTACTGCGCAACTTTTCGGGTGACGCTGGAAATAAAATGAACATGAAATGTTGTCAGATCTTCACACAGCCAGGTATCATTACAGATTAATAGATCAGATTTGAATGAGACTAACACCAGCCTTGTACAGAGTTCCAAACTAAGAGGGTACTTTCAGGTCCACTACTATAGTATTTGAATGTATAGAACTGCTAACACGTTAGGGTTTATGTCAATGTCCTCTTGATGCTTGTTCTATTTTTGAACACTGATTGTGCCTAATTTGAAAAGCTATTATTTACTAGCAAGCTCCCTGACCCTCTCACCTCTCACAGAAGACGTCCAATTTGCCGAGGTCATCCGACAGACCGACAAGAATGTCCAGAGTTCCAACCTACAGCAAGAAGAAACATTTGAATTTAACTTTCATTTGCACACATCATCCAAGTGACAAGAGAATCACCTGTCCATCTACCACATTTCAATGGACCGTTGATATCAAACATGTGATAAAAGTAAGATTAAATTGTTTACCTGAAAAAATAGGTCTGCTTGTAAACTTTTGCTATCACATGATCACCAACCATTGGACTGCTGATTAAATTTTATTGCAAAAATATAGTAACCTGCTTTACTAAATTGAGGCACACATCTGTGATTACCCAGTCCAAAAAAGAAAACATATTCATTTAAAGAAAATTGAAATATATAATAGAAAGGAAATCTTAGAAAGACCATAACATGAAGAAACACTGACACTGGCTAAGATTGTCATTCTGGCGATAATCAACACAAGGGAGCACCAGGCAACATGAACTGTCTGCCATAGTGAGCAGATGCTGTTTAATCATGCAGTCAGTAATTTGGTAATATCCAAGCTATGTCACAATGGCCTGTGAATAAACTGGACTCAGCAAACCAGGGATGTCCCAAAACATAACAAAAGGTTTCCCAATTTTCATTTTAGTTTTTTTCATACTTTCATCCACCATATTTGCCAGAATGTCCCTTCATGCTCATGACACCCTTCATTACCAGTGGGAGTACTAGTCCAAGCTTGTGAAGCTGGTAGCATGGATGTAGGCACCTTCTGTCAAGAGACAACTATCTACCTTTAGATCTGGAATCTGAAACTTGTAATTGTTGGAGAGTTTTTCTGGAGCTGTGTTGTTATTTAGGCGATCCCATGTCTGTTGCACAGTCTTCTCCCCTGGTGCCGAGATAAGCCAGAAGTCGGTTGACATTTTGCGATATTGGGAATGTAGCTATCTGAATGAGAGAAAAAAACTTTAGATAAAGATATAATGTTTATAGCATGCCAAATAATGGATATGCAAATTAAAATCAAAACCATAAAAACATTCATGTTGTGGTTCAACAAATATCTTCCCAGATGGCCCCTTGCCCAAAGCCTTCAATATTCTCAGAAAGAATGTTAGTCTCTTACAATATTTATCTGATAACTGATAATTTTTGCAAAGAAATCCAAACCATGGTGCAGAGAAACCTACAGGAGTCGTCCAGCTCTCTGGACAATATGGTGTTTAGTAAGGATAATAACCATATTAACAGTTCCACATTTGTCCTTATCGCAAAGTTAACAACATATGCTGGACAACCAGGTACAAATGTGTAAATTGACGCCATATGAACATGCTGAAGCTTTGCGTTTTCAAAAAAGTCCCGAAAAGAAACTCTTATTCATAACCACGAAAATAGATGAAGGCACTATGTCAGAGACCACGTGCGACTGTAAATGTTGTAATAAATAACGTCTTGTTACAAAATATCAAACTAATGTCGAAAACTACCAAAAGCTGTGATACGAGTGTTTATTTATTTCAGCACTCGTGACGTCTGTGTCCTCCGAAGGACAGGGTGATCTTCACGTTGACATCCGGCAATAACCTTACTTACGCTCTTCAGCTATCCTAGAAATATATATTCACTTATTGTGCGGCTAGCTAACGAAAGCTTTACCTGTAAAAATTGAAACAAAATAAGGTCACAGGCAGGAGTAGTCGGATATATCTTTAACACACGGTAACAACTCGTTTCACCGATTACTGCTGCCGGCCATATTTTGTTCACGTGACAATTTGTTATGATGAGTAAACTACTACGTGTACAACTACTAATATATTAAAAAACCGGCAAACGTCTGTCGCAATGAAATAAAGAAATTGTGAAGCAACAACATTGTATTCTTCAAACTGTAGAGCTTAATCAGCACAAGCAATGGCACGAACGCCCTTCTAGCTTAGCAGTTGTGCATTATCTGTTTAAACGTGGTCTTGCAATTTAAAATCAGTTTGAAAATCAATTTTTCAAACATAATCAATTCTGCTGCCTTGCAATTTATCAAATTTATTTTGGTTTAAATGTCGTGTTCTTTTCTGTCACCTTTAGAGATTACAGCGCTTTGGCAGGGGAAAGAAAGAAAACCTGAGACACCCCAACCGGCCTCAATCTATCACCTGTCTGTTGGTTTGTTGCGTTAGATAAAGTATTCACATCAATCTATTACATACATGTACGATACTTGCATATATTTCCACGGGTCTGGTTGTCCAAATGTCCAGGTGACCACAGCAGCTGGGGTTAACACGCTTGTGCATGTGGAGATTCCTTCATGGTTATATAGAGACACTGGTAATGTTTGCTTTATCAAGAGATGATAACAGTCTATTTAACATGCAGTCAAACCAAAAACAACCAACACCTTATATAATGAATGTATTTTTAACCGGCATGTCTTAAATAACCCGTGGGATGAAAGTTGCGACAAATCTGTGAGTCTAGCTCTTATCGTTACTTACATACATATTTTCTTACAACAATTGTTGGTGAACAACGGCGGGTTGATAAAGTGAATACACTGCAGTTTAGGCAATACACAATAAACAGGCAATCAGTCAAAACGGACCAGTCGGTCACACAGCCCCAGTAATCCTCAATTGTTTTACCAATCAACACGCTTCGTTGCCAGTTTGTTGGCCTAAATAATAAACAGAAGCGAGAAGTCACCAAACGGAGCGGTGAAACATCAGATTTAAAACAAAGATACCTTTCTAAGTTTTATACCGAATCTAATCTATATTTGAAGAAGAAGCTGAATATCATATTTAAGTGTCACATATTTCACGATACGATAAATCACATAAAAAGCAAACAGTACAATATCCAACCACAGGGCCTACGAGACACGAACATTCACTATTTACATTTCTTTAATATTTGAGCAATGTAACCTGCTGAAAACAGCCGATATGGGCTTAACATTATACTAATAAATGTAAATATGAATTAGTTCTAGTACACATGCACCTACAACGAGCAGAGTCGGTTGGGGGTAGTTGATGGACTAGTTATGTGCCGAGCGCTGGGATTGGTTTTCAGTTGTGCAATACCACTTACACTAATGAGACTAATTGTGTGCAGGCACACCTTGGACAACATGACACAGACAAGAAATCCGGTTATAACGTGATAATGATAATGACGTCATGTAGTGACGTCAATGTCTTACTAAACACCAGTGCTTATAGTTATCAATGCTAGAGTCAATAGATCCACGTGCTATGCTGTATATTGACGGGTGCGTTGTTGGATATAGGTGGCATGCTGCACAGAGAGAATATCTTTCATTGTCTTTATTTGCCAAATATCGTGTCCTGTGAGGTCCGTGGAAAAAAAAATATTGGTCCAAGCGTGAATTCTAGGGTTTCAGATGAAATATGTTAATTAGCCAAATCATTTAACTTAAGTTTCTTTAACAATAATAATAACAACTGCTATAACTGTTTCTTTTAACTCAAGAACCAAAACCATGACATAGTGTTGGAAGCCACCAAAGTCCTGTCCACCAACAACAACCATCTTCCCGAGGCAAGGGAGTTAACGGACTATAAAAGTGGAAACTGGACTTTTAAAGTCAGTTAACTCCCTTGCCTCGGGAAGATGACAACAACTGGCTACAAAGAAAACTACAAGAAGCCATTGACATCAGGAGACACCAGCCAGCCATGAACCGTGACCAGGGAACCTATCTGCCTAGTGCTTCCACTTGCCAATTGCTATTTCAGTTCTGTTACTTATCAGTGCTAACTACCCCGGCCTCCCATTGCCTATTGATAATTTAGTCCTGGCTTCCAGTTGTCCATAACTATCAGCGCTAATCACTGTAAAGTGTTGGCTTCCATTGTCTATTGCTAATCACCTATCAGCGCCATTATCTGTTGGCTTCCCTTGTGAAGTTTCCACCTTTTGTTATCTTATTACTTTTGTTGTTCTTACGTGTACATGCATATGTTCTCTGCCTCACAGCACACAGTCACCTGATGGAGGAGTAAGTGTCTACTCAGAAACGTTGTGTTCCTCATCATAAAGAAGTTGACCTTACATTCTCTTCCTTATGTTTCTTTTACGTTGATTAAAATAGTAATGTTAAGAAACGTGTGTGCATTTACATGTACGTTTGTGTCTTAAACTTGTTTTACACCAGCGACATGAAATATGCGAACGAACACTTCAACATGTCTTTACAAAACATGTCTATGTTAAAAAGAACAAACGGACGTACATTCATGGCTGCACGTGTGTTGACTGTCGCAAGCTGTGCGGATAGGTATACACCAGTATGCATTTGCGTTCAGGAAAAAGCACTTCTACATATCTGTTACTTATAGAGTGGTGCATGTGTGCGTTCGTGCGTGCGTGCATGTGTGTGCACATGCTCTATGTGTGATGCGTGTGTACATGTTACGTACGGTGTGTCGAAACGGCAAAAATGCACAAAGTCTAACAGTACAGGATATGTCGATAATGCACAATCACCATGCATAATGGTTTATGGCTTAATGCCGCTTAAACATATTTTTATTTTGACTATAAATCTGGATATGTAATCAAGACACCTCTTATTTTAATAACTACCCCTGTAATAAATCAAGTAACCAGAGATAGTCAAGGTATATAATTACACAATATATTCCTACATCTGATCCCTCTATACGAGGATATGCCAGTATGCTCGGAAACTCATCCTTACTTTTCCCAGTGAAGTGGATGGCCTAAAATGTATTATCTTAAATGCTTTCGTCAGATTTTGCTTATTTTTCAGTCGGTCGTCAGAAGACGTTGTTCTTTGCACATTGTGTATTGTTGTGGTGAGGAAAGTAGTACATGTAATATTTGTGCACTACGTCACAAAATTTACCGCCATCTCCATCTTTTTAGCAGACGAATATAAATCGCAGCCATGACAACAGATAGTGTAGGCAAAATTGATCAAATGTGCCACTGAACTCGAGTTATCATTATCTTTGTTGGTGAAAATGTGAAACTGCCATTGTTCTTGGAGCGCTGTATCATCTAGCGAAGCTGTAAGTTCAACATCCACGATATGATGCATGGAAAGGTGAACACCCCAGGATCACACCAGGAAATACCAAACCCTTGTTTGTGTGACATGACGAAATCAAACATCTCAAATTATTTTGATATTTGATTTAATCATTGCCAAGATATAGGGGTCCAAACGGTAAAGCCGAGACTGTCGTACTCCCCAAGTCAAGCTCTTGAGGATGCTACAAAACCAACAGTCTAACCAACAGTCTAACTAATGGGACGTCTAACTAATGGGATATAACCGTATTTTAAGTTCTGTAATCAGCTGGTGACGACCACGACCACGCTTCTCGCATCTAGTACTGTTTTAGGTCAATTCAGTTTGCAGTAATTGAAATTACACGTTTAATCAAACCCTAAATACTTCAATCTAAGTCATGTTGTTAATAATTGTACGTTCATCGATTTCTATTGTTAACAGACTAGATAATTTGGTAGTATGGGATAAATGATTCTTATCACTGTCACAGAAATTGGAAGTTTATGTTGGGATATAATGGCCTGAAACATCTGTGTGCTGTCTGCCTACATACATAACAGGGTTAGAAATTAGTTTCTATTTTCACTCATCTGCCTCTACGTAATGATAGCCAAATAGCAGACTTGCCCAGTCGGTTAGTCTGAGAGTGATCCAGGGTTTCATCCAAAATGTCCTGAAGATATTTTTCAAGTTGCTAATGATATTGAAGAATGTCCTTTCAAGAGTTGATAAAATCATGAAAATGTCTTCTTGCCATTGTCTACAGTAAAGTCACGAGAGACAATGTGGAAATGTAAAGGGACTAGTTGATTTCTTAGAATATCTAGCTGCTTTAATATAACACTACTCTGAAATGAGCTGTTCACAAGTAGATTACCCCTGTTTGTGATGATGTACCGGCCCATGTGTAAACCTTCATAATGGAATGCTCAGCATTGCTGGAACTAGTGGTAGTCATGGTACCTGAAATATTGGTTAATTTTGCTGAAGAAATAATTTGGAGTTGTACAGTGTTCAAAATGTTAACCCTAATGTTCAAAGGTAAAGATTTTGGGGTTTTCAAATGCTATAACAGCAAACCTCAGGATGCCAAGGTGCCTCTTAATGTAAAACACAGTGTGCAATGGAAAGATGCAGTTTATTGTAAGTCCTTGTCAACATATTTCTTGCAGTCAGCGCAAGAAACTAATATATTTGGTCCACTAGGCCTTGTTATGATAACATCTAGAGAAAACCTTATTAATGGCAAATTTCCACTTGTCTCTTATGATACCTTAACTATTGGGCAGTTTGGCAAGGACTATAGGACTAGTGCCTATTGCTAACGCTGGAGGTTGATAATCATTGATGATCATTGGTTCATGGAGTTCCCCCGTGCTTGTGTAATTAGTTGTATTTCTACTCGTGGCTTCATCAATATCGCTGCAGGACGGACAAGTCAGTTACCTGTAGACACGACAATGGGATGCGGCAAGAGTGTACCTGAGACGGGCCCAAGGAGAAGAAGCAGTACTGGTTTCTTGTTCAATCGACAGAAAGTCAGCATTCGTATTGGAAATGAAGTTAAATTACATGAAGATAAGCCACAAATAATATTTGTCTTTGGTAAGTGTTATACTTAACCTAATCTGTTGGTATCATAGTTTGGCCTGGTAGATTTGCAATGAAATTCATTTTTTTAATCTGATATGAAGAGTTTATTTTTTAAATAAAGATAATTTCACGTTTGGTTTCTCTTGCCCCAAAATGTGAAAAGTTAAAAGGTGCGAGATTGAAATTGTCTAGTTTGAAATCACAGAGTTTTGAGCTGTGATTTTCAAGGTTACTATAACTACAAGATTTGGACTAGATTGACTGGTTCTTTAAGGCTCAGACAAATAAGTTCATTAATCTCCAAGGCCAGTATTCATAAATGGAATGAAGACATTCCTAATAATAATGTTTTTGCTCTGCTATAATCTTGTTGCCTCTGCCGTACACATAGATTCAATCTTAGGCAACGGTATGTGATTGAAGAACATAGTGTATACAAACCATGAAGACGATAAGACTTTTAAAAATTCCAGATTTTGGACAAAATATGCCATTTATTTATCATGTTCACCTTCCGAGGCTATTTAGTTTTAAAAAAATCCTGAAATTATTTGAAATTTTGCTTGTATCTTTTTTAAGATTTGAAGATTGTTCCTTTGTGTATCTAATTACTGCCTATATCTGTTGAGTGAGTGAGTTTGATCTTACGCCGCTTTAAGCAATATTCAAGCAATATCTTGGTGGGGGACACCAGAAATGGGCTTCACGCATTGTGCCCATGTGTGGAATGGAACCCGGGTCTTCGGCGTGACTAGTGAACGCTTTAACCACTAGGCTGCCCGACCACCCTGATGGTATAGCCTATGCTTCATACTTTACATGCTGCTATGATATGGTGGGAACAAACAAACAAATAATGAAATAAAAACTGCCTATTTTGATATTTTCTCCAGGAGGTCCTGGCACAAAGAAGGGGAAGCTTGTGGAAGACCTCACCCAGACCTTTGGATTCAGATTGATAAATTTGGAAAAACTCATCCTGAAGGAGTTGGCCAAAGATCCTGATGAAGTTGGGGGATCAGCAACAATGGAAATCATTGACTATGTGAAGGTGAGCTATGTGATCTACAGGGACAGACATTTCGCAGGTGCTTGATTTGATATGCCTTTGTAATGCTAAAACAATGGGAAAATTGGGAAATTTGTACTAACCTGCAGGATTTTGTAGTAGCCCCAGGCTAGCAGGCTAGTGTTGATTTGTAACCCGGGTAATGGGGTCCTTGAGATTTGCTGCTATAGTAATTAAAACTAAGGACCCCTAAAGTTTTAACTTTTAACATTAGGCTTATGACAAGGACCACTTGACTTAATGTCACACTTAATTATGAACACTGATTGGCATATAAAGAATCTCACCTAAATGACATCAAATGAGTACAAAGATACAAGGGTGAGGTTATATTTATCATCCAAAATCCTTCTTCCAACCAGCTTCAGTGGCAGAGAGATAAGTGATGTCATTTGATTGTGATGTCATGGTATCAGATGATGTCACAATGGCCTGCAGGGCATTGTGATGTAATTTCCTTGTAATGATATCTCCTAGTAGATCAGCAGTTTAATAGTAGATAGATATTACTACACGACGTCATCCTATGTGCTGCTTACTTCTCATAAATAATGTGACCCTACACAAAAAGGTTTCCGTCATATCTGTGGATTATCAAGGCGATGATGAAAATGCAAACTAGACAAAAACAAAGAACACGCTGGGTGCCAAGTTGAAAGTTTACACCTCAAAGAAATTACCAAGTATGTACAACAATGTTTACTTCCGTATGACATCACTACCGGTGACCGACTTTTACGAAATGGCGTGTTCACTGACAACAGTACGCAGGATTTCCAGAGGAGGATTTTCGTTGATTGAGGGATCGTATACACATAAATGTTTCACATAAGTAATCAGAAACATTCTGATAATCTGCGTACTGTTATTTGTTTACCATGTTTTCCAATGTAACAAAGAGAATTAGTCAGAAATGTCATCGTTGTGCGTGTTTTAGCGTCAGTCATGGCGTCACACAGGACGGAAACTTTTACGGCTTCTGTTGAATTTACCACATCATTGTAATGTGTATATGTGTATTTCCATAATTAGTGCAACGATGCTCTTGCCATGAATATTCTCAAACGCGTGATGTATGCAACAATTAGACGAAAGTACCTCTAAAAATGCTACACAGTGTAAAATCTGAATTTTGCTTTGTTTACATTTCAGCAAGTACAGTTTTCCGAGCACAGTTTTCGTTTCCATACCTAATTTATTTCGCATGATTTCATCTAGATAATTTGCATTGGTTACAAAGACCATTTATCCATTGTTTCGAAAGTGTATGAGGAATTCAGGGATGCATGTTTAGCAGCTGAGTTTGAAATATACCTGATCGAATAGGCGTCTCATAACCGGCATTTTGTAAACACAATCCAATCCAATATGGCGGAACGTACACTTCGGCGTTCGTGTATGCGTTTTTTCCAAAACATTCTAAACGATTCTCGGCTTATCTGCGACGTTTCAGAATTATCATTAGTGATTTGATACCCATGATCGCTAATATGCTATTTTTCTACTTTAATTATTCGAGGAAATATCCGATATTTACATTTCTAAAGACACAATAAATATTTATATAACGTGAATATTGTGATTTGGCGAGAATTACAAGGTATCTTATTTTCAGAAGTCATTTTCAGTAATTTTGAATTGCCTAAAATGACAGTAAATGATAAACAGAAGGGGGAATTCAAAACTGTGCACATGAAGTGTATTAGTCTGCGTGATGTATTTTCAATTTTATTCGATTTCGAAGTGAGGGTTGACATATGTGTCGCTGTGGCATCCAGGGGGTTTACACTCTGAAAAAACGATAATGTTGACATAACAACAGATAATGTAACTGATAATAATATCAAACAAACTCGCAGACGAGGACGAGTTTGTTTATTTTTATTATTAATTACACGGTCCTGTTGTTCACTACAGGCGTAGGTGAACATTCGACTGAAGCACGAGCAACTTATGAATGACTTACACTCAGGAAAGTAGTCCGTCATCATCTGACCTCAGGTCATCACCATGGAGTAGCCAATCACGGGCCTGGAATTCGATCTCACACATATGTTTGATACCAGTTATCTCAAATGGGTTTCTCACCCACAGGTGTGTAAGAATAAGCAATCTTCAATCTCATCTCTACAACAGTCTGCAACTTGCACTGTATTTCACTTTTTTAGCCTAGAAACCTTGGCTTGTGACAGCCAATGTCAAAGGAGTAAAATCTATAAAAAAAAAGAAGTTCAAGCTAGACCCAACAGGTTTGGCAGGGATTGCTAGTCCGAAACCCAAGTCCAGTAAAAGTGTTTTTGATCTAATAAACTTTGCTATGACACCTTATGTATAAGGAGTGAAATGTACTGATAAGATTTGGAAGAAACAGTTCTGGCTAATACCGATAGTGTCACAATAGCAAACTCAAGGGCAGGGGTGGCCCAGACGTCTAAAGTGCCGCAATTCGCCGTGCAGAGTTATGTCCCTTGGTCACCCAAGAAACCCATGATTGGGGTTCGAATCCCTGTTTGCCTTGATTATGTTTCAAGGTTTTTCAGCACTGGCGCCATGCTCATGCTTGTGGATTTAATTTGACTAAAGTGGTAATCTTGTGAGACCTGCATCACATAGGGCTTTCCTCCCACATTAAGCTGACACTCTGTGATTAATGTAACTGGAATACAGTTCAAAGCAGCATAAACCCAACTCACTCACTCACTCACTCACTCACTCACTCACTCACTCACTCACTCACTCACTCACTCACTCACTCACTCACTCACTCACTCACTCACTCACTCACTCACTCACTCACTCACTGCTGTTTGTATCTCCCTCTGTGCCTTCTTTGCTCCAATAGTTAACCAGTGGCAGCGTTTACTGTAAACATTCTCTGGTGCTCTGACAGCTTGTGAAAAGTAGACCTGTTGAGCTATTGCAGCTCTCTTGTATTAGAAACAGCTCTCTTGTATTAGAAACATTTGATAGTCAGCCATACTGGCACGCACAGCAATCACACCACAATCAGTTTTCGAAATTAGGCATGAAAGTCAAGGGGTTATAGACCTCTAACGTCAAGATTAGAGATTACATTGAAATAACATTAGAGTAAACCACAAGGATAATCACATGACACAGTTGTTACCATTGACATGATACTAATCATAGACAGCCATGCTGCCTTCTTGATAGAGATTAATTCCTACAGAAAATCAAATCTATTTGGGAAATGTATGTATTCTTAAATCTTTGATGTTTGTTTTACCTTTGCATTGTACTTTTAAGCTAACAATGGTTTCAGAAGACATCACCTGTACATAATGCCTTGAAATAGAACTTGACAATTTATTTTCATGCCATTACAGGTGACTTTTCCTTCTTTTAGATGCATGTCTCATTTGTTTAGGCCAAAATTGTGGTTCCTATTACCTGAGCGACCCTTATCTGACGTGCTGACCATAACATGTTCAGTGGTACTCAGTGTTCGTCATAAAAGAAAGAACACACATGAAATATACATGTATACTGAACACTGCAACTTTCAGTAGCTCTCCGACATAGTTGCTGGTATTCCCCCCACCCCGACCCACCAAAACAACCCACCCACCTACCCATGCTGTTGTAAATGTAGTGTAAACGGAACCCAGTGTTCAATGTTGGTTCTTGAGGTTTTCCCCTACAGTATTTAAATCTTGGGATTCCCTAGATCTCTCACTTTGAACAATAGGGTCATAGAAAACAAATCCCTTGACTTACAAGCTTCAGCAGCGTTAGAAACAAACAGTTTTTGTCCACTAGTCCTTATAATGATCACATATAGCAAAACCCATAAAAAGGGCAAATTTCTACTAGTCCCTATGATACCTTAACTATTGGGCAATTTTGGCAAGGACCATAGGACTAGTGCCAATTTCTAGCGCTGGGCTTGATTGAGTTTGATGGGAATCACACTGGATTAAGTCGGATCTGTCTACATGTCTTCTGTCCATGGAGGACATCTACCAACAGGACAGATGGCTGGAATGTTTCGCAAACATAGTTCCAGTTACCATTTAGTTTATGAATAGAGTGGTTTGGGTCTCTCAGAGGAAAGTGTATTAATAATCAATGGTAATGGGATGCTGTTGTCAGGAGCATGTTCAAGTATTGATCTGATCATTGCGGCATTCCAATTAGATGCTATTGATGCTGGACATTATTTGTCCTTGTCAGTAACCTACATTGTCATCAGATGTTGCATAGCATGGAAACACTGGAAGTTAAGAAAGATTCTGATAGCTGAGCCATGCTAATCCCAAAGTGGCTTAAAGACATTTCCGTGCAGTTATGTTTATACTGCGCCTGATGAAATAGTCATTGATTTTGTGTTTGCTCTGGCACACTCTTTCCACTGATGTTCTTATAGCACAAAATCAGCGGTAGAAACTAACACTTTTGGTCCACTAGTCCTTTTTAATGATAATATATAGCAAAACCCTTAAAAATAGCAATTATCTACTAGTCCTTATGATACCTTAACTGTTGGGCAGTTGGGCAAGGACTATAGGACTAGTGCCAATTTCTAACCCTGGAAATTATCTTCATTCATATTTAGTTTGGGTTATTATAGCACAGAAACAAAATCTTTTTCTTTTTGAAAAGAAGTAGATTTAGTTTTGTTACAAGATACATTTTGTATTTCACCTTTAGGTCCTTCAGAAACAATTGGCAAGACAACCCATCCTAAACTTTGAAGAGATCTGTGCATGTCTATTTGTACGTGATGTATAATGATCAGACTTCAATCAGAGCTACCTCATTAAGCACTCTTACTAGTCTTAGAAGCAGTCAGCCTGCAGAATGTGGAAGAATGGTGGTTATATAATTTGTAAGGTTTTGACACCACAGGAAATGATGTCAGAGAATTTGCATTGCTGGTTAAACAGTTATTTTTCTCAGCACTTGCTAATTGATTAAGCCATAGGCAAATAATGAGGAGTATGACTTGTTTCATTTTTTTTTCAACATTGACGGACACTGCGCTGAATCCAAGAAGTCCACAATTCATTTCACTTCAGTTGTTTATTAGTGCTGGGATGATACACTGATGCATCGGTGGACAGTCTCATTAAAATCAGACCTCAGTTCTTGCTACCGCTAAACAAAGATCTGAGGACATTCCATTAGGGGTCACATCAGAACGACCTTTCATCCAACCAATCAGAGCATCGCTTACCAGATTATGAAAGTGACAGTCAGAATGTGATTTCTAATCATGCAACCTCGAACACTTTAACTCCGAACAATAGTTACGGGTTCAACGACTGAATCCATACAATCTAGACCATCTATTAGCCATTCCAGAATGTTCTTTTGTTTAGGTTTCATATTTGTAATCGAGAATTTGTCAAAATATGTTTCGAAGCGTAGTCGCCAATTTGAAATTAGTGCCATAAAGCACGAGAAAGCTGCCTTCTGATTAGTCATTCCATTGGTCGGTCAAAGTTCGTGCAAGGTCGGTCTGACGTGACCTGTAATGAGATGTCCTCAGATCTTTGTTTAGCGGTAGCGAGAACTAAGATCTGATTTTAATGAGATTGCATTGGTGGATAGCGATATTTTACTTCCCAATACTGGCGATACAAGTATCAATCACAGTCGCACACTAAGTAAAAAATATTGATTCTTACCTTAAATGTTTACTTTAATGGCTGTTACACCAAGCATTAATTAGTAGTGAAAATTAATAGAGAAAAAGTAATTATTTTCATCCATTGTGCCATACACTGCCAGCTGTATATCGTTTGTGTGCCAGGTATATACTATTCTGTCTATGAAAAAGATGGCTTATGCACCACAGATAAGAGCACATACAAGTATCCTGATACATATCAGATCGTGAACAAGGTATCCTGATACATATCAGCTGGCATAGTTGGTGTATTGTTTATATATTACAACACTTTGGGAGAAAACTTTCACTTGTGTTAGATTGGCAAAAAGTGGCTGTGTCAAGTCCTGCTGAAATGATACCATTTAGGATTTTTAATATTCAATTTATGATACATATATTCATTTTCTGAGAAACAAGGTTTGTTTCAAGGCATCAGTAGCGGTAATTTGATTGTGGTTGGCGTGTAGGTAATGGTGTGTTGGTGCTATCTGCAGATCTGTCCAAACTCTTTCACCGAAATTAAAGTCAAGAATAAAAAATGCACTGGCCACATTGTATGACACAGTATTGTAATCAAGGGACCTAATGGCAGATTTCACTGCAGATTGGTTGACATTTCTGGTATTATGTGCCAACAGTAATATTTTGACTTTGGGGAAGGAAGTGAAGACTAAGTGTCTGCATGTATGTCATATATGTTTCACCTGAAACAGCAGATTGCGATGTGTCACTAGTTGGATCACTCGTCATGCTTCTGTTGTCTATCATGTGCAGGAGAGCCCGGAGAAGATCACGCTGCGATGGGCCCTGAATGAAATCAAGAAGGAGGTGGAGGCAGATAAGCAGGGCAGCTATGTCATCGATCTGATGCCGAATCTCAGGGGGCTTGTCCGCAGCGCTGGCCTTGTCAAGGACCCCACCTTTGAACTGAAGAACTTTGAGACATTTGTAAGTTGTCATCGTGCAAGGTAGTGTGATTGTCTGATGTTAAGAAGGTTCTATGCTTGAGAATTTTAGGGTGTTGGCGGGTTGAAGTCCTTCAGAACCTGCTTTGTTTGCCTTACTTGTGTTGTAGATGTCCATCTGCCAGGTATTATTATAAACATACTATACAGAGACAATGTCTCAATTTCAAACACAACAATGATTACAATGTCTAATCTAAACCTTGACATATTCAATGATTTATCCAAATTTAAGTTTTTGACAATTCATATATAAAGTTAAACATAGGTCAGTTTGATTATAATCCAAATCAATCCATACTGACAAAATCAAATCCACTAAATTTAAAGAAAAACATTTTTCAACTTATCCTATCTCACTCTATGCATTTTTTCCTTGTTCTTTCGATCCTTATGTGGAAACGTGCTTGAATAAAGTTTCCAGCTTCTAAAAACATTTTGCCCGAACACATCCCAGCATCACCATGGTCACCACCCAAGCAGATGGGTCACAGCACTGTAATCCTGTGCGTTGTGACCCAACACCAACTCATCACCTGATTACCCTGCCACATGACATGGATTGAGTTCTGCAGAGCTACCTCCTCATTCGTAACAACATCTACAACACTAATTGAAGATGAGGATCATGATAAGGCTGAAAAAAAGAAAGATTCTCAGGCAGTAGCTCTTGAAAATATCGTGGACTTATGTTTGTAATCTGTTTTAGATATTTTATTCAACATTTCATTCAATATTGTTTCAATTATGGTTATTTACTTATTAATTTATTTAAGATATATATAGTAAAGCTGCAACTAACATGGAATAAATTGTTCCTTATAAAATAATAGTTTCAGATATAATTCTTCCGCTCATTGTATAAAAATTCTTTAAAATTATATTATTGGATACATTCCGAGAAATGTGTGTAGAGCTGATTGCTACTTCTGGCTTAGTTTACGAGACAAGACGAACGGTAATCTTAATTTCTGCATATAAAACAATGCCAATCAGAACAGGAAATACAATTTAATCAGTAAATCATCATGTCTAGTTTTATCTCAAATTTCAAATTTGTGTTGGCCAAGTTTAATTGTTATATTCTGTTCGTTTCCCTGAATTAGCTGAAGGGATACAATGGAATTTTCTGCGGAAGACAAACACGTTTTTATTGCAAATGTAGGGATTGTGTATGCACTGGTGACGTGCCTCATTCCGATTTGCTTTATAGACAGGGTATATAAATTAGCATAGATTTCCCACTTATTTAAGAGACAAACACACATGTTAATCTTAACCTCTGCATATAAAGCATTGTCCCGCATACAGTACACAGATACCATTGAATTTGTATTTGAATACCATCGTCATGTCTAGTGATGTTGTATCGCAAATTTAATGTTTTCATTGACCAAATTTGCAAACAACAAAACAAGCACACAAACTCCTATTGCCGCTATGACCATAACACACAAGACGCAGTAAAGCAATGCGCATGAAAAGGGAAGTAACTGCATGTTATATTGGATCGCATTGTTTTTAAGTATTGTAGCATTTCACTGTTGGGTTTGGTGTTCGAGACGCAGAATTTTTAAGGATTTTGTTTTGTTGAAAATGGAAATAAAAACGAAACGTGCGTCTGACTTTATTATGATGCAGCAGTGCCTGAGAACCAAGAATATTTTTTTTAGCCTAAATCCACGGCCTGTAAAAATTACAGAAGTTACCCCCCTCCTTCACTGTCTTTGTGTCTCTCTGGAACAACAACATGAGGTCTTACAGCCTCATCCTCCCCACACCAACCCAATTCTGATACACAAATACGAATATGACATCACAACCTAAACTCAAGCTGTGACATCACAACACTACTTAACGTAACATGTATTTCAGTTCATTGTTGACTTTAGGAGGAATTATTTGCGAGTACAATAAGTAACATGTGTCTTCCAAGATCGACGGTTATTTATATTTGTGTCCATATATGTGTAGCAATAGAATTTAGTCACTACAAGATATTTTTCAAGGTAGTCATTTGCCTACCTCTGAATTTTAGACAGTAGACAAATTGAAATTTAGGTCGCATTGGCGATCGTTTAGTTGAAACTTTGAGGCCTGTCTTTAGCCACTCACAAGTTCTAAGCGTTATGGCTTATTGTTAGCACCTGTTGGTTGTAGTCTATACGGGCTTGGGTATCCACACCCCACCGTCCAACCGGGGTATAAATGCACAGTGTGAGATAAGATAAGTTTAAAACTTTGTAAAGTTTACATTAAATTGTATATTTATAAAACTTGTCATATCTCACAAGCTCTATGCCCCCCCTGCCATCCCCGCATCACAGCCCCTCCAGCCTGGCACCTCTAGGGAAGAATGATGAGGCAGGGGTAATCAGGTGATTAGTTGGTGTTGGGTCACAACGCTCAGGATTTCAATGTGTGACCCATTTGTTTGGGTGGTGACCATGGTGATGCTGGCATGTGTTCGGGCGAAATGTTTTTAGAAGCTGGAAACTTTATTCAAGCACTTTTCCACATAAGGGTCGAAAGAAGAAGGAAGAAATGCATAGTGTGAGATAGCATAAGTTTTTCTAAATACATGTATACAATTTAGATTTTAAGTTTACAAATTTTGGCCCAAATATGTATTGCACTCGCTATAGCGATATAGTGTAATACGATTTATGTGTCAATATGCCAACCCAATTGAACGTTTCAATAAAATTGCACTTTATTTATCCAAAATGTGGTGTCATTTAGATGTCAGTTGTGTTGAGTGTTTCAACCCCCAAAATGACTTTATTTGTCTGAAATGTGGTGTCATTTTCATGTTGAAAATGTTGAGGTGTTGATTGTCTCCAGTTTCCAATATCGTTCGCCATCAACTTTTCCATCCCCCTGGACAAGATGGTGAAGAAGAAGAATGAGCCTGAGTGTGTGAAGGCCCCGGAGGCGGAGAGCAAGAAGGAGGGAGGGAACCAGGCAGCCAAGAGTGATGAAGCTGACTCCGGCAGAACCAAGGTGAGGGCAAATTACATACTGAACAGTGGGTTTAGGATAGGCTCCAGGGATGAGGATCTTCCATCTTCCCCAGATCTGCGAATTTTAGTGACCCCAAATTTTGGAAATCTGGTGGCTTCCCCCATAAACACCACCAAATTATGGACCACGCTCCATTGCAAATAAGTTTCAGGTGAAAAGGAGAATATCCATTCTCCTCACTGGTTAGCACAGATTACATACTGCTAAACAGATGTCTTGAAGATACGCAGGTAATTTGAACATATGGGCTTACTTAGCTAATTTTTCTAGACTGAAATACAGTTACTGAGCTTCAGCTTCATGGGAATGCCGGGTCAGGAGAGGTTCCAGCATCATCCTATACTAGTAGTAACAAGAGGCGACTAAATGGATCTGCAGGATTCATTTTATGGGAAAATTTGAAATACTCCAGAGGTACACCCACACTTGCCCAATGTTAAAATGCCCATTGTATTTGAAAATGTGGTCCTTATCCCTGGATCTGGTGGTCAGGCTTGTTAACCAGTCTGATAACATGTCCTTGTACCCAGATGATGTGAATCAGTCCTTCATCATGACTTCAATCAACCCTGAATCTGGTGGTCAGGCTTGTTAACAAGTCTGATAACATGTCCTTGTACCCAGATGGTGTGAATCAGTCCTTCATCATGACATCAATCAACCGATTGTAAGGTTTAGACCTGCTTTTTTAAAGGCATCCATCATATAGCTCAGACAGGGCAGGATTAGTCAAGAAACAGACTGTGCTTAGGACTTGTTGATGAAGTACAGATTGTGTTGGGGGGGGGGGGGAAGTTATTTTTTCGTTTCTGTGAATGTGATTTATGTTGTTTCCCCAGAGGCGAGCCACCCTGTTTGACAGTAGCGTGCGGCCATTTGTAGACTACTTCCAGAAGACTGGCCGCCTCGTCAACATTGATGTGTCGTGTGGGATGCTGGATCTGATCTGGTCACGAATGTGTGAAGTGTTCTCCGACCTGCAGCTCACAAACTGTGCTAACGCAGACACTGTCATCATCTTTGCTTTTGGTGAGTGTTTACAACTGTTGTGGTTGCTAAGACATCCAGGTGAGATGGGGGGATGGGTGTTTCCAAAGCCGCTGCATTTCACTGTGTAGAGTTGTCACCCGAGTATGTATGCCAGGAACAGATGATTGTGGATTTGAATACCAGATTCACCGTGACTAGATGTCTAAGTTTGTCAGCACTACCCATACTGCATCACATGGGGCTTTCCTTCCGCATCAAGCTGACATGAAGTCTATTACTGGAATATTGTTCAAAGGAGCGTTAAGCAAAGTTCACACACTCACTTACTCTCATCTCTAGACGAACTTGGACAATCTCAAGAGATGTATTTCTCGTATTTTTCTTGAACTATCGGCTCTATTCACTGACCAGTGATCAGTGATTTACAAATTCCATGTGCACAAGGGATGAAAAGGAGGGTCACATGTTTGTGATTAATTCATATTATGAATAAATAGTGTGTACTGAGATGGAATTTAACACCATCCTGCAAACCTGGACCAGTTTTGTCAATGCTGATCATACTGGTATCCTAAGGGCTAATCTGGGTCAGTTTCTTCAATGTTAAAGGTACCGGTATCCTAAGGGCTAATCTGGGTCAGTTTCTTCAATGTTAAAGGTACCGGTATCCTAAGGGCTAATCTGGGTCAGTTTCTTCAATGTTAAAGGTACCGGTATCCTAAGGGCTTATCTGGGTCAGTTTCTTCAATGTTAAAGGTACCGGTATCCTAAGGGCTAATCTGGGTCAGTTTCTTCAATGTTAAAGGTACCGGTATCCTAAGGGCTAATCTGGGTCAGTTTCTTCAATGTTAAAGGAACCGGTATCCTAAGGGCTAATCTTGGTCAGTTTCTTCAATGTTGAAGGTACCGGTATCCTAAGGGCTAATCTTGGTCAGTTTCTTCAATGTTAGAGGTACTGGTATCCTAAGGGCTATCCTGGGTCAGTTTCTTTAATAATAAAGGTACCGGTATCCTAAGGGCTAATCTGGACCAGTTTCTTCAATGTTGAAGGTACCAGTATCCTAAGTGGCAAGTAGAGTTTCAAACATTTGGAGGGGTATTTCTATGTCACTATTTGTTCTTGGTTAATATCCATGTGTGGTGTATTATTTGTTCAGATGAGAGCACCATAGAGGAGATAGAGCTCGGCCAGTACTGTATCCACAGACTGAATCTGACAGAATATATCCAGGATCCCCAGGAGCCAGCTGTAAGTGAAAACATTTTGACTCCATCTGAATTTTCAACTTAAATTATAATTTTCAGTCTGCTAAAAGAAAATTTCATCTTTCCACCACCTGGAATACATTTACAAGATTTCCAATGTGTCCTTCGTTCCTATGTTTATTGTTAATGTTGAAACAATTCACAGTTTGTCACAATATGATGTCTAGGGATTTGACATTATACACACTTTATGTTCAACATGTAATGCAGCTGACAGAAGTTTCCTACCTAATGTTTTGTTCAGGAGAAGATTCTCTCGTCTTTGAGTCGTGTGATTGAAGATTTTGACCCAACTGTGAAGGCTTTTGCTGTCAACCTTGGAGGGACGTCGCTGGACAAGAAGATGACCCTAGAGGTATGAATAGGGCAGTTGTACATGATTGTTGTGACTACCCGTGAAGATCAGGGTTAGAATCATTCTTCAGCAACCCAAAAGGCGACTATGCTTGCCCTAACATGATTGGGTGGTTGGGCTCGCTGTCTTGGTTGAGGCATGTCATTGTTCCCAATTGTGTGGATCGATGCTCATGATGTCAATCACTGTGTACAATGTGTGGGTGTTGGTTTGTCAGTCTCCCAACCCTGGGTTTCCCACTGGGTACAATGTGTGGGTGTTGGTTTGTCAGTCTCCCAAACCTGGGTTTCCCACTGGGCACAATGTGTGGGTGTTGGTTTGTCAGTCTCCCAAACCTGGGTTTCCCACTGGGCACAATGTGTGGGTGTTGGTTTGTCAGTCTCCCAAACCTGGGTTTCCCACTGGGTACAATGTGTGGGTGTTGGTTTGTCAGTCTCCCAAACCTGGGTTTCCCACTGGGCACAATGTGTGGGTGTTGGTTTGTCAGTCTCCCAAGGCTGGGTTTCCCACTGGGCACAATGTGTGGGTGTTGGTTTGTCAGTCTCCCAAAGCTGGGATTCCCACTGGGTACAATGTGTGGGAGTTGGTTTGTCAGTCTCCCAAACCTGGGTTTCCCAATGGGCACAGTGTGAATGTGTGGGTGTTGGTTCGTCAGTCTCCCAAAGCTGGGTTTCCCACTGGGTACAATGTGTGGGTGTTGGTTTGTCAGTCTCCCAAACCTGGGTTTCCCACTGGGTACAATGTGTGGGTGTTGGTTTGTCAGTCTCCCAAACCTGGGTTTCCCACTGGGTACAATGTGTGGGTGTTGGTTTGTCAGTCTCCCAAACCTGGGTTACCCAATGGGCACAATGTGAATGTGTGGGTGTTGGTTCGTCAGTCTCCCAAAGCTGGGTTTCCCACTGGGTACAATGTGTGGGTGTTGGTTTGTCAGTCTCCCAAACCTGGGTTTCCCACTGGGCACTGTTCTTCCCTGGTAATGGAATGATTCCAAAAAAGTCTATAAAGCTGACTCAATCACTTTTTCTCTCTACGTGTCTTCCTTCCAGGGCAAGCGACGCATAATGTTTGTGGATGAGAACAACAAGAAACTGGACTCGCACGTCAAGATGCAGATGAAAGGCAAGCCGTGCGCCAAGAACTTCAAGGCCATGTGTTCATTGGAGAACCAGATCTGTCTCTTCCCACAAGACACCGACCTCGAGCTCTGCAAGAACATTTCTCTCTTCCTGGCCAAGTGCAGACTGAATTCCTGAACTGCCCGACCAGTAACCCGAGGTGAGGTGGTTGGAAGTACCGCCACCGCCGCCGCAGATGCTCCGACATTCCTTGAATACTCATTATGAAGTCTGTATACATCGTTAACCTTTGCCAGTTGGATTTTCTTCATTGTTGTGATTGACAATTCCGTCTGAAATGGTATCACATTTATCCTATTTTTAAGTTGTCATTCATATGTGGTCCTCAGATGTATATTTTTACAGTAAATAGTCCTGTTATTTTCATAACTATACCAACTTTCATACTGAACACACTGCAACTGACTCATATTCAATTGTTCTTCCTTTTACAATGAAGTCATGGCCTTGAGAGGAAACCTTGCATCGGCATTTCGTCAAACTTTAACATAAGCAATATGCTCCCACTCAGGTTGTTACAGCTGCATTTCACAAACACAAACACAATAGTGTTTCATTAGACAGGGGTGTGGCTTGCTCTGTTTGATAGCCCAGTTGAATGTCAGTTCACCCTCAAGTTACCAGTGCCTGTTCCACCGTTATGAAATTCATAGGTCTTATCCTGGGCCTGGTCCATAGTTACGAAAGTCGTCAGTCTGATCCTGTGTTCCTCAGAAGTTACATAATGTCCCATCTCATTAAAATCAGATCTTAGTTTTCACTACCACTAAACTTAAATCTGAGGACATTCCATTATGGGTCACGTCAGAACGACCTCTCATCTGACCAATCAGAGTGTACGGGTCACGTCAGAACGACCTCTCATCTGACCAATCAGAGTGTTGTTAACCAGATCAGGAAATGACACAAAGTGTTTTCTTATCATGCAACCTCAAAAAGGTTAACAACTGATTCCATCGAAACCATCGTCTATCTCTCGCTTCAATGGAATAAAACATTTGAAACAGAAGAGACTTTCCATAGACATAGCCATAGGAAGTTAGAGAATGTCATCTTCTTAGCGCTAAGGTCACTCTGTGGAAACCTGGAATATAATCCAGCTGGCAAGGGTTTATACTGTCATAAATACTCATGCATTGTTAAGGGAAAATTAATCAAAATCCATTGCAAGAGACGTCTCAAGTGGCTGATGTCAGTAATTAGTTGTTTGACAGTCCCAATGGCATCCGCCATGCATTTATATTTTTAAGACATTTTTTTTCACTTTGTTACCTGTTTCACTTAAGAATTCCAAGGAGCTTAGTCCTGTTGTTGTCTGTTGATGTATGTGGTGCTGTTTTCTATTTGTAGATAGTTGTCTACTGATGTATTTCTAATGGCTGTAGTTCATTGATCTCTCTCTCATCCTCGGAGCTCAGTCCCGGGATGCTGTGGCTGCATTCCTCGTCAGTTGTTACATGGCTCGTCAGTTGTTACATGGCTCGTCAGTTGTTACATGGCTCGTCAGTTGTTACATGGCTCGTCAGTGAGTGCTGCACTCATACATGTCAAGTCGATATTGATTGTCCCAGAAACCGTTGAGAGAGTTTCCTTTCTTGAGATGTTGTGTGATCCTTTAACCAAAGATTTGTATTACGTTTTCACAGGGCAAACAAACATGGGTTAGTTCTGACATATACTCCACATTTAAAACTCCTTGAAAGAAGATCTGGTCTGTGTTTTTGCTTTTCAAAGACCATGGCTCTTATTTCAGTCTTCATTCAGAACACAAATTCATTTTAGTTTTGTAATCATTCTCATGTGCATGACCCAAAATAAATGTCCGGGGACAGTGACATGTAGGACCGGTGCTCCCTATGCTCAATCCCCCTCCCCCTCCCCCTCCCCCTCCCCCTCCGCTAGTCATGGGGACATGGCCCCTGCAGGGTTTTTCAACTCTCCCACGACACAAATGACATCAACTCATTCAAGCAAGTGATGCTGCAGTTCTGCCAGGCAGCCTGTACCGGTAATTAATACTGTCACAGGACGAACTCAGCTTTGTTACAAATCAGAATCAAATGTTTGTCTTCAAAAACTTGTCAGCCATGTATTGTAGCTTAATCACTTTGACATTAGGTCATGTTCTGATGTTTATGAATGGATGTTGTAGGTGTGCACATTTCCCTCTCTATGTTCTCTGGAAGGTGAGCAGTCTTTATTCCCTATGCAGGTCAAAACTTAGGTCAGAACAGACAGTTTGACATTACCTCTGTTCAGTGTATTCTTAACTTAAGTACTGCTTTAGAACAAAAGAGATGACAAACTACTGTCATTTTGTAGGACTAAGTGATCTTAGACTGTGGTTTATGAAATGAAAATACTTTTCCAGTCTAGTGAAACATGTCAGGTAATTAGTACATGTATCAAACAAGGTTTGTACAGGCTTGAAAAGGCCCTTAATTTTAAGGTCCGTCTTAAAAAGCCTTGAAAATCACCAAAATAGCTTGAAAAAGCCTTGAATTTGTACAAAATGACAAACTTGTTAATTAAGTATTAAAATACACAAAGTAATAGTTACATGTTTCAGTGATAGATTTGACACTTTGTCAAACACCTTGAAGAATTCATGACAGATTTGATTTGTTTACATATTGGTTGTAAAAATCAATCTTGTTTGAATTTTTGTGATGCTCATACTGCTTTTTAGGTTTTACGACTAATATGTAGTGTGGTCTTACGACAAATATACAGCATGATGGATTAAAAAAATATTGACAGACTGAACCCAACTGAAAAAGCATTCAAAATGACACTTGAAAGTCTTGTGGCAAGTTGTATGGAAAGGTCAGTAGGAAACTCTTTCAGCTCAGTAACATCTGTGTGATGATTCATATGTTAATGTAACCTTGACATCTTTATTAAGTTTAATTTCTTTTATTCATTCTAATTCAAGAACCTTTGAAATGTTGTTGTGGTTTGAATGCTTTGGGCCTCCATTTTTGTGGAAAATCTCTTCATTTGTGTTCCTCAGAAGTTACATGAAATCAGATCTTAGTTTCCTCTACCACGAAACATGGTTCTGAGGACATTCCATTACGGGACACGTCAGAACTCTTTCATCCGACCAATCAGTTTTTTCATGTTTTCTAATTATGCAACCTCGAAAAGGTTTACATCAAAATCATCATCTATCTCTCACTTCAATGGAATAAACATTTCAAACGGAAAAGACTTTCCATAGCGGCTTAGTCATAGTCGTAGGCAGTACTGCCATACAATCTCAGGGCATCCAATAGACATTCCAGGATTTTCTTTGCTCAGTTTTTAAATTCTGAATCAAGAACTTTGTTAAGAAATCTTCAAAGCGTAGTCAGGAATGGAAGTCGCCAGTTTAAAACTTGTGCTGTATTGCTCAAGAAAGCTTTTTCTGATTGATTAAAATAAAGTTCACAAAAGGTCGTTCTGACGTGACCTGTAATAGGATGTCCTCAGATCTTAGTGCTTGCTACCGTTAAACAAATTGTAATGAGATTGCATGTCATGTGAGTGAGTGAGTTAAAATTTAACGTCACATCGGCATTATTTCAACATTAGCAGTTGAAGCTAAATGGCGTCCCTGAAATACCTCCATTATATTGTTGTACGTTGTTTATTGCATATTTTGTTACCTATTTATAATATGTGCATATTTTGTTAAAATTATCCATGTAAAATGATTTTGTTAGTTTATCATTCAAGTATGAGAGTGGTCAAGGGAATTTCACTTCTGAAAGTAGGGCATGTTTAAATGTTTCTGCAACCAGCTAGATTGAAACACTAAGCATTAACGAGTGAATTGAAGGATTAGCTGGCGATAAAAGTCTACCTCAATATCTAAATACTGCTAATGGATAAGGGTCTCGATAGGCAGACAGATTTTGAAAACATAATTTGAAATCTACACTTTCACTGTATACAGTGTATGAATATTTAATTATGATAAGACAAAAAATTATTTTTAATTTTGCAACTTTTATGAAACCTTGAAATGTTCCGAATGTTGGTGTTTCTTCTGGTTTATGACTTTTACACTTGAAACAGATCATGTGCCTTGTGTAAAGATCTGGTTTTGTGGGACGTCTTTGAGAGGCATTTAATACATGCTGTTGATGTTTCCTTGTACAGGTTGGTTCACTGGTCATCGCTGCTGTGACACTCATGACCGTTCAAGTATTTTATCAGTGGAACAATTTATAACTACAGTCTTCATGTATGATGTAATGATGGACCTCAAGCACAATTATTGTTGTTGTACTTAGGACAGACCAAATAAATTGCTTGTTTTAAGGATTTTGTATCCCAAAATGACCAAAGCAATGAAAAGAAACAAGTGGGAGAAAGATAAAAAATAGATAATATATTTTGAGATGGTTCCCAGACAATTATGTCCTGTTAGGGAGGGAGTGTTTAGAAAATATCTTCAAAGGGGACAGGCAGGTCTGTAAAACAATTAATTTAAATTGGTCTGTCCTTTTTTATAATTTCATTATTTATTTTCTTGCAGTGATTATTATGTGATAAAGATATTTTTAATGTCTCATCTTACTGACACGAACAGAAGCATTTCGTTGTTGTCAGTCTCAACTGGTGATGGAGGTACTGAAACTGTCTGATGACATCATGTCACTAGTCAGATGCATCACGACAGACAGGAACATCCCTAGCAACAGTCAAGTGGCATGCCTCTGTGAGGAGAAAACAAGGGCTTAAGGCCAGAAGATGACTGTCTTAATGTACAATATAAATGTTTTCAGTGACAGATAACATACAACTGAATTGTTTGATAGGCATTACTTAGAAGTTGACAGATGACACAATGTATGTAATTTAAGTAGAAACAATTTATGGATAACAACTTCTTTAATACTGTAATGGTGAAGTTTCGGTATAGATCCTTGTGTCTACTTTAACATATAACTGGTTGTTATTAACACACTTGACAAGGGAAATTCATAGAGTGTCTCTGAAATATCTGTGGTGATAGTGGTAATTATCATGTTTTTTGCAGTGACAGTTTCTTGAAATATTAACCCATGTTTCCAAATGAAAGTAGTTAGAGCCATCATACTGGCATGCTTGAGATGAGCCAAATCAAAATGATAATGTTAAACAGATGTAATTTAGTGTGTATACAAAGTGGTTGTATAGACATGCATCTCTTTCGGCTTGATCATCCATGTATCATTGTAAGTGAACTGTTTGCTGTTTCTGGTGTCCTCAGCCTGGTGTTCATCTGGAACTGATTTGTCTGTGCTGGAAGTCAGGGATGTCCTGTTTTTGAGATTATATCAAAGGGTTAGATATTATCTTCTTTCATTGTTAATAAAGTTTGTTGACTTGACTTCTTGTATATTTTTAAGTCTGAAAGGCATTTAGAAGTGGTACACAAAAGGAGTGAGTGAGTGAGTTGGGTTTAACACCGCTTTTAACAGTATTCCAGTTATATCACGGCGTGTCAGCTTAATGTGGGAGGAAAGCCCGAAGTGATGCAGGTCTAAGACGTTTACCACTTCGGTGAAACCCACAAGCACGGGTATGGTGCTGACAAACCTAGAAACATAATCGGGGCGAACCAGGATTCGAACCCACAATCATAGGTTTCTGGCGTGCCCAAGTGACTCAACTCTGCACAGCGAATCGCGGCGCCTTAGACGACTGGGCCACCCGGCCCCTTACACAAAAGGAAGAGAATTTATGGATGTCAGCTTCTTTATTAGACTATGAGGAACAAAACGTTTCGGAGTACAAATGTGCTTGCTCCTTCATCAATTCACCCGATGGAGGAAGCATATACTCCAAAACATTGTGTTCCTCATAATAAAGAAGTTGACATCCATAAATTCTCTTCTTTTATTATGGCCACCGGTGTGTGAACAACTGACACACGTCTCAGCGATAGGAACTAACATATTAAGTCCACTAGTCCCTTTAATGATAACATGTATCAAAAACCCTTAAAAATGGCAAATTCCTACTAGTCCTTAAGATACCTTAACTTTTGGGCAGTTTGGTAAGGACTACAAGACTAGTAGCAGTTTCTAACAGTGTCACTTAGGATACAGCAGTACCAGCCTGCAGCAAGATAACTGGTAGTGATTCATACCAGTCATCATAAACAATAAAAGAAACATTTTAGAAATACTCAGTAAGAGAGAATGAAGATTTACGGACTGTCTGGTTGTGAGTTTGTTTTCTTTATCACCTAGTCTTTGTTTGGACAAATATAGAGAGACATGAGAGTGTGGAGACTAGGGCTGGGACGAATCTAAATTTACTACCCGGGTACTCACACCCCTATACCAGACCCTACCCGGGTACCTGCTGTTAGTGTCAAGGGATAGGTACAAAATGTCCGATTGGGAATAGTGCGTCAGTAGCCCTGGCAGAATGTATTCAGATACAAGCATAAAACGATGTGGTCATGCATGCACTGAAGTTGACTGAAGTTTTAGCTTTGTTCAAACATATACAAGTCAGAAGGAACGTGTTCAGTCATGAGGAAATACAAACATTAGAGACTTAAAATCGTGTAACCATGTAGCTATATAGTGAATTTTTGTCATGAAACTATATCACGTGACTAACCACGGGTCCGGGTAGTCCTGTGTGTACCGGGGTCCTACTCAGTACCCACCCGACCCGAGTACCCGAATTACCCGTCCCAGCACTAGTGGAGACATCAGCTCAGTTAATCTATTGCTGTCATGATGCCCATACCCTTGGTATTTCCCACATATTCTCACGTCGATTATCTGGATCTTTTCTCTTAATACTGATTGTCATATCTCTCCAGCTTTTGGATGCGATTGTTCGGCCACTGCCTTTATCTGCATAGCCAAGCAACATCTATTGGGACCAATTTAGTAGACACTTCGCTCTCAAAAATAACATTGTCCAATATATGTCATCAAGTTGCGAGGGCATATTTGAATCTCCAGAAATGACGTCATGATGGAACAATGTTAAAATAAACCACGCTTCATTCTTCATTGTTCTTTGAGATTTATCACGTAGCTATCTTATGTTCTGATTATCTGATAATCAGTGTCGACTTCTAAATTCTACCAGAGAAGATGTCGGAGCATCATGTCTGATTTCTGTAGCTTGAAAATGAATATGAGCCAGCAGTTCTGAATTGAAAATAACAGAGCAATCTGTTTATGTTGTGGTTGTAGCACCCAGTCACTTCCAAAAAGTCCAAGGCATCTACATCCGAATAGGTTCATAATGAAGGGAATATTTGTTTTCCTTTAATGAGAAGTTTCTGAATCAAGGTGGAAAAGAAATGAAGCCAATTTGTTTTTGAAAGCTTCCATTTGATTGGCTCAAGAAACCCTTAGTTTTGATTGGGCAGTGCATACCTCGTGTGACCTATGGCCTGTTTGTCAGATCTTGACAAAGGGTATCAAATTAAAGTCTTGTCTGTCAGCTTTCGATGTGGGCTATTTTTCGTGAGATGACCAGGAGCTTTCTAAAAGTACTTTCTCCAAACACAACTTCTGACTGAGTGAGACCAGTCATGAGAGGTGAAATACGGTGTAGTCACATTCAAGATTGTTTCTCTTATATAGTGTTTTGCATGCACGTACGATTGGCTGCTTGTAGTAATCCGATTTCATATTGCTAGCCCACTGAGATACCATGCAGCAACAGGCAGCCTAAAAACCAGTACCATCTTTTTTAAAAGTCTTTTTGTTATAATGTGGCCAGGGGATCGAACCACTGATGTCTGCTCTTTGGGCAGATATTCTATCGAGTACACGACAGGGACAGTCTGACCAGTCATGAAAATTAACAGATTCAGTGTTATGAGCTTTATACATGATGGATAATAATAGCCTGTGACCCAATGACTCACTGAACTAGCTGATGTTTGAACATTGGCCTTGTGAAGAAAGGGAAGTAACTCTACTTAAATGTAGCTTTACTATCACTTGTGAGCACAAAAGACATGCTTTTCTTTTCACACTTCAGCAATAAGTCTGTCGTAAGACATAAAAGCAATTAAGAGGAAAAAAAACATAAAAAGAAGTATGGTTCAATAACTGAAAATAAGCATTTCAGATATTGGTATTTCATCTTAATTTAAAACAAACAAACAAAACCGTTTAAACAAGAAGTTTTAAAAATAATAGCATGACCTATAATGTTGCACTGATTTGTTTCTTCATAATTGTAAAATCCTTTACAAACTGATCCCATTTCTTTTTGCATTTTGACACTGGCTAACACAATCGGTGAAACAGCAGCGGCCTTCTCAACAAACATAACCTAAAATGTTCCACCCAAATTCAAGGAGCACCAATGACAAGAAACACGCTTGTACTGATTGAATCTGTGTTTATTTAGGAGTATAAAATGTTGGTGAAATGAACAGGCCAGTATTTACAGAGTCTGGGGGTGGATCACCAACGTTTATACACTACACCTCCATGGAGTGTACCAGGGATACCCCTGTCTACAAGAACCTGCCACAGGAAGAGCGGACCCAGGCCCACAGCCAACCAGATGAAGTGACCTTCCTAGTAGTAGTTAGTAGTAGGGCTTAGTTAGACAGGGACTAAACTCACACAACTATCCACACAAGAAATTCTTCCAAAACGTTTTTAATGTTCAAAACACAGCATCGGTTTTTTATCAGTTAATTCTGAAGATGATAATTGAAACAAGTTGATGCAGAGCAAATTATTTCAATATTGACAATCTGAAGCTGAAGATATTAATCTTGACTTATGAAATGCAATGTTGACATAGGAAACGACAAATGTACCTCCTCCTCCTCCTCCCCAAGTTTGTGCCTTATGGTAGGACTGAGCTCAACAGAAAGCAAGAGATAACAAGCGCGCTTGTGAACTGCCCATTGCAGGCCCTGACTTTAGCTTGACAGGATAGGATGAACTGAGTTAAGCTTACTTCGAACGATATCTGAGTTTAACTGCAGGACTGATCGTAGCTAAAGAATGACAGTTGGGCTTGCATTGCCAACAACGGCTGAATCGAGCGTCAACAGCTAAATCTAGTGTCAAAAGCTGAATCGAGCTTCAACAGCTAAATCAGGTGTCAAAAGCTGAATCGAGTGACAACAGCTGAATCAAGAGTAAACAGCTGAAATCAGTGTCAACAGCAATCAACACATTGCTTATAAACAGTGAATCATTTTCCAACATGACTCCAGGTATATAAACAAGAGATCAATACTACTGAACTTGTGTTAGGTATACCAGGAAATCTGATACCGAAACAAACCTCAGAGTACTATGTAACTTAATGAATTATTTCATGTCAAGACCAACTCAAATAGAGCTGAAAAAACATCTCCTCGATTGCAATACTGAATACTGTTCATAGGACAGCTCCAAGTCACATTCAGTCCCCTCTGGAATAATAAGATATATTGATCTCTAGCAGAAGCTCAGTTGTATATTTGCTATATCCCCCAATGTCATCATCTGATGTCATCTTGTATCAAATCCTGAACAGTTGCTTATCATCTGTCCAGCTGCTACAAAAATGTTCGGCCATCATCCTCTTCAAATATTTGAATAATTTCATTTAATTTATCTACACAAACCTCATATGGCCCAGATCATCACATAATGCCCAACAGATAACATATACCAAGTCTTGTCATAGCGACAACACAGTTTGGTAATAATGTCTTACAGAAAGGCTATAATGAGGATATCATCCTGGCTATGGTACTGAGGCAGAGCTGTAGTTGGACTCCTTGTTCTGTGACTAACATACAGAAGGCTACAGTGGTGGGGGCTAAGGATACTTGTGTGATGTCATACATTCTCTCACCTGTCTTCCAACGGGTATGTCTACTCTCCGACTACAGTCTCCTTTGTAATCTAGCTTTTACTCTGGTAATAACAACAGGTATGCAACGTCGTAATAAACATTCATTAATAATTGTATAAATATGCCCTGGACACCTCTGACAAACAAACATGCTAGTCTAGATCCGTGTTGTCCATCACAGACACAAGGGGCGTGATACGACACGTATTGCCATACAAGCTGCATCATACAAAGTATATTTCTCCACTTTACACATTTTCCTTTATTACCAAGCCCTAATCTTAACCTTGATTAATCATCAGATACAGTTTCCATACTTAGAGAAATAACAGGATTTTGATTTTGTAGGAGATGGATAGGGAATTTCGTAATTCGCATGAAACTTGCTGATGTTGGTCAATAATAGAACCTCATCATTCATCGAACAATGCTGCAGTTATACTTTCCAGACTTCAAACTAATTACTTTTATCCGTTCATCTTGAATCATTTTTATCCGTTCAGGGTGAAATATTTGGTATCAAAAGACACTTGTAGCTCAATACAAAAATGATTTCACTTGAAACAGCATAATCCCAGGTAACAGGCATCGCTGTATCAAATTTCAAGACGAGGCACCTACCATCAACCATGTATTGCGGTACGATGTCGTATCACTGTATATCTCCACCCCTTACAGATGCATGCAGTCGGCTGCTAACACCACACATATATATGCTAAAAGAGTAACAGATAACAATATCTAAAGACCAACCAATCGACACACTTACCACTCACAGAATCACACATTTACAAATCAGTTTCATTAAAATGTACAGATTATTAATACCCTTGGTGGCCAGCTTCAAATCAAACACATTTCCTTGAGCTGGACACAGAGACACGTAGCCATCACACGAAATCCTGAAATACTGGGATGACATCGATCGGTTTTCCAAATATAAAACACTGCCGTTTCACAAAAATATCATCATAAGCAAGAATGTTTTAAACCTAACCTAAACAAATCACTTATTAAAACAAATCACTTATTTAAAACTGTTTGGTTACAATGACAACAGAAGCTTCTTGAGTAGGAAGCCAGCTATATACATGGTACAAAAACAGACATTCTGTACGTTGCTTCGTTCTGGAGAGGCACAAAATATGCATATGTTAAGTTAGCAAATGTGTCTGAATCGACTTGGTTATCTGAAAACCTAACAACATAGGGACAGAGGCAACAACTGGAGGTCTAATCTCAATTCAGCGAAACAACGGACACGCACGCAGACAGCTGTCACTGTCAAGCAGCCTGCCTCTAAAAGCCAGGCACATCAATCTGATGAGAACAATTCTATGTCCATCGCTACAAGGAAAGCATGGAATGAAGGTAAGCACTATGAGCCGGTTTACAGAAAGGTATGCCCTGAGTCCTCATCTAGCCTTTTCAACATGGGTAATATATTAAGTTCTAGGTGTACAGAAGGCATGATCTATCCTATACATACATCACATTTCACATACAAGTTCTGCTTTAGGAATACCATGGTCTACAAACATTGATCTGAGTGTGTACAAGAAACGACTTCTTGTTCACGTCTACAGGATGTTGTGTAGGTCCCTCACAAACACACAGACACACACTGACTCTCACTGGCTCTCATCATACTGCAGCGGTGGTGGAAGACAGACCGGCAAGCCACCGGGTGATGAGGGGGAACTACAAGCAGCGACATGACAGTGTCTGGACACAAGTCTCTGGAAGGTCATCAAGCATCCAGGTCACCTTGTACTACAAGACAGTGTCTGGAGGATCACCAAGCAGCCAATTCATTTTGTACCAGACATTGTCATAAGACAATGTCTGTGACATAAAAGTGTTTCGAAACAGGCCACCTTGTAATTAAAGACAGTGTCTGTTCAAGATCATTATAAAAAATGTCATGTTGTACCGTACACTCCTTAACATACAAGTGTCTGGACGTTCACCAACCAACACTGTAACAAGCTCAGGACACAATGTACAAAATAGTGTCTGTGCAATACAAGAGTCTTAAATTCACCAAATCACCCTTGTACAGGTACTGGACAATGTCTGGAACATTACCAAGCAACTACAGGACATTGTCAGTAACTCATGTCACTTGAAGGTCACCTTGAACCTAACACAGCTCCAGGACTATGTCTAGGTGGACACCAGACACAGCGCAAGCACAATGTCTAGATGGACACCAGACACGGCACCAGGACAATGTCTAGGTGGACACCAGACACAGCGCAAGGACAATGTCTAAGTGGACACCAGACACAGCGCAAGGACAATGTCTAGATGGACACCAGACACAGCACCAGGACAATGTCTAGGTGGACACCAGACACAGCACCGGGACAATGTCTAGGTGGACACCAGACACAGCTCCAGGACAGTGTCTAGGTGGACACCAGACACAGCACCAGGACAATGTCTAGGTGGACACCAGACACAGCACCAGGACAATGTCTAGCCGGACACCAGACACAGCACCAGGACAATGTCTAGGTGGACACCAGACACAGCACCAGGACAATGTCTAGCCGGACACCAGACACAGCACCAGGACAGTGTCTAGATGGACACCAGTCACAGCACCAGGACAGTGTCTAGATGGACACCAGTCACAGCACCAAGACAATGTCTAGGTGGACACCAGTCTCTGTACCAGGACTATGTCTAGGTGGACACCAGACACAGCACCAGGACAGTGTCTAGATGGACACCAGACACAGCACCAGGACAGTGTCTAGATGGACACCAGACACAGCACCAGGACAATGTCTAGGTGGACACCAGTCACTGTACCAGGACAGTGTCTAGATGGACACCAGACACAGCACCAGGACAGTGTCTAGATGGACACCAGACACAGTACCAGGACAGTGTCTAGGTGGACACCAGTCACAGCACCGGGACAATGTCTAGGTGGACACCAGTCACTGTACCAGGACAGTGTCTAGACGGACACCAGACACAGCACCAGGACAATGTCTAGACGGACACCAGACACAGCACCAGGACAATGTCTAGGTGGACACCAGACACAGCTCCAGGACAGTGTCTAGTTGGACACCAGACACAGCACCAGGACAATGTCTAGATGGACACCAGACACAGCACCAGGACAGTGTCTAGACGGACACCAGACACAGCACCAGGACAGTGTCTAGATGGACACCAGACACAGCACCAGGACAGTGTCTAGATGGACACCAGACACAGCACCAGGACAATGTCTAGATGGACACCAGACACAGCACCAGGACAGTGTCTAGATTGACACCAGACACAGCACCAGGACAATATCTAGGTGGACACCAGACACAGCTCCAGGACAGTGTCTAGACGGACACCAGACACAGTACCAGGACAGTGTCTAGATGGACACCAGACACAGCACCAGGACAATGTCTAGATGGACACCAGACACAGCTCCAGGACAGTGTCTAGATGGACACCAGACACAGCACCAGGACAGTGTCTAGACGGACACCAGACACTGTACCAGGACAGTGTCTAGATTGACACCAGACACAGCTCCAGGACAGTGTCTAGATGGACACCAGACACAGCACCAGGACAATGTCTAGATGGACACCAGACACGGCACCAGGACAATGTCTAGATGGACATCAGACACAGCACCAGGACAGTGTCTAGATGGACACCAGACACAGCACCAGGACAGTGTCTAGATGGACACCAGACACAGCACCAGGACAGTGTCTAGATGGACACAAGACACAGCACCAGGACAGTGTCTAGACGGACACCAGACACAGCTGCAGGTTATTTTCCATGATGGTCATCACATGTGGGTCACCAAGGGAACTGTCCATGACACATGTGACCATTATCAGCTTTCTACATCTTGCACCAAACACAGATCAAGATGGTGACGAGGTCTGTGTGTTAACGAATACGTCAAGTGTAATGCAAATACTTTTAGCAAAGATGTGTGTTGAACATGCGAAACGGATGAGTGTGAGGGGAAGGCTGATGTAAAATAGAAAGTGTTGACTTGAGGAAACTAAAAGCTGCTTGTATCTACCCCCAAAAAGAGAGAAACAAATACATTTGTAATATCTGCCTTGAAGTAGATATAAGAAATGTATACTCAGAAAATACCTTCAGACCACAAAAGCTCCATGGATAAGAAAACATCATCTTCTGTTGAACTCTGGATACTGTTGATGGATACATAGTGTGCAAATAGAGGTGACAGTGTCTTTATTATTCACAGACAAAATCAGATATGCAATACTAATATCTTGTATGTGTAGCTAAACAGTTTGCTTTACAAGTGAAAAACATAACATAATCTCTAAAATTTCTTATATACAGATAAGTTCTAGTGTGTCCAAAAATGACAGATGGTAGAGTTCATTCTGAATTACAAATGATAAAACAGGGATTCACACGCAGTCTTGTTGTATTGGTAAATATTAGACATCTCCTGCTGGGGTAGTTGTGCTGATTCGCCTCCAAGCCTTGTATAGTATTTCAGCGGATGAGATCTCGAAGAAGCTGATAATTTCACACAAAAACATACAAAACTCTTTCCTAACCAATAGAAAACTGGAGAAGTTAGTGTGACGATATGTCTGAGGTGATACGAGTTTGTCGAGATAACAGGCCATGCTGCATCATCGTCTTCACGCTCCATGGAAGGTTGTCTTTCCCAACAGGTCGACGCAACGAATAAATATACGAATGTAACGTGAGTGATATGGACATCCTGGGGCTACTTGACTACCTGGGAGAATTAGAGAAACCATGCAGTGTTACTACAGTCCAGCATCAGGTACTTGTGCCGAAATGGCCACATGCATTTTAACTGTACAGAGAGGCAAATAAGTCGGAAGTATACAAAAAGTCTACTTGCAAAATATACACTCTGGCCCCTTTCAACACTTTTTACAAGATCAAATGAAGCACCGTAAAAAACAGAAATAAATCCCATGTGACAAGCCTGCATGAGCAGCGTCCAATAGGGCCTGAAGGTTGTCACGGTCAGCGTCTATGCACAGGTGACTTGCATGAATGTCCACAGCTGGCTACAGGTCAGCCAGCATCCCACGACGGTGGGTCTGTCCACTGTATCTGTTTTGTCAGTATGTTTTGAAGAGTTTGTAATATAAAACAGACTGGTGCTATGTGCCCAGCCTCAATCAAGACTTGTGGTTGGAAGTGAGCCATGTGAGGCCCTCGTACAGTCCGTCACCCGTTGTCGCACACGCTGGCTGAACATACCAGTTGCGGTCACGTATTCGTGTTAATCCTAGCTTCTCTTGAATTTCATGTGGCTTCATAGCTGCAACAACAAACACATGTTAGTTGACTGGCTATTGGTTTGCTACAGATACTGTTGTGATCCCATTCAGTGCCTTGTTTGTTTTGTACAATCTACTGGAGTATGAGTTAAGTCACTGCAGTTTCTTCCATGATGCTCCAGTCTACACTGACAGGGAAGTAAGGAAGCACTGTACACTGACATGGCTTTGACTGCTAGGTATGGTACATTGAGTATGGTCCCACTTTATATATTGACATATTTATGAAACGGGTTCCACAAAGGGTTCCGCAAAACTTTACCGATAGGCATCATACTTGACAAAATGTACTGCAACATAACTGCTCCATCAACATATTGTCATATCCCGGAACTTAACATTCTGGCACTGTATCTCTCTAACACTCATCAGTCTGCCAAAAGTATCTCTGTACATAACTCTTAGCAAAAAAGATCTCCCTATATATACATCTCTCTCGGCCACATGGATCTCCTCATATATCTCTTTGCCAAAAGGATCTCACAATATATCTCAAACTAAAGGATCTTTATATATCTCAAGCTGAAGGGGTTCCCTATATATCGAGGCCAAAAGGATCTCTTTATATTTCAACCTAACGGATCTTGTTATATATCTTAGCCCAAACAATCTCTCTATATAGCTCAGCCCAAAGGATCTCTACACGTAGCATTCTCTCTAAAGGATCTCCTTAAACACCACTGCCTTAAATCTTACCATCTGGGAGATCCTGTTTGTTAGCAAATATCAGAATAATGACGTCTCTCATCTCGCGATCGTTGATGATGCGATGCAGCTCCTGTCTGGCCTCGTCAATACGGTCCCTGTCAGCGCAGTCCACCACGAAAATGAGACCTTGTGTTCCTGTGAAGTAGTGCCGCCATAGAGGTCGTATCTTGTCCTGCCCCCCAACATCCTGCAACACAACGCAACACACACTCTGAGACACCGCCGCGAGGGAAACACCATGACCATGAGGCTACCCCACCTCAACATCGGCTACACCATATCCTGTATGACAAGATTAATCTACTACTACACTGGCAAAGTTGTGTTGAACTCACCTGTAGTCTCTAAGTCAAGTAATATCATGAAAGACATCATTCCCATTCTAGTTGCTATTTCCGCTATGCAAAGTGTACAGTATTTGTATGTTTTTTTATTTAACGCCGCACTCAGCAATATTCCAGCTATATGACGGTGGTCTGTAAAATATTCAAGTCGGGACCAGACAATCCAGTGATTGACATCATGAGCATCGATCTAAGCAATTGGGACAAATGACATGTATCAACCAAGTCAGCGAGCCTGACCATCCGATCCCGTTAGTCGCCTTTTACGACAAGCATAGTCGCCTTTTACGGCAAGTATGGGTTGCTGAAGACCTATTCTACCCCGGAATCTTCACCGGTCCAAAGTGTACAGTAAGGTTGTTTTATTGTTGATAGTCGTTTTGGAGATAGAACCTTAATTACTGCGAACAAAGGCAACTCACATTTTTCGCATTTAATTCACACTTGCATTAATTTCAAGATTTACAGTATTGCTTCTGTTCACCCGATCCCGAGACAACAGAGGAAGAGTAAGGAAACAGTGGCATGAGAGCGTGGGGTTAATTCCGCTTCTATTTGTCTAACTAGAATCACACACATTGATGTGTGTTGTCAGCCAAACGTTGTGCAGGTTGTTGTTGACCAGAGTGAGTGAGTGAGTGAATATGACGAGACACCCCGACCGCCCCCAATAGGCCAGAAGGATGAGGTGCTGATGGACCAAGGATCAGCCGCAGGGATCGGAATCCAGCGAATCCTGTGATGGCTCAGGGGTGGGGCAATTCACTGACGCATCAACCAGTTTGGATAAGACTATCGGACGACATGTCACATGACATACCTGCCTGTTACCCAAATTGTGGCTGGTTGTGTGCACTCAGTCCAACACAGCATTACCATGACTACGGCTATGTCATTCTATCTGCATCATCATGTCTATCGTATCATGATCTCGCTATTGTGATGCGTATCAGATTGTGATCTCACTATAGTGATACATACATATCATATTGTGAACTCACTATTGAGATACATATCATATTGTGACCTCGCTATTGTGATGCATATCATATTGTGACCTCACTATCATGATACATACATATCATATTGTGAACTCACTATTGAGATACATCATATCGTGACCTCGCTATTGTCATACATACATATCATATCGTGATCTCACTTTCATGATATGTACATATCATATCGTGACTTCACTATCGTGATATATACATATCATATTGTGACCTCACTATCGTGATACATACATATCATATCGTGACCTCACTATCGTGATACGTACATATCATATCGTGACTTCACTATCGTGATATATACATATCATATTGTGACCTCACTATCGTGATACATACATATCATATCGTGACTTCACTATCGTGATATATACATATCATATTGTGACCTCACTATCGTGATACGTACACATCATATCATGACTTAACTATCGTGATACATACATATCATATCGTGACCTCACTATCATGATACATACATATTATAGTGTCACCTCGCTATTGTGATACTCTTGGCATCATCCCCTCACCAAGGTGATACGTACTGTATCGTGTACCTACCCAGACACTGAACTTGACATTCTTGTAGTTGACTTGCTCCACGTTGAAGCCGACTGTGGGGATGGTGGTGACTGACTGGCCTAACTTCAACTTGTATAGCACAGCTGGGGACACGGTCAAGGACTTCAGAACATCAAGTCTTGGAGACGACAATATATTATATGGAATACAGAACTACTGCAACATGCGTAATTCCCTCCTGGACTACACAGTGTACCACACACCCAGTCTATCACAACAGATACCCCCGACCCATTCATTACCACAGCTTTGTTGTGGAAGGGATTTCACCCAATGGGGTAACCCTACAGTGATCACATGGTGATGGGTGTGTCACGCCTACAATGTGTCATCATCCTTATACAACACCAGGTCAGTGAACAAAATGGGGTTCCCTTATGGTTTTGTTTTGTTTGTGTGTTTGTTGTTTAACGCAACACTCAGCAATATTCCAGCTATATGTTGGCGGTCTGTAAATAATCGAGTCTGGACCAGACAATCCAGTGACAGACATCGATCAATGCAATTGGGATATGATAACATGCATAAACCAAGTCAGTGACCCTGACCACCAGATCCTGTTAGTCGCCTCCTACGACAAGCATAGTCGCCTGCATGGGTTGCTGAAGACCTTTTCTACTATTCTCACAGGTCGGTTACCACATGGTGATGCGGGTCTCGCTCCTCCAATGTGTAGTCATCCTGATACAACACAATCTTGACAACACACGTATCATCAGTATCGGAATAAATATATGTTATAAGCAAACGATTTATATAACAATTTAAAAACCAAGTTTTTCCAGTTCTTAAAATAAGGTCCTGTTGTCACGGTTACTGTCCTTGCATGAGAACCAAGAAGGGGGTGGGGGGCAAAGCTTGATACTGTGTCTGATCATGACATAACTGATGAAAAAACTTCTGGATATGAGATCCAACCAGATTGACAACTAACTGTGATGATTAAACCTGAACATTGCCGAAGGATAAAATAATTTGCGTCATTCCGCAGACGGAAAGTAAAACATGAATCATCAACACTACACTGAGAGAATCAGTTATTTTCACACACAAAGTTACTTCCTGAATCCTACAAAACGAGGAAGTAGATTCACACAGACTTGTGCTACCCATACAGTGAGGTTCACTCACAAAACAACCATGTGACCCAGATTAGATGGAAGGAGCCCTGCAGCACACTGGAAGGAAGGGGGAGGGTGGGGAGGGGAGAGTGGGGTATGGGGGGGGGGGGGGGGGGGGGGGGGGGGGGGGAGAAGAGAAAGGAGGGGGAGGAGGGGGAGGAGGAGGAGGAAAGTGTCCTGATGCAACAACCCTTGGTTTCTGTGGATGTCTCGGACAGTTGTTAGGGAAGTAGCATGGGTTCCATATGTAAGAAGACGAAATGCTTTAGCATATGCTCAATCAAAGGGAGATAATCCATCATAAAAACACTTGGAGGAGATAAGTGTGAAATCTATGGATGCAGTGTTTGAATATAATATTGACTGAATATAATCTTCAACCTCCTTTCTCTACACATGTTAACACGCTTCATTATGTCCATGGTGTTTTGTCTGTGAGTTACGTGAAACATTTAACAGAAGGGCTATGACAGGACCTCTTGACTTCAAGCCTTATTTCAAACACTGCATCAACCATTCATGATGTTTTCATTTAACTGAGTATTAAATAAACGCCATCGGTTGGAATGTGTGTACAGATACTAATCTTGTGGCAGGACTGCAGCTTAGGCAAATAATCTGAAAACACAACTCAGCAATTCTGACCTTGAGTCATATCAACACGTTGCTGTTTTTCGGCATGGTCTTCACTGCACAGAAACAAGAAATGTATTGTACACACAGACAAGTCCTCCCAATACCTCTTTCTAAAGTACTTAATATCAACCTCAAAAACATGCACTACAAAGACAGGTGGGAGGTGACACTTCTTGAAGCGACATAACCAGACAGGCTGTCGTAGTCTGGTTGAGGTGTCTCTGTGACCTGCGTGCATGAGACATGTATCACTATCAGGCATGTACCTAGTGTCACTTGGCTCCCATCAATGTCATTAATCTTCCGTCAAGCACATCAGCAGTAACAGTTCTTACATTGCCTGTAGCTACTGTGTTGAGTATGAGGAACTAATAGAATAGACGATATCTATAAAATATAAACACATGATAAAGAATGTAATGACAAACTCCCATGTGAAATACAACACACACCACTCCCAGCACAATGAAGCCCACCACAGGTGAGAGAGTGAGTGAGTGAGTGAGTGAGTGAGTGAGTGAGTGAGTGAGTGAGTGAGTGAGTGAGTGAGTGAGAGTGAGTGAGTGAGTGAGTGAGTGAGTGAGTGAGTGAGTGAGTGAGTGAGTGAGTGAGGTTTTATGGCGCTTTTAGCAATATTCCAGCAGCGGTGCACCGATGTATCGTTTCACCCCTAATACTTAGTGATGGCTATTGGCCTGACTTTTGTATTGTAAGTTATTGCAATAATGATTCCTGTATTGCGATACAAACACAAAATATTGCATGTGTTCTTTCTTCTGTAATTTATGAACTGGGACCAGATGGACCCATACATGAGTAATACCATGCAGCTCCAATATATGAACCGGGACCAGATGGACCCATACATGGGTAATACCATGCAGCTCCAATATATGAACCAGGACCAGATGGACCCATACATGGGTAATACCATAAAGCTCCAATATATGAACCAGGACCAAATGGACCCATACATGGGTAATACCATGCAGCTCCAATATATGAACCAGGACCAGATGGACCCATACATGGGTAATACCATGCAGCTCCAATATATGAACCAGGACCAGATGGACCCATACATGGGTAATACCATGCAGCTCCAATATATGAACCAGGACCAGATGGACCCATACATGGGTAATACCATGCAGCTCCAATATATGAACCAGGACCAGATGGACCCATACATGGGTAATACCATGCAGCTCCAATACATGAACCAGGACCAGATGGACCCATATATTGGTAATACCATGCAGCTCCAATATATGAACCAGGACCAGATGGACCCATACATGGGTAATACCATGCAGCTCCAATATATGAACCAGGACCAGATGGACCCATACATGGGTAATACCATGCAGCTCCAATATATGAACCAGGACCAGATGGACCCATACATGAGTAATACCATGCAGCTCCAATATATGAACCAGGACCAGATGGACCCATACATGGGTAATACCATGCAGCTCCAATATATGAACCGGGACCAGATGGACCCATACATGGGTAATACCATGCAGCTCCAATATATGAACCGGGACCAGATGGACCCATACATGGGTAATACCATGCAGCTACAATATATGAACCAGGACCAGATGGACCCATACATGGGTAATACCATGCAGCTCCAATATATGAACCAGGACCAGATGGACCCATACATGAGTAATACCATGCAGCTCCAATATATGAACCAGGACCAGATGGACCCATACATGGGTAATACCATGCAGCTCCAATATATGAACCAGGACCAGATGGACCCATACATGAGTAATACCATGCAGCTCCAATATATGAACCAGGACCAGATGGACCCATACATGGGTAATACCATGCAGCTCCAATATATGAACCGGGACCAGATGGACCCATACATGGGTAATACCATGCAGCTCCAATATATGAACCGGGACCAGATGGACCCATACATGGGTAATACCATGCAGCTCCAATATATGAACCAGGACCAGATGGACCCATACATGGGTAATACCATGCAGCTCCAATACATGAACCAGGACCAGATGGACCCATACATGGGTAATACCATGCAGCTCCAATATATGAACCGGGACCAGATGGACCCATACATGGGTAATACCATGCAGCTCCAATATATGAACCGGGACCAGATGGACCCATACATGGGTAATACCATGCTGCTCCAATATATGAACGATCTGATGATTAGCACAGCACCATAGTCGGAATGTTCTCATCTGTATAGTGAGTGAGTTGGGTTTAACGCCGCTTTTAAAATTATTCCAGTTATATCGCGGCGTGTCAGCTTAATGTGGGAGGAAAGTCCGAAGTGATGCAGGTCTCAGACGTTTACCACTTCGGTGAAACCCACGAGCACGAGTCATGGTGCTGACAAACCTAGAAACATAATCGGGGCGAACCGGGATTCGAACCCACAATCATAGGATTCTGGCGTGCCCAGGGGACGCAACTCTGCACAGCGAAACGCGGCGCCTTAGACGACTGGGCCACCCGTGCCCCCTCTCATCTGTATAACTGTTCCAAACTTTACAAAACCCTGGCAGAAACATCTGTAGACACATTTGTCCAAGTGAACTGGCAGTCATGGCAGAAGATGCAAGGTAACAATAACCAAAGAGAAATAGGACCTGATATTCTTTCAGACCAGTTTGGCCCAACTTGCTCATCATGCTCATTTATGGAACTACAATACAGATGACAACATGACATCATTTGTTTCTAGATCTGAATAACAGTTAAGATTGTTTACATGAAAAAGTCCTTGGGTTTTTACCTTGTTGCACAGACAATGATGATAACACGACACAACTTTCACCATAACTCTTAACAACTTGCTGCAGAACACACATTAGCTCTAATTAGGTTGGGAATAAATAAATAATAAAATGTTGATCCAAGTCTCTAAATAACTCTAAGTTATAAACCAAGTAAGCCCAAGTAGAGCTGGTAATGGCTTTGTATCTCATCAAACACGTACACGTTCTCGCAGCACAATGAGGAGAAGACAGACAGGGTCAGTACAGGATGACGAGATGCTTGAACATTGGAGCTGTGGGGTCAATGGTGGCCTTCCTCTCATATATCATGCATACATCTAGAATACTTACACAAATGTCTAATTACATAGTATACAAACTTGCCTCTTTTCGACTTGTTTTGTTTCATTAAATTTGTTGTTTCACGCCACACTCAGCAATATTTCAGCAACATGATGGCAGTCTGTAAATAATTGTGGACCAGACAATCCAGTGATTGACACAATGAGCATCGACCTAAGCACAACGACATGCATCAACCATGTTTTAACTACATGACAAACTGTCTGGTTTCAGGGTAACTTGCATAACATGCAGGAACACTTCTTTCACACTGACATCAACTGTCATTCATTTTCTGACAAATATATGCCCACAGATGGTTTGATTTTGGGTGTCTGATATTTTATCAATGTGTTAGTCTTGTTTAAATAGAGGATTCCTGCATCACTGGCGTTTACTGCATAAACATGACAAAGGGGCTTCACAAACACCCCCCCCCAGGAGCACACTTCCTCACAACGGGTCTATGTACGTGGTGCTGTGCGTGAAGGATACTAGTTTTTCCTGCTGCATCAAGCCCCAACATGAGTATTCTCATCTCCTTGTTGCCGAACACCTTGGACAATAACTTCCCCATCCCGGCTGGTCAGTTGGCCAATCCCAGCTTTCACCTCCAACCTGCAACACCAACAAAAAAAGGTCACGGTCAACATACTACTTCAACAAAACAAGGTCACGGTCAACATACTACTTCAACAAAACAAGGTTACGGTCAACATACTACTTCAACAAAACAAGGTCACGGTCAACATACTCCTTCAACAAAACAAGGTCACGGTCAACATACTACTTCAACAAAACAAGGTCAAGGTCAACATACTACTTCAACAAAACAAGGTCACGGTCAACATACTACTTCAACAAAATAAGGTCAAGACATCACCAACTGCAATGTGAAGAGAACAATACCAACAAAGCAAGGATCAAGGTCAACCTATACCCACTTGCAATACCAACAAAACAAGGTCAAGGTCAACATTTTCATTATCATGATTATGTCTAGGGTATGTATGAAACTCGGTCAGTGCATTCTTCTGACTATATAAGGGAGCTTAGGATAAATCGCAAAGAACAATGAAGAACAAAGTTCTATCATGACGTCATTCGAACATGTGGTCACAACTTGATGACGTTGGACAGCGTTACTTTTGAGAGGGAAGTGTCTTAGCGAGTTGGTCCCCAGAGATGTAGTTGGACAGCACAGATGAACGCAATGGCCAAACAGTCGCACCCAAAAGTGGGAGAGATATGACAATTGGTATGGGGAGAAAAGGTACACATCATCAACGTGAAACTTGTGAGAATATGCGAAAGACCAAATTTAACTCGCGCCCCTCATAGTTTATTCTCCTTGCAATGTTTTATTGTATGATAAACAACTCCCACTTGTCATTTATTTCTTGGTTACCAGGGTGTGTTACAAACCTATTGTCTGTGTTAATGTACTTGAGACTCCACGGTCCCGACAGTAAGCTAACAATGCCAAGATCTAATTTTCATGCTTGTTTGCCAGACAGAAGGTGAACATGGTGAACTAGCTTTCTGTATATTCACTTTGACAAATGATGAAAGTTATCTCAGCTGGGGGTCCAGGCCAGACTGAAATCATCAACAGATGGACACAGCTGGGTTTCAAAGCAGCAGAACCCTACATATCTGCAGGGGCTCCTGTAAATGACCAATCTCTTGAGTATTGCAGGGACAGCTGGGCTAAAATTTACTAGACACGGGCTTCAGGTCAGTGGTCTTTAACACAAACTGAACTAACAAAGTATTGCATCAAAGATTGTGCAAACAAGACACCTCCAAGAATATTTTGTCCTTAACATATGATTTTTTTAAATTAGTATGTTGTGTAAAAGTGTATAAAGTTTGGTTTAACACAGCTTTGAACAGTATTTCACTGGAACACTAGGTGTCAGCTTGATGTGGGAGAAAAGCCTGAAGCAATCCATATCAATATTGTGAAACCAACAAGCTTCGGCATGGTGCTGACAAACCTTAAAATATAATCAGGGCAAATCTAGGATTCAAACCCACGCATATACCTAAAGATACAAAAGTCTTGCAATGTTGACAATATTTGAAATCTGTTGAAATCAATAATGGAAGACAACAGGGCCCCTCTCAACAAAGTAGCCTTTCTACAATGACTGTTCTACTCTACCTTAAAATATGGGAGTTACGATCGTGTCCGCGTCTTGATCTGATCAGTGACAGTGATGGTATGTATCTGATGGTTACGATAATGATGTTATTGTCAGAATGACCTGACATAGTTGTCTGTTTGTTATCATCAAGATAACACCAGAAACAGCTACTATTAACACATATGCCCAGGCCTGTAAACATTGTTGAGACTGACGCATGTGCCTTGATAAAGTACAAAGCAACACGTTCTCTGGGTTTCTGTTGACAGTTATTTCTATTCATCATATAATGGGTAGGTTTCTCGGCAGGATAAAGCCAACGGATAATAACGATAACCGTTGGGGTCAAATGTGGATAGAGATGCAAATATCAAAGGTCAAGTAGGGACTACTTTCAGTGTTTATAAACAAACATGGCGTCGCCCTTGTAATTCGGCAATTGAGTCAGAATACATTACAGAGATAATTGCTATCATTATCAAAAGAACAGTCTAATATATACTTAAAATCAGTGTCTAACTGTGACGTCGCTAAGGCATTTTATAAGTTTTAGCAACTTTGGAGATAGACTAGTCTCATAGACTAGGGTTAGAGTAGCTTCCCTTTGACAAAGGGCAGTTACTCTAGTGGACAGTTCGATGGATTGCCGCGAAATGCAAGTAAAAACAATTTTTGTTTTGCATATATGTTGCTTCGCCACTGTATAAGAAACAGATTTCAGTTGGAACTATATTGGCTACTGTCACTGTCCGACTGACACATCACTTACCCTGTGACGTAATAAATATTAATGCGTGCATTCCAGGAAAACTTGCAATGTTTAGGTAATGTTTGTGAGAGAGGGAAAGCGATTTCCAAGCACAGAATTAAGAGAATGACAGTAAATGATAAAGAGGTTATCACGCTTGTGTTTGGGTTTAGCGAGCCTTGTGGTTTGGTGTGGCATGCACTATTCCGGACTAAAGCTGATTTTATAGTGCTATCCGACTGAGATAATAAGCTGAGGTTTACCATTAATGTCCCAATCTGACACAGTACACAGATTCCGAAACCAACCAATCCTTGTTTTAGCCCCTGAATGTAAAGTGGCAGGCAGGGCAACAACAAATACCACCCTTTAACGTCTTCTGGCAGGCACTGTCAGGGATCGACCCCCCAATGAATAAATGCAGTCAAGGTTGATTCTAGGTTAGAATTGGTCCTATGCTGGCTGCAGTAGGGACTTTATGGACCAGGTGGTACAGATCGGCGACTTGGTTGTGTAAATGCACCCCAACAGTTTGGATCGTTGCTCATAATATCAATCACTGGCTTGTCTGGTCCAGACTCGATTATTTACAGGCTGGTCTAATAGCTGGAATATTGTGTGTGGCATTAATCAACATGCCAAGTAATCCCCTGGATTTGTACTGATATCCTTGTTACTATATTATGGAGCTACATGAAGCCAGAATACATTAACCATTACAAAGAGTGAGTGAGTATGGTTTTAAGCCGCTTTTACGAATATTCCAGCAATATCACGGCAGGAGACACCTCAAATTGGCTTCACACATCACACTCTTGTCGGGAATTGAACCCAGGTCTTCAGCATGACGAGGGGGGCACGGGTGGCCCAGTCGTCTAAGGCGCCGCGATTCGCTGTGCAGAGTTGCACCCCTTGGGCACGCCAGAAACCTATGATCATGGGTTCGAATCCTGGTTCGCCCTGAATATATTTATAGGTTTGTCAGCACCATACCCATGCTTGTGGGTTTCACCGAAGTGGTAAACGTCTGAGCGCTGCATCACTTTGGGCATTCCTAAGCTGACACACCGTGATATTACTGGAATACTGTTAAAAAAGCGGTGATATACCCAACTCACTCAAAAACCTGAAAACTTCATATTTTCAACCAACCCATCAACAACCTTGATTAAAAAAATCACTGTTCCTCATTAACTTCAAATGATAGTGATCTAGGGGGCCAGAATATATGCTGACCTTCGAACCCTGAGTTTGAAAGATACTCTGAATATCAGGTGACAAAAACTTGGACATTAGACCAGTGGTAGCTTGACCCCACTCTGGCAATCAAACACTTCACAGAGACTGCTTGAGTAGGACTCTTATCAATTCTATAGAGCTGAGTGTTAATGAAAACAGGCCGCCCTAACATAATGTCAGATAAGGGCAGAAAGTTATTTTCTCAAAATCCTTATCATAAAAAATATCGGAAGTTTAACATGTTCCAACCTTGCTCTTAACGTCATGCTAATCATACACACAGCATTGTTCTTGCTGCAGGACCACCTACTCAATTCTGGCATTACACGTTCAGATAAATGGTAGGGAATTTCCTATTCCTGTAGGGAGCTGCATGATCACATACCATGTTATGATATTGTGTGCGGCAGTGGTTCAAGTGTCCACCGAGGAATGTGGCTGTGCCGTAACTGCAGATATCCTGACAACTGCTGCCGCCTCGTCATCAGCTCCGCCTAGGTCAGACTTACTCATACTGGGCTACACACTGCTTATGTTAGTAGACTCAGTACCCTGCTGTAGACACAGAGACATCCTACATGCAGGCCACGACACTTGTCTTATACATCTGTCAGTCACTGTGGGGCCAGGGGATTGTCCAGCCAGGAGGTGGCTCCCCCTTATTAGTCCTGCCTTTGTGCCCTCCTGCATGTCATAAACATGCAAGGTGCTCGTCCATTCTTTTCATGACACGTACAGTCCATGTAATAGACCAGCAACAAATAGCCTATGAAAAGTCTTCCAACATAATAAATCTCCCTAAGTAAGAAAATATATGCTGCTTCTAATTCTGATTTCATCATGTTCATATATAGCAGGGCTTGATTTAAGGAACTTGATTTATCTCGCACCAGGTGCATGTTGACATGAATAGCTAGTTGCACCAGACAAACAGGTTGCACCTGGTCCCATAAATTTATCCAAGATGAAACAGAATTAATCTAAATCAGTACAATCCTTGATCTCTGATGATTGCACAAATAAGTGATGCAGTAGGGTAAATACAAACAAATTCGAAATTGTTATTACATGCACATGCATGGTGTATGTAGACATAAATAGTAAGTTGCATTTTCACTGGTGCATGTTTCATACAGCTTAATCGAGCCCTGTAGCCAACTGGAATTGCCTATATTTATCATCAAGACAGGTTTTCATTATTCCACTGACATCGTAGAGGGCAAGTCATGTCACTAACTGATGGGTTTACTGGCTCTTGTGACTTTCTGGAATTTATATCTAATATATAGACTATTAACTTACTACTACTAGACTCAAAGAAAATTGACGAGACCTGGCTTCAGGCTACTGTCTTAGCATGGTCAGGTTACACAGATACACCAGGGTAACTGTTCCACATCCTGCACATAAAGTCACTGACCAACTTCTGTGAAACCCAAGTCACACTGTAACAGGTCAAGTCCCCTGTGATAGACTGGATATGTTTTCCTCACCATGTTCACCAGGGAGTTCCCCTGTTGCTATACAAGCTGTAACATCACGTCCTGACATTAGTCACCAGAAATACACATTGTACTTCTGTGGGGAATCAAACCCAAGCCTTCAGTGTGACAAGCAAAAGCTTTAGCCACTAAGGCATTAATTATTAGTTGAAATCACATTTTCAAGGTCATATAAATAATAACAAGTTGTCACTGTAAGAAACGGGAGTCCTTAGACACATATCTAGACTTGCCTATTAAGAGGATAGAATTACTACACATCCATGGATTTTTCTTTCAGAACAGCCTTGGAGCAAGGCTAGCCACTAGGCTACCACCCCCCCTCTTTAGTCATGATCATACACCCTGAAAATAACCATCAACACGATGTCCTTACATTAACCCTGACAACACATCAGTGGTGGAGAGTCTACCATATGAAAGCTGAGAACATCCTGTCAACTCCCGTACACTGAACACTTGGCGAAAGAACCTGATCTCTATTCAACTCCCCTATATAAATAACTTGCACTGACACCTGTTGGGAGGAGGAAGTCATTCACACCCCTCAAACCATGCTGGATATACCATCCTGACCCCCTGATACATATCCCAGCTGCAACCTGGCTGGGAGCAGGGGAGGGAAGGGAGGGGGGGATGAGGTGATGGGAGGGGAGGGGGGATGAGGCAGACAGATGCTGGTTGGAGACAGCACGAACACCAGCAACATGTGCACATGGATGTGTGACAAAAACATTGCATTATTCCCGGCACTGCATGGAAAACACATCCCAGTTCAAGCCCGGCATGCTCACAGCTGCAGGACTGAGGAAGAATGCTTGAAAAAACGCAATGTCATCAAGAAAGTGACAAAACGTCTGGATCAGATGAATACTGAACATGCTGAAGCTTAAAAACACACACAATGGCTCCTAAGACAGGGATATGTTGACATCACCATTATACACATGCTACATGGGAACTAGTCTGTCAAACAGACCCTGAAACAAATATATCCAATACAGCCCATGCAAGTGTATGTTTGGCAAGTCTAGATTGAAAATGAAGAAAGTCTCTGAGCTCCTTTTTAGTATATTTTATAACTATACTTCAACAACTGTTTTTTCTATAAAATATGTTCATTTCATAGACTAGATGTTAGTCTAGAGAACAACCATAAAGTATTTTTAATGCATTTCGACAGAAACATATTTACTAGGACTGAGCATTAAGTTGCCCGATCCTGCCTAGCTCTCGCCTCACACTGAGAGTCACACAACCTGTCCACGTGCATTGTCCATGTTCATAATATGCTGATACATGCTGAATTTCTATTGAGCTTAAACTGCCATAAATATCAATATACAAGTTGACTGGCAATGTTTGGTGGCTTGTGGTGTTTACCGATGGGCTAATTATTCACACCTGACGTATCAGGGTTCATGTGCGGCTGACAATCAATGTGTGAACCACACAACCTCCACCTCCATTCCCACAGAAGGATACACTTGATGTCCCACCACACAACGGCATGAGCAGGCATAGTCACAAATGTTCCCTTGGGGCACAATATGACTGCTTATGATTAAAACCTTGCTGATAAGCAAGCCTATTAATTCTGTACACAAGAGTGAAGAGCTTCCTACCAATAATACTAGATGCAGACACTTAATTTATACCAAACAATTCTATACCGTGTATACTACAGGTGAAAATAGTCCCATACTGAAGGCAGTGTTGCACTGAGGCCTGAAAGTGTCCTTGTCATAACCCTACAAGATTGGGGACTACATCATGTAGACGTATGTCATGAGTCATGGTATCATGTGTATCACAACACTGTATTCAGCCATGTTGGTGTGAATTTCATTACATGCATACACTAAATTTATACGAAACAGCTCTATACGATGTATACCACAGGTGAAAATAGTCACACACTAAATTAGGCAGTGTTGCAATTAGGTACGAAAGTGTCCTTGTCGGAACTTATGATATATATAAATGTTTACGTGCCTTGATTGAAAATAATGTCATATCTCTCTATATAATGTACATTATGTATATCCACCTCTCATGTCTATAGGTATATTTATTCCCTTATGTAGCTAGTTTGTACCCTGCCCTACGAGGGTGTTCTGTACAATAACAATTCTTGATTCTTGATTCTCACCATACCTGCCTACTGTGAACTCTACAAGACTAGGGGACTACATCAGGTAAACTTACACGAGTCACGGTTCCTTGTGTATCACAACACGTCATTTCAGCTGTGTTTGTGTGAACATCCTTAGAGATCACCCACTTTGCTTACCTTGCATTATCAGCTAACCTCGATTCATTCTAACTGTATTAAGCAATCAGATTCATCTCTCTCTAGTGATAGGCAGTAAGGTAATCCTAGTCGGATGTAGTGCAAGTCCTAGCTAATGCTAGTCTGATGTAATGCTAGTCTGAGGTAATCCTAGTCCGCTGTAATGCTAGTCGCTAGTTGGAGGTAATGCTAGTCGGGTGTAAAGCTAGTCTGACGTAATGCCAGTCGGATGTAATGCTAGTTGGAGGTAAAGCTAGTCCGCTGTAATGCTAGTCGGAGATAAAGCTAGTAAGAGGTAATGCTAGTCGAAGGTAATGCTAGACAAAGGTAAAGCTAGTCTGACGTAATGCTAGTCGGAGGTAATGCTAGTCAGAGGAAATATCAGGATGGTTTATTGCAAAACTTAATTCTACAAAATTGATACAGAACTAAAACATGAGTTGATACATGGGTAAGAATAGTCTGGTGTAAACTCGTGCATGTAAGTGCTGCAACAGGAAACGGCAAGGCCCCCAGGATCCCCCCATTATTCCCACACTGTGAAGTCACATATGAAGCATGACTCTACTAATGAAGAATCTATCATCAGAAGGTAGCTAAAGACATCTATTACTGTAACCATGGCAACCATAGGGGCAATTATCCTGATTATCCTAATCCCATCTGTCAGCCATGCTGTATCTACCTGTGATGATTACATTTCTCCCTGTGAAACATGAAGGTTCACACCTGGGGCATGACGTCTGACACAGAATCGGTTGGAAATCAGGGGCAGTTAGATGTTCTAGCTCTTATCTGGATCTATGGGAAACATTAGTCAGGTGTCTCTATATCCCAACAGCACTTTCAGCCATTTCTGATGTGGCCAGTCTGTGACTCCAGCCGCTGGTCTGGAGCTCAAGTTTAGAAACATCTTTTGATCTTTAATGGCTAATAACAGTCTACGTCTTAGAATAAAAATACTGGCAGGAAGCGGCAAAGTATGAACGAGTCAACATGGCCAAGTCCCCACAGAATTCTCACAATATGGAATGAGAGTGGTACGCTCCAACCATGCTGACAGTGTTTTTTATAAGAGTTTATAATCAACAAAGTTTCAGATGGCCACCAGTCATAGACTGATAAAATTTCAATTAGACAGATGGTTTTTTTTAAGTACATGTAGTCAGACTTTTGACTGATAGAAACGCTAAGCAAGGTGTCACTTGTTTCATAATTAAACAATTAAAGAGTAACTATCAGGGATTAGTCCTTGCATTATCGATTCAATAAAAGAATGCACAGCCATCAAAAATTGTAAATGAAATTCTGGGCAGCACATGTCTTTGCATTGTACTTTCTGAATCATAGAGTGAGTGAGTGAGTTTGGTTTTACGCCGCTTTTAGCAATATTCCAGCAATATCACGGCGGGGGACACCAGAAATGGGCTTCACACATTGTACCCATGTCGGGAATCGAACCCGGGGCTTCGGCGTGACGAGCGAACGCTTTAACCACTAGGCTACCCGACCGCCCCTCTGAATCATAGAGAAACCCTGTCAGGAGCTTAAGTGACTTTGTCAAGCACTTTTCTTATCACAACGTTCATTGGCCAGATCGTTTTTTATTAATCCAATGACGAAGGGTCTTGCATTGATTTGTCGTTATGGTTCGTACACCACTATTTGATTTGTAAGCACATGGCATAAGCAATTTTTGTGTTTTCGACTTATCGACTTTTGCCATTGACTTATTACATTTCTTGGGTCCAAGTCATTGACCTATATTATACAGATTTTTGTGTCAAAATCACTGCTCAAGGGAGGCTCCAGGGGTTCTTTAGGTCTGTCTTACAATACTGAATCCCGAACCATCAACTTTTTCAACTCAAGTGGTCTGAGAAAGGGCGCCTTGACATTCATCCCTAATTTGAACGTGTTATGTAATGCACACCTTCAAACACTATTTAATAAAACAATAATCATTTCAGAGTACCCCTGCAAAAGACAGGTATATTATTCATGTTATTCAGTATGTATTTAAAACGTGACATAATTTCAAATGTTTACAATAATTGTCAGGAAGGGGTATCTGCCTTAACTTCCCAAGGAGCTTACTGACCCTAGGAAATAGACTCCCTCCACATGCTCCAGTACATACTGGTATCCATGGCATTCAGCTTAAACATCCTATCAAACAAAGCCCAGAAACCAGCAATTTGTTACATTACAATACTATGGTAATACTATTGATACAGTGGTACAACTTCTGCAACAAAGGAGACAAGGGCTTTAACAAGTGTAATTTTTCAAACAGTCATGCCCATAATCTTAGGATCAATAATCCTGATTATTTCCTGGTCAGAAAGTATGTTGAACATGTAAAGCTGATTATGGACTTCCTTGTTTTACGAGCCACTCCTATGTCAGTCGTACATGTCCTACTGCAGTAAGTTCCTCAACAAGCGCCAGGCTCAGATAGCTTATCAACAGGATTCAACTGAAATTGGCCCCTTGTGCAAACAAAACCTGATGATCCCCAAATTATGGCCCTGATAAAATACAAATACTGAGTCTAAGTGACAGATGCCTGACAGTGATCGACATGAAGAATGAGTCCCGAGATCATATCGACTAAGGTACTTCAGCAGGAAAGTGTGAATCATGGTGAATGAATATTGTTTAACACTGCAATCAGCATTATTCCACAATGTAAAAACGCAGCCTGTCTATAATCTGATCTGGACTAGACAAACCAGTGGCTTATCATGACATGCAATTACCCAAGTCAATAAGCCTGATCATAAGCCAGTTAAGTCGCCTCTTGATATGTACAAGCAAGACCAGATCCCTAAAGTTGCCTCCGACACAAGCATATGTTACTGGGTATCTTGTCTTACCCAGAATCTCCACAGGAGACAGTCATGAGCAAGCTGATATCCAACTTGTCAAACTTCAAGGCCACATAAAAACACGATGTAAATGTGTAATATGCATGAACATGATGAAACAGCAATTGCCTCTTGCTGAAATACCGAAGTGGCAACAAATGTGATCCCTCTCTGGATGAGCAAGAGAGGTAATCCCCAGCATGTCACGACACAACTGCTCTACTGACAACTGTTGCCCGACTCTAAGACAACACGAGTCCATGTCTGCTACAGACGAGGCGAAACTCAAATATCACACGTGGATCTTGATCAGGGGAGGGCAGGCTGGGATGACACTCGCCGTAACAGTGTCAACAAGCTCAGCCCCTCTCACTGGGTTCCACGTATTGACATTGCAGATGGACGCCGCCAGATCGGCTTGCTGAGGAATTCTAGTCACTATCAACATACACAGTATCACCATTTCTTCATCTTAAGTGACATAATCGGATAGAGATTATGCTGTTTGACTTACAGAACTATGTGGAGATGTGAAGTAGATTTCAACACACAGACACTGTCCGTCACTATTTGCACAGACTTCATCGAATCTCTCTCGACATTTTAATCGTTGTAACAAAACTGAATAAATACAAAAAAGAGTTCTATATTTGATATGTCTAAAAATAATTAACTGGTATTGTGAGTAGTTTGAGAATAGTGCTTAATGTCAACAAAGTTATTTCCAAACCAACAATACCCAATCCTATCCCTGCAATAAAATGTCCGAATACGGAGAGAATTCACACAGCAACACATCGTTAATAATATCAACCATTTGAAATGAATCACAATCTATTACCCATGATAGGATTACTGCTAAATGCCACACAACAATCCCACTGTGGGGAATACAACTCCGTAACGCCCCCTAGAGTGAGACTGAAGCAGGTTAGATCACACTAGAGCCCTACCTAGACCAGCACTTGCACACACATCAAGCCATTACTCCGAGGGTAATCAACTGACTGGCTCCATAATTGGTGTCAGAGGACGGCCTTGGGTCAGCCAAGATTTCCACAGCTTAGTTAGAGGATATAGAATCATGCTTATCCCATACCTGGACTACAGGTTGTGGATCAACAGGTATAACAACTCTCTTAGTCTAATTAGGCAGGTGAGCTGAGTAAATCAAGTTGAAAATTGCACATGTATTAAACTGTCCACTTCATGTATCCATTACCAAACACAATTACCACTAATCATTTTGACAAGCCTAATGTACAAATAGGTCAGCTCATAGATTAATCAACCAGGATTCAAAATTGAAATGTATGTCCTCTAGTTCCCCAGTGGGTAATTAATATTCTTTCATCATGGTCATACAATGCTAAATTAATCATGTTAATATGTCATGCAGTTGGTTCTGGTTTAAAAGCTTTTGTGTATTAACTTAAATAATTGAATGAGATTTAACCAATATGTATCAATACTTTAGATCCCTGTAAAAACTAATAATCTACCTTTCATTTCTGAATATTCAGGTTCTCTTTGAACCAGTATCGCCAATATTACAACCACCCTTTGTCGGATATATCACATACCTGACTTACAACCACATATATCACATATCTGACTCACAACCACATATATCACATACCTGACTTACAACCACATATATCACATACCTGACTTACAACCACATATATCACATAACTGACTATCAACTACCCTTCGTCGAATATATCACATACCTGACTTACAACCACATATATCACATACCTGACTTACACCCACATATCACATAACTGACAATCAACTACCCTTTGTCGGACCTATCACATAAATGGCTTACATCATATATCGATATATCCCATATCCGACATACAACCACTTATATCACATACCTGTTTTACAACCACATATATCACATACCTGACACCTTAACTCTTGGGCAGTTTGGCAAGGACTACAGGACTAGTGCCAATTTCTAGCTGACATGTTATCAAGTCTGCAACATTAGCCAAGTTTAGCAAAATTTTGAATGTTCTCGTAAGCTCAGCGAAAGATATTCAGTATAATAACACTAAAATTTACTGAAAATGATGTCAAAAGATCCAGAGTAGCAGATTGAGATGCCTCCATCACAGACTGGCCATCACTATTTGAATCAGTAAGTGACGCAGGGTAAGGTGCATCCCTGTGGTGACATGACTGTGTTTCAGTGGATCATGATGTAGCCGTCCACGATCAAAGATAATGCTATGATAAACCTACAGCCTAGTAGCTGATCTCAAACACATACCAGGTCAGCATGCCTCTGATTAAGTGCTGTATTCTTCAATAGCAGTTTACCCCTACACCCTCGCTAGGACAGTTTCACCGTGTATACCTCGTTACTAGCTAGCACTGTTAAACTCTATGTGATAATTCAGTTGATATTAGCGCATGCTCCTAACACTGGTCAGGACACAAACGTCTCGTCTGCTTATCACATTTATCATAAGTCAAGGGGACGTTGTCATAACACTTATGTCCAATATTACAGATTTCAGGGTACCACAGCACAGGGCTTACACAAGCTTCACAAGCTTAACGTTTAAGGTCGGTCTTGAAAAGTCCTTGAATATAGATTTTGCCTTCAAAAGGGACTTTGTGTAAGCCCAGGTGTAGCTGGTTTTCATATTGCTTCCTGAGGAATGAGCCTCGAGTTTCCTTGAGTTTCGTGACTGACACTGTAGGAAGGAAACAAACACTGAGTATACATCAGTTTAACCGTAGATAACTGTATATGTTTACAGGGCATACGTCTTCTACTGCTACCACTGTTGAATTAACGGATTCACTACCTACATCAAGTCGTGTTTTCTTGAGGAATCTCATTGTCCTGGCTGTCACAGACATGATGTAAGCCAAGCTAACAATAGCTGCCAGGTTCAGATAGAAATCTACTAACATACCAAAGTACCAGTTTAAGATTTGGGTAGAAGGTCAAGGCTTGACTTGCATCAACATTCCAAGTACCATTCATTAGTCAGTGACAAGTAGCCCAGGATTATCTTTATCACGTTAATGCCAAGGTTTGCATGGACTTGATCATAGCCACCCAAAAAACACCATGGAATATCTTATCTGACATAATACATCATGTGTTGTGATCTGTGTAGTAGAAGAATAATGGTACCCACGGTAACCGCTATCACTAGTAAAGCTCAGTACCCTGATCTCATCCATTCACAAAAAGACCAATAGGTCACATTGTACATCTGTATCCAGCAATCATACCCCAGCCAACACACTTTCAGAAGTATACACACACACACACACACACACACACCGATAGGTCACAATGTCCATCTGTATCCAGCAATCATACCCCAGCCAACACACTTTCAGAAGTACACACACACACACACACACACACACACACACACAGAGACACACACAGACACACACACACACACACACACCAATAGGTCACAATGTCCATCTGTATCCAGCAATCATACCCCAGCCAACACACTTTCAGAAGTATATATACACACACACACACACACACACACACAGACACACCAATAGGTCACATTGTCCATCTGTATCCAGCAATCATACCCCAGCCAACACACTTTCAGAAGTATACACACACACACACACACACACCAATAGGTCACAATGTCCATCTGTATCCAGCAATCATACCCCAGCCAACACACTTTCAGAAGTATACACACACACACACACACACACACACACACACACACACACACACACACACCAATAGGTCACAATGTCCATCTGTATCCAGCAATCATACCCCAGCCAACACACTTTCAGAAGTATATACACACACACAGACACACACACAGACACACCAATAGGTCACATTGTCCATCTGTATCCAGCAATCATACCCCAGCCAACACACTTTCAGAAGTATACACACACACACACACACACACACACACACACACACACACACACACACACCAATAGGTCACAATGTCCATCTGTATCCAGCAATCATACCCCAGCCAACACACTTTCAGAAGTATACACACACACACACACACACACACACACACACACACACACACACACACACACACACACAGACACACACACACACACACACACACACACACACACACACACACACAGACACACACACACACACACACCAATAGGTCACAATGTCCATCTGTATCCAGCAATCATACCCCAGCCAACACACTTTCAGAAGTTCACACACACAGACACAGACACACACAGACACACACACACACACACACACACGTCATTTCACCTTACTATATTTCGGTTACTTTCGACCATGAGACACTGCTTCTGTAACCTCTGCATACACAACATTCAAGTCATGCCTACAGCACAACACTCTCTCCTTCCTCGGCTGTCATACTGTTAGCAAAGCTAATCCTATATTTCATCAGTGAATGGAACTATCCTCTGGTAGTTGTGGTGGGCTATCAGCAGCAGGGGACGGTGTTGCAGTGATAGCAGCAGGATGAGCCTCCCATCCTGGTGCATGCTCCTGTCATATCACTTCCTGCATCAATGTCTATAACATGCCGGTGTATAACCCACGTAACCACACACATTTAAAACATTGGACTGCAGCTCTCACATGATGGATGTCTGACGCTCCATCTCGTCAGGCAAGCCTGTAGCCCTCCACGTAGATAAACTGTGTTTTGGTTCAAAATTACGACAAGCTGCATAAAACCATTATCACTTTCCACTCTGTAAAATACAGTTATTTTTAGCTGTACGGCAATACACAAGGCTTCAGCTAGGACATGAGAATGAATGGCTCTGATTTCTCTACAACCAGTACCATGTTCATAATCAGGGGACCACCATTCTGTTATCATGCTTATACACTTGACCATTGCTGATCACTTCAACCTTTACCACAAAGTCTTTGCAATAGGACTGGCAAAAAAAAGATCGATAATTGGAATTATCATCGAGGGGAAGAAATATTAACGATTATTGACATGAAAATTGCGTCATCGATAATACCTTACATAAACTATTGTGATGAAATAAAGTTTAGATTTACCAAAACAGTCTTGTTATTGTCAAAAATGTTAATTGCTGAAGATGAAAAGTAACTGTTTTTGTTATATCTCAAATGTCCACTAAGCATGCTAAGCAATCCCTGAATAAATGTGCCACCACTCACCAGTGAAAGGAAATATGTTGATTTCTTAAGGAATTTCTTTGGCTTATTTGCTCAAAGATACTTCTCTGATTTTTATCAATAAGTGAACAATATTCAGTTAACGATTATCATTCAGTCTCTGTGATCTGTATCGATAGCAAGCCCCACTTTGCAATATCCTTACTAAAGTGTACAGGGTCATACTCCAGCAGGAGACAAACTCTGAATTCCTTCTGAACTGAACCACATCACTTCTTATGTCTTTGTATATAATTGTGTCCTTGAACATGTTGAACATGCTGACTAAAAAAAACACATAACATTTTCAATAAATCTCCTTGCTAGCATAATCTTGTCAACTACTTGAAAAGTGATCTTACGAATACATACAATACAAAATAACCTGTTATTTACAGTTAGGACCAAAAGCAAATATGTTCACGGTGGATATCAGTAGCATCAAAAAGGTCTTGGTTTCGACTTGTTCAACTTCTTTCTGTCTCCACCATCTCTTTTAGCATGTGCAGCATGTTTATTGACATACTATCCACTTTCATAGTGTCGTGTCTTAACTGGCTCCCCTTATTGACATGACTGAGGACTGTCAGATATATATGCTCTACCTTCCCTTCTCCCACACAGCTCAATCCACCCTAGACTAACAATAAGATTCAACCCCAGTTAAGTATAAAGGCTATACAGTTTTACAGAGTATAATCCTATAAAGGAAACCGCAAGTCGTGTAATGTCCTGCACCTAAGAAAGGGAAGAGTCAAGTGGAATTGGGTGTTTGTTTTATGAAATACATGCTGGGGTGTCTGTAAGAAACTATGCCAATTGGATACCTGGTCTTCCCACTGTTCATCAAAGCCATCTTAGCGCTAGTGTTCATCAAAGCCATCTAAGGGCTAGTGTTCATCAAAGCCATCTAAGGGCTAGTGTTCATCAAAGCCATCTAAGGGCTAGTGTTCATCAAAGCCATCTAAGTGCTAGTGTTCATCAAAGCCATCTTAGCGCTAGTGTTCATCAAAGCCATCTTAGGGCTATGACTAAGTCCCTTCTTTCAACATATACTCAGAGCGGTTGTAGTGCAAAGATCACTTTGTCCAACAGGGTCCTGGGGTCACTTGCACAAAGCGATCTTAGCGCTAAGATGATCATAACTCCCATAATTTAATAATAATAGTCTTAGTGTTTAGATCGCTTTGTGCAAGTGGGCAGTGGTCTCAATTGCCTGCCTACCGTGTGACTGATCAATTAACTGAGCGAGTCTTAAACAGTATTTCAGCTCTATCATGACATATCAGGGAGGGAAGCCAAAGGTGATGCAGGTCTCAGACGTTTACCACTGCTGCTCAACGGACATACCAGTAATCTGTACCAGGTGCAGCATGTCCACATGATGTAGACAGCTGACCCTGTGAGCATGGTGAGAGCTGACCCTGCTGTCAGCTACTGCCCACGTCATGCAAACACCACAAGTAGAATTCATCTGTCAGCTTCTTACATCAAGTCGAGATGACAAAAATTGAGAGGTGCATAATTCATAATCTCATATCTTGATACCATTATGTTTAAGTCAAGGTGACATTGTCATAGCCCATATGTTAAAAGAGACCCCTGGACCCCCTTAATTTTAACCACTGGTATATATTGACATATATGGACATATTTCATTACAACTGTAGTCAGCAGGTCAAATCACTTTAACCACTGTTAACCTCCTATACAAGCAACAGGTACTAGGTTTGGAACTATTTCTGGAATCAACATGATCATGATTCATATCGTATCTGATGATCAATGCTTAATGTGAAACTACAATAAAATACAGAACAGGAAACACAATTAATGGGATCAGGTGGTCAGACTCACTGACGTGGTTGATGCATGTCATTATATCCCAATAGAGTGGATTGATGCTCATGATGTCAATCACTGGATTGTCTGGTCCGGGCTCAATTATTTTCAGTCCGCCATCATATAACTGGAATACTGCTGAGGGTGGCGTTGAAAAACAAACTAACAATACAGGAAACAAAACAGAACCCATATCCCACCTATCAACTTATTACCATGATAAGCAGGTGAACATGGACAGGTGAACATGGACAGGTGAGTATGGTCAGCAGGTAAACATGGACAGGTGAACATGGACCGGTGAGTATGGTCAGCAGGTAAACATGGACAGGTGAGTATGGTCAGCAGGTAAACATGGACAGGTGAACATGGACAGGTGAGTATGGTCAGCAGGTGAACATGGACAGGTGAGTATGGTCAGCAGGTAAACATGGACAGGTGAACATGGTGAGCAGGCCCTTACAAAGTTTCCCAGATTGACACTCAGTAAACATGACAAAGACTATCAATACCACTTTGTCTTAACTAGGTCAAGTATTGCAATATTTCATTTGAAATAAAAACTACTGATGCAAAGAAAACCCTTCAACTCAACATTCATAATGGACAACTGACAACTGTTGAAAACAAGAGGTGTGTATATTGGCGCAAATCCCAAATATGGTAGTTTATAATTGATTTCCAAATAAAAACCACCACTTGATGCTCTTCCAACATTGCCATACAGATCCTACACGTATACTTGAGTAATTCCACTACGAAATCCCAGTGCAAGTTTGGCATGTCAAGCTAACTTCGTAAGATATTCTCATCATGATGTGTCACACACTGTATCGCCACGAACCACACACTCTCAGGTACAGGACAGTTAAGCTTGGAGCACAGGATGGTGGCACAATACCTTCCAGTGAGTGAATGGGGAGTTGGACACACAGCGGAGATAGGCTGTGTTAAGCAGTACAACTACCCAACTGACATGGCTGATGAACAGATGGCAAACTCCCGCTCCACAGGACAATCAATACTTAGTTTAACCATATTAACAGTCTAAATGAGACATACAGTTATGCCATAGGTTGTAGTTTGGAATGTAGGTCAGATGTGACATCCCATCCCAACAGAAGGAAATCTGCAAGATATTTTTCAACTCGAGCTATGATGACACGGTTGAGCGATCATCCACTGCCAAGCCTTCAAACCATGCATGTCACACGAGTCAGCAAATTTAAAAGTAGGCGTCAGCTATTGGTGTCATATCTGGCCTAGTGTTTGATTTGAATTTGAACTCATAAAATATGTCCTTACACAAATATATGTGTGTCACTGTGACCATCAGTGACAGAGCCCTTCTGTAGCATGCACAGGGGGACTTATTATGGCTGTTACACAATGTGTTGTGACGTAACATCTATACAAAATCATGAACATTCAAAGTTTTACATGACAGGATGTATAATAATTGGCAAAACTAAAACACTAAATGGAAAAACTGCTATTTTTTTAAACATTTCAAAATGAGTATATGTACTATTTTATGTGGAAAAACAAACTTCTAAATTTGGCATTCACAATCCTGTTGGTTTGTTTCAATAAGTGTACATCAGACTTTACTTTGACTAAACTAAATACATTTGGAGGCAGTCAAAAATCAACACAAGAGTTTATGACAGCAACACCAGTTACTGAATATGAAGAGGAGACGGGGCTACAGATAAACTGCGCATTTGTTTAAAATACCCCCGAAACAATGAAGCTTTTTCAGCATGCGTAAAATGGAGCAAGTTTCTGAAACACAATTACGAGCTAATTTACTTTCCTAGTCAAGCCTACATTTAGAACTGTTTATATACATCTAAAACCTTTCACTTTTTTTAAAAATCAAAATGCTTTCTCATTTTAGGAAAAACCCAATACAGTGATGAATAGATGAGTGAAAAAATATTGGTTACCCATTGAAAAATATAATAACCGAATTAAAATAGAAACCATTTGAGTAAAAACTTAATTGCTCACAAAGTTATCTGGAGCTCTGAGGAGATATTTCAATCTCAGAATATCAGCTGAACATACAAATATGATTCTCTACCTTACAGTGTTGTTTTCGTGAGTTTTGTTTTTAGGCTAAACATCTTAACTTAGTCAAGAAGGGCAAGCGTCAGGAAACATGGCCAACGGTACTTACTAACCATGTTGTTTGCATGTCAACTGTCAAACACACCGTGACTCAGTGTATGGGATATGTTGACAAGCATTCCATTCCATTTGAAATAGTGTTTGATAGTTCCCTACTCCTTGTTTGAATGACAAGTGATAACATTATTGATAAGTTGATAGTGACAACTGCAGTGAATACAATGCCTCTTCCATCTTGTACTTCATTACTGTTAATTCTCATGTGTATACTGAAGCAACATCCATATACACGGAGACGCTGTCACATCACCTCACAGAAATAGAATGTAGCAGTTTACAAATTCTACTTCATCTATTCAAAGTTACGAGAAAACAACCAAAAGAGACACTTTAAAAACCTTTCTCCAGAAACCATGGGACCTGCTTGTGTTGATATTTCAATGCCTTTTAATCGATATCATTTCTTCTGAATCAGAAAGAAATGAAGTGTGGTTATAAATTTCCGTGTGCAGTGCACATATATTATTCTGAAAATATTTTCTCTATACCCAAAACTGACAAGATTTGTTATGTCCAAACACAATGGAACTAGCTTACAGTTACACACAAATGTAATAAAGTAATAACAGATATATGCACTGATTATTTGAAGTCCCTATGGTATAAGTATGTGATTATGCTCTACTGTTAATGAACAAACAAACAAATTTGTCTGAGTGAAGAGGCTCAGTTGACACAGCCTCCACTGCTGATTGCTGTCCTAACAATCCCGTATGTTGACAGTGCTGGTGTGTATATGATGTCGGTGTGTTCCTCACTCCACTATCTAAAGCAGGTGAATCAAATTGTCAATATTGAAGTATTTCAAAATGAACAGGAAGAAATTCTGTGGTAAACGCTAACATAAAATGACATGTAGCTTTATTGCCCCACCTAGGTGAATAACATGGTTAGTTTATTGTGTGTAGACTGTGGTGTGTACCATTAGCAACGTCCAAACTGATAAAGAACATGGGACAGTGTGAAGGAAATATTCATTAACAGTGTACGATAAACTCAAGTGATTCTTGCCATAACTCTTGTGTACAAACAGATTTAGCATGTTCAGAAGGGCCCCTCGATATATAAAAAAACCCGTTATAGCAGGAAAAACCTGAACTTTTGGACATTGTCCCAAGAATATGAAGGAAACAGAATTATAATATTGCTCTTCAATCCCTGTTTGGTATTTTTCATGATTTTTGTATTTACAACATGGGTTTGATATTTGTCCAGTATGTCTACCATTATGTTAATGGCATATATATATATATATATATATATATATATATATATATATATATATATATATATATATATATAAGTATAGCTAACTGACCTAATACTTGGGAGTCGGACATTACTGTTGTCAAGCAAAGGATATCTTACATTAACATGCTAACTACCGGTAGTCACAGTGTGGATTGCTGGCAGTTTTTAAGGGGAGAATTTAGTTACTAGTTATGCAATAAACAGTACGTGAACATAATTTCCACTTTTGTGTTACTGTATTGTACATATTCAGCGTAAGAAATTGGCACTAGTCCTATAGTCCTTCCCTAACTGCCCAATATTGAAAGTATCATAAGGACAAGTAGAAATGTGCCCTTTTTAAGGGTTATACTATATGTGATTATTATAAGGACTAGTGAACTACAACTGTTAGTTTCCACTGCAGATATTGGGTCAGTTCGTTAAAATACAGGGTGTGGTCAAATCTCATGGCTTATGTAAGCTTGGGGCTGTATATTTCATGTGTACTTATTACAGCTAGAACCATATATTAACACATCAAAATAATATTTATTATGGACAGTTTTATGTAGGTAAAAATCACCATGTACAATGGGCTCCTCAACGAACAGTTAAATAAACAAATGACTGATAATTTCATTGATTCATCGAAGCAAGTTAATATCGCTTTAACTCCATACAGATCTATTTGTTGAATCACAAAATGGTGACAAATTCAGAGAAAAGTGACAAAAGAACACTCAAACGTAGAGTGGTCAGATATAACGGTTTATTAGAATCAAGGACATTCCGACGTGTGGGGCTTATATTTCATTTTTGGCAAGAGAAACCTGTTCATATGACCATGACATTGAAAACACTGCCCCAACCACCAGGCGACATACCCAACTAGTTTGAAAGCGATTGCGTTCTAAAGCAATCTGAGATTATCCACGATACTGAAGTTGGATGAAATATGTTTATACACGGTGTAAGCCAGTTTCACCGGTAAACTCAGAGGAAATACTATTCATAAAACACTACCCAAAGTGGGAACACACCTACCTTGATTCCTACACCGGGATCGGTTATACACACGACCTGTCGCCAAACGACGCAATCAGGTGATTAGTAATAATTTCAATGACGGCCTGTATGTCTCGTATCCCGAAAACAACAATAACATACAGATCTATTCATATAATCCAGTAGTATCGAAGGACATAGTTGAAATCTGTGTCATATCGAAACCTGCCTCCATTACAAGAACCTGACGGCGGTTACAAATTTGCGCTTCCGCTCACGACAGGATAAATAGTTCTACGTTTAGGGGTAATCTTTATGTCGCGTAGCATGAATAAAAACTTTTTATATGTGTACACTTTGACTCAGTTAGTGTAAAGAATGTCTATATATGAAAAATATGACAGTATCTTCTTCTTAGAATAAGTGGGTTACGCGCGGAAGGATACTCGAAAGATTTGTGGTGCTGCCATCTATGAAAGGAGAACGTAACTTCGCCGATCTCGTTCACCGGGTTGAGATATCACTATCGAAAAAATGTCAATGTGTCATTTTCTTTCATCGAAACTTTACTGATGGGTTTAAAGATGAAGATCTATTTAATGTTGCAAGTTTGTGTTATTGACTATTCAAGGATGGTATTTTAGTTGAGAAATTAGTTTCGGATAGATATATTCGTTCACAAGCCGGTAGCCTACAAGTTCCTCAAACAAGGGGCGGTGGTCACATGCAAGTGGTTTGAACGTTCGCGCTCGTAACACGAAAAGACTGAGTTCGATACCCAAAATGACAACATTTGTGTGAAGTCTCGCATTCATACTTCAATCGTTTTATTAAAGGATTTCAAATCCAGGCACCAGCAATAATGTACTTTACATACGTATTGATGTATGTGAGGAAATCTGTACATTTGTCATTTTTTGTAAGCTATTTAGGCCTCGTTGGGACTTATACGACGCTTTTAGCAATATTCCAGCAATGCCATGGGGGAGGAAGGGGGTGTGGGCTGGGCCTATTTAAGTTTCTACTTTGCTAATTAAATTACAAGACATCTATATTTTACAAGTCATTTCGTCGATTTGCTGAGGTATGTATTTCAGTACCAAGAGGCCTCTAGCTCATTTATGACAGGCCATTATTCAAATAATGTAAATTCCCTGTAACTTTTTAATCACGAATTACTACTGCAACATGTTTCAATTAGTGCAGTGTGCACGATGACGTCGTAGAGATTATTATACGAGCATGTGTGTCATACTGATTTTACGAAAATAGTGTCAGAATTCTTGTATTTCCCGAGATCGAGGGTAATACACGAATTCTTACATGAGTTTTGTAAAATCAGTGAGTGAGTTGGGTTTTAACATTATTCCAGTTATATCACGGCGTGTCAGCTTAATGTGGGAGGAAAGCCCGAAGTGATGCAGGTCTCAGACGTTTACCACTTCGGTTAAACCCACGAGCATGGGTATGGTGCTGACAAACGCAGAAACATAATCGGGGCGAACCGGGATTCGAATCGTAAAATCAGTGTGACACGCATGTGAGTGTAATAATTTTTTTATTACCCATTATTTCTTAATCCTTTTGAGCTCCCTTTTAAAAAATGCAGTGATCACCACCGCTGTCTAAGAAAACCACAACTTGAATGACGTCAACGAGCTTCAGCTTTGGCATCGTTTTTAGTGTGAACTATTGTATCTTTAACCCTTGGGCATTAAATAAGTATATGTTCGGCACGCTATAGCTAACATCATGTGCTGCTAGGTCCACCTTGAACATCCGGGTAGGATTTGGTCTTCAGCAACCCCAATGCTTGTCGTAAGTGGCGACTAATGGTATGGTCAGGCTCGCTGACTTGGTGGATAAATGTCTTCGTTTCCAAACTGCGTAGCACGATGCTCATGATTATTTACAGACCGCCGTCATATAGCTGGAATATTGCCTAGTGCGGCGTTAAACAACAAACAAATAAACAAACAGAAACCACAATAAGAAATACCTTTGGGATAAAAACAATATAAGTGTATCCTCAGCTATAACGTGTTCATGCATCGGATTTTACAGAAAATAATCTCGAAGAAATGTTGCACACCTACGTTCTTATTCCTCATGTATTACATTATCTGTAATGCACAGTGTCTGTTATTTAAATATGTAAATATTAAGGATAAGATATATGGATGAACATTTGCTTTATTATAATTAGGAGCGAAGTTTCGGTGTAGGTTCTAACACCGTTATCAAGCAAGTGATGTACATAGTATGGTTGAAAAGTATATATATGCAGGTAATAGGAGGCAGTGTTTATACAATAACAGATGACATATATTACCTGCATAAACATTAATTATGGGGAAACAGGTAGCCCAGTCGTCCAGGGCGACGCCCCTTATGTCAGGATACTGTGAGTTTGGGTCCGAATACAAAGTCCATCCTGGTTATTGTTCTTGGTGTGACTGCACCAAACTTGTGCCTGTGGACAGGGTCTTAACCTGCCATCGCCTCACTTGATATAAACAAGACATACTGTTCAAAGCGGCGTTAAACTCACTCATTCACTTAGGACATGGTTTAAAAATACCGTTATGGGTGTGTCAGTGCATCTTTTGATTTATGACAGCAAAGTATATCTAACACGCGCACGCACACATATATATATACACGCGCGCCATACAGAACGTCATCTTGCACGCGGTCTGTAAATAACCGAGTACAATTGTAGAAAAGGAGGCATGGATGACCCGATAGTCTATAGGGTTGTGTAGAGTTGCGTCCCTTAGGTGTGCCCGAACCCTATGATTGTAGGTTCGAATCCAGGAGGCGCCCTCATTATGTTTCCTTGTTTGTCAGCACCAACTCCGTGTTCGTGTGTTCTGCTTTCGGCTGTTCTGCTTTCCTCCCACATTCCTCTGACACACCATGATATAACTGGAATACTGTCACAAGCGGCGTTAACCCCAACTCACTCATATCGCATACATGTTTGACATATCATTAACTATAAAGAGAAAATCTACACGTGTGTCCCAACAACAAGAAGGCATTTCATAACTGCAGCTGTGTGTATGGGACAAGGTGAAACCCTTGAAATCTTGTGTTTCGATGATACAAAATATCTTTTGTTTGGGGCGGGGTGAACCTCATGAATCATATTTTGACCTATGCAAACTCAGTTGGAATCCCCCTGTTGTTGAGCGGCCGATATCTGCGCACGAGTCTTGTATTCTCAGTGGAGACATCAATACCCAGAAACCAACATGGCACATAACATACTAAAAAATCCCCAATGTAAATCAACAGGTGTCTTACTACAATTATGGGTGCAGGCTAAAACGGCACCTCAGCAAAACGTCACCGATTTCTCTGGCGAGAACGGCACCGCATTTGGCGTAAACGGCTACTATGTGTCGGGCGAAAACGGCACCTCTATTTTTAAGAACGATAACAACGATTTTTGTAGTAATATATAGGGTATTTGATGTATTTACATGTCATTTGATGTATGTGATGTATTTACATTGTATTTCCCGTTTTCACAGATAAGTAAATATATACAGTTTTGTGGCATGTCTATCGTCAACATCATCATCATCATGCTCTTCACAATATTGGTCCATGTACAACCGAACATTGTGAGAGTACTTGGGTCAGGGAGAGATCTCCATCTCCATCCTATAGTTGGAGTAGAGGCTAATTTCTAATGTAAACTTGTTTTAACATCTCACAATTATTGGCGTTTGCAAGTTACAATGTAAGTTTAATATGATTTATTTGACCAAGGTAAAAAAAAAAATAAGGTGCCGTTTTCGCTGGAGTCGAGGTGCCGTTTTCGCCCGGTGACACATTTTTGCAAGGGGCCATTTTCTCAATATATTTTCCATAATATAACCCCTCCGCCGGTATCCGTACCCTGACTACGCTATAGTAGCTATACCTTGCTCAGTAGTCTGTCTTACAGACCCTGATACAAATATATCAAATGCAAGTCTATAATGTATGGCAAGTCTAGATTTCTGCAGTATCTGAAAATGAAGAGAGTCTCTGGGCCCCTTTTTATTAAATTTCATTAACATAATGTAACAACTATTTTTTTCTGTACGATATGTTCATTTCAGAGACTAGATGATACTACTAGATGTCTACTTGCTCAGTACATTGGTACTGAAATGAAAACGTGGTTTCTGGAAGAACTTGTTTTTTTAATTTTATTTTAGTACCAGTGACACCTTTTGTTTTTAAAATTACCGTACTTGAGCCAGTATGGTAACCAATATCACATAAACAGAGACACAGACAACAGGAGAACCTCTGGGGAAGTCCGGATAATTCCTGATCTGGATTCTATATGTACCCAGCCTGACCCCAGCTTAAATCAGAATGACTCTTCATAGGAATTGTTCCTGAAAGTTATAACTGTTATTTGAGTAGCCCTGGCTCGTTTAAGTTCACACCAATTACAATAGAGACATGAAGATGTATTCGACAACCACAAGAATTGCGAATATGCTAATTGTGTAGCTATAACTCTATTGAAGATTTAATTTTGTTATGATTTGCAATGCTTATAATGCTATAAGATAAAAACATATTTGTTAAAAATTGTATGTTTAATATTAAGCATCTCGTAAATTTAATGAGCTGATGGAACATTTTCTGGATAAACTTCTGCACCTTCGAAACAACAATAACTAAATCTCTTCTGATTTGTTATTTTTGTTTCTCCAAAATTTGGGGCCATTTCCACAAAATATTTGGGCAATTTTCTCCAAATTGTCTGGGGCCATTGTCTGCCGCGGAGTATCAACCCACTACCTGTGTACATTGTTCGTATAATTTGACCATTATGCAATTTGTATTAACCAAGATGGCCGCCGGTAGTCGAGTTTTGTTATAAGTATTTATGTGTCATTGTTCAGAGAGAAAATGACAAGTGCTCTGATAGTAAAGAAGGAAGAGACACAGACCATGAGGTAGGCACCCAGATGTCCATCGATTAAAATTGATGACATGGGCATGACAGCAGTTAACAATGACCGAAACAACGAAAATACCAGGTCTTTGTAAAGACCTTTAGTTTTCGTGCATAGTGTACGTTATGATATGTAAGATAGCAACGCGATAAATCGCAAAGAACACTGAAGAACGAAGCGTGGTTTATTTCACGACAAAACAATGTTCAGTAAGACTTTCGCCAGTATACCCCCTACGTATATATATTATATAATTGAAAGGATTGAACGGCACTGCATACATATAAACTTTTGGGAGGAGGGATACGGGCGGAAGTCTTTCCTATCGTACAATAAAACACTGCGCCTCTCAATGTTTCTTCTCACTGCAGTGTTTTATTCTATGATAAACAACGACCACAAGTCATTTATTTCTTGAATAATGTTTTCGATAAACTATTAACATGAACACAAATAGTCACTTACTCTGAGATTGGGTTAGGGTAAGAGTTTAGATTTTGACCTAGTATTCATTAATAATGACGGTGGAAAGCCACACACCGACATGGATGTTGAGGATGCCAAAGTGTATCATAAGTATGTAATGTCTAACCTAAACACTCTCCATAAGGCTGGGATGAGTCCAAATTTACTACCTGGGTACCCCCTATTACCCGACCCTATCTGGTACCCTCTGAAGGTCTCAAGAGAGGTAAAAACTGTCTGATTGGGAAAAGTTTGACCGTAGCCCTGGCAAAATGTATTTAGATACACGTATAAAACGGTCTGGTCATGCATACACTGATGTTTACTGCATGAAGTTTTATCTTTTTATCAAACATATAAAAGTCAGAAGGAATGGGTGCATAGTCAGAAAGAAATGGGAACATTAGTGACTTGTAGTGTGACCATTGAGTTTTAGATACATTTTGTCATAAAACAATATAGCATGTGACTAACCACAGGTCCGGGTAGTCCTGTGAGTACCAGGGTCCTGCTCAGTAACCAGCCGACCCAAGCCCTAACATCCACTATTGCGGAATATACTGTTTTGAAATGTTTCAGGCACAAGCTTCAGAAATTTGGTTTCTGGGATAGCAAAAGACGACTAAAGCAGCTATCTGCAGAATATGTTGCTATTCCAATCACTGTAGATGCCCTCAGTTGGACGGACCTGGGGCTTCATGACAGGTGCCCTCCATGTCAGGTGATAACATCAAAACAAAAGGAGTTAATAAGCAATAGTCACTTTCTTATAGATACCATTTGTGACTGTCTATTTTAATTTTAAGAATTAATTGTAATTACGAATTCTGGTAATTGGTCAGATAAATACTTTTGTTCAGTCTGTGTTAAAAACTTTTTAGTCAACTACCCTGAAAATGTGTGCATAATTTTCATTGTATTTTAGTCTTGGTTTATGAACAAGTATAATGTGATCTTACTAGACGAGACAAAATTTTACCAGACTCGGGCTTTGGACTTGTCGCTGCCTGCTTATTAAAAATGACTTTCTACTTTGCTGTTATAGACTGATACTCATCTGTCTGTAATGTCTGTTAAATATGTGTACCAAAACGTTTATAACGATCATACTTCAGAATTAGTAAGTTAATTATATGTGGATTCTAAATCAAAGAGAGATCCTCTGTTTCATTGATACTTAAATGCAGTGTTATTATTTTATACACTAAACTCAAATGGTCAGTGGTCACAATTATCATTTCTCCATGTTACTACAGGTAAAGGAAGTGGATCTTGCCCCATCAAAGACATCACGCCTGGAGCCTCCAGCTGACAACCTCAAGAGACATGTAGCACGATTCCTGACTGACTCAGGCAGAGTTGTCTCCCCTGAACTACTGGCAGATTTGCCATCTCACTGGGAGAAACACGGAGACCTCATCCTGTTTTCCAACTCGGCCTTCACCAGTGATGTTTGGTCCCAGCTAGGTGAGCTGGACAACAGCTTCTGTAGCAAGACTTAGACCTGTGATCTAAATGTGCTTCCTCCCATCACATTCTTGCAAGAAAAAACTAATACAAAAGTCTTTAGAGTCAGTAGATTTAACCAAACATTAAACCTATCTAAGCCTGATGATAATACCCGTAATCCAGTCTCATTAAAATCAGATCCCAGTTCTCACTACCGCTAAACAAAGATCTGAGGACATCCCATAATGGGACACATCAGAACTACCTTTCATCCGCCCAATCAGAGCGTCGCTTACCAGATCATAAAAGTGACATTCAGAATGTGATTTCTGATCATGCAACTTCGAAAGATTAACATGGGGTTTTCCGAATGACAGTTACAGGCTTCATGACTGAATCCATGTAATCTATTGCCATTCCCGAATGTTTGTTTGTTCTGTTTTCAAATTTGTAATTGAGAATTTGTCAAAATATGTTTCAAAGCATAGCCAGTTTGAAATTTGTGCTGCAAAGCACGGGAAAGCTGCCTTCTGATTGGCTAATGTCGACTTCTTGTCAGTCATTCCATTGGTCAGACAAAATTCCTGAAAGGTCAGTCTGATGTGACCCATGATGGGATGTCCTCAGATCTTTGTTTAGTGGTAACTAAACTGAAACACTATTCAGAGGGATGAGGAAGGAGTAAGCATATACTCCAAAACGTGTTCCTCATAATAAAGCAGTTGACATCCACAAATTCTCTTCCTCATGCGTATCACTTCTAAATGCCTGATGTTACCAAGGAACAGTTTTCCTACCATCTGTTCCATCTTTTCCAGGCTCTCCACTATGGAAGGTAGTGTGTCAGTGTCTAGTTGGCTCACGTCTCGCCAGGAAGTCCAGCATCTCGGCGGATGGCTTCCGTAGCCCCCAGGTGGCGCTGCTGTATGGAGACAATGGCTGGGTGGAGCATGTTGACAATGGCATCAGGCAAGGGAGACAACTCAAACCTTTATTTCATATCTGTAAATCTGCTGCTATCATGCTCTGAGGTAGTTGCAGTAAACTTGGCCTACAAAAAACATTACCACTGCTACCTCAAGTTAATACTACTACCACCATAAAAGACTGGAGATTTTCATCATTGTCAAACTGAAAGAATCCCATCTGATTCAATTTTACCACAATAACCACTTGTCAACCACCCCTCTCCATAAGCTGATGACTTGCCTTGGAATGAAAAACAAATGTATGAAACAAACTGCCGAATGCCTCACATTCAAAGGTTTGGAAGAAATAATGTTATTGTGTCTTGTGGCATGAAGTAAGAGTAACTTCCTCAACACTGATTTGAGTATTGAGCTGATGTCCGGGTGATTTCTACAGGTACAGTTACGACGTGACACGCTGCATGTTTAGCATTGGAAACATCACCGAGAAACTCCGTGTTGGACAGATGGCTTGCAAGGGGGAGACTGTGGTGGATCTGTATGCAGGTAGGGCTGATTGTAGTCACGTCACAGCAGCCACACCTAGAGAAGCGAGACACCTGGAAACACGAGTCACACCTGGAAACACGAGTCACACCTGGAAACACAAGTCACATCTGGAGATGCTAGTCACACCTGGAGATGCTAGTCACACTGGTCACACCTGGAAACACGAGTCACACCTGGAAACACGAGTCACACCTGGAAACACAAGTCACACCTGGAAACACAAGTCACACCTGGAAACACTAGTCTCACCCAGAATCAAAAACACGAGTCACACCTGGAAACAAAAGTCACACCTGGAAACACGAGTCTCAACCGGAATCAAAAACACGAGTCACACCTGGAAACACTAGTCACACCTGGAAACACTAGTCACACCTGGAAACACAAGTCACACCTGGAAAGACTAGTCTCACCCAGAATCAAAATCACGAGTCACACCTGGAAACAAAAGTCACACCTGGAAACACGAGTCTCACCCGGAATCAAAAACACTTGTCACACCTGGAAACACTAGTCACACCTGGAAACACGAGTCACAGCTGGAAACACGAGTCACAGCTGGAAACACTAGTCACACCTGGAAACACTAGTCACACCTGGAAACACTAGTCACACCTGGAAACACAAGTCACACCTGGAAACACAAGTCACACCTGGAAACACAAGTCACACCTGGAAACACTAGTCTCACACAGAATCAAAAACACTAGTCACATCTGGAAACACTAGTCACACCTTGAAACATGAGTCACACTAGTCACACTGAAAACACTAGTCACACCTGGAAACACGAGTCATACCTGGAAACACAAGTCACACCTGGAAACACTAGTCACACCTGGAAACACAAGTCACACCTGGAGATGCTAGTCACACCTGGAGATGCTAGTCACACTAGTCACACCTGGAAACACTAGTCACACCTGGAAACACTAGTCACACCTGGAAACACTAGTCACACCTGGAAACACGAGTCACACATGGAAACACTAGTCACACCTGGAAACACTAGTCACACCTGGAAACACTAGTCACACCTGGAAACTGGAAAAACAAGTCACACCTGGAGATGCTAGTCACACCTGGAGATGCTAGTCACACTAGTCACACCTGGAAACACTAGTCACACCTGGAAACACTAGTCACACCTGGAAACACTAGTCACACCTGGAAACACGAGTCACACCTTGAAACACTAGTCACACCTGGAAACACTAGTCACACCTGAAAACACTAGTCAAACCTGGAAACACTAGTCTCACCTGGAAACACAAGTCACACCTGGAAACACTAGTCACACCTGGAAACACTAGTCACACCTGGAAACACTAGTCACACATGGAAGCACGAGTCACACATGGAAACACTAGTCTCACCCAGAATCAGAAACACAAGTCGTACCTGGAAACACTAGTCACACCTGGAAACACTAGTCACACCTTGAAACACTACTCTCACCTGGAAACACTAGTCATACCTGGAAACACTAATCACACCTGGAAACACACCTGGAGATGCTAGTCACACTAGTCACACCTGGAAACACTTGTCACACCTGGAAACACTAGTCACACCTGGAAACACTAGTAACACCTGGAAACATGAGTCACACCTGGAAACACAAGTCACACCTGGAAACACGAGTCACACCTGGAAACACTAGTCACACCTGGAAACACAAGTCACACCTGGAAACACAAGTCACACCTGGAAACACAAGTCACACCTGGAAACACTAGTCACACATGGAAGCACGAGTCACACATGGAAACACTAGTCTCACCCAGAATCAGAAACACTAGTCGTACCTGGAAACACTAGTCACACCTGGAAACACTAGTCACACCTTGAAACACTACTCTCACCTGGAAACACTAGTCATACCTGGAAACACTAATCACACCTGGAAACACACCTGGAGATGCTAGTCACACTAGTCACACCTGGAAACACTTGTCACACCTGGAAACACTAGTCACACCTGGAAACACTAGTAACACCTGGAAACACGAGTCACACCTTGAAACACTAGTCACACCTGGAAACACAAGTCACACCTGGAAACATGAGTCACACCTGGAAACACAAGTCACACCTGGAAACACGAGTCACACCTGGAAACACTAGTCACACCTGGAAACACAAGTCACACCTGGAGATGCTAGTCACACCTGGAGATGCTAGTCACACTAGTCACACCTGGAAACACTAGTCACACCTGGAAACACAAGTCACACCTGGAAACACTAGTCACACCTGGAAACACGAGTCACACATGGAAACACTAGTCACACCTGGAAACACTAGTCACACCTGGAAACACTAGTCACACCTTGAAACATGAGTCACACTAGTCACACTGAAAACACTAGTCACACCTGGAAACACGAGTCATACCTGGAAACACAAGTCACACCTGGAAACACTAGTCACACCTGGAAACACAAGTCACACCTGGAGATGCTAGTCACACCTGGAGATGCTAGTCACACTAGTCACACCTGGAAACACTAGTCACACCTGGAAACACAAGTCACACCTGGAAACACTAGTCACACCTGGAAACACGAGTCACACATGGAAACACTAGTCACACCTGGAAACACTAGTCACACCTGGAAACACTAGTCACACCTGGAAACTGGAAACACAAGTCACACCTGGGGATGCTAATCACACCTGGAGATGCTAGTCACACTAGTCACACCTGGAAAACACCTGGAAACACTAGTCACACCTGGAAACACTAGTCACACCTGGAAACACGAGTCACACATGGAAACACTAGTCACACCTGGAAACACTAGTCACACCTGAAAACACTAGTCAAACCTGGAAACACTAGTCTCACCTGGAAACACAAGTCACACCTGGAAACACTAGTCACACCTGGAAACACTAGTCACACCTGGAAAGACTAGTCACACATGGAAGCACGAGTCACACATGGAAACACTAGTCTCACCCAGAATCAGAAACACTAGTCGTACCTGGAAACACTAGTCACACCTGGAAACACTAGTCACACCTTGAAACACTAGTCATACCTAGGAACACTAATCACACCTGGAAACACAAGTCACACCTGGAGATGCTAGTCACACCTGGAGATGCTAGTCACACTAGTCACACCTGGAAACACTTGTCACACCTGGAAACACTAGTCACACCTGGAAACACTAGTCATACCTAGGAACACTAATCACACCTGGAAACACAAGTCACACCTGGAGATGCTAGTCACACCTGGAGATGCTAGTCACACTAGTCACACCTGGAAACACTTGTCACACCTGGAAACACTTGTCACACCTTGAAACACTAGTCACACCTGGAAACACAAGTCACACCTGGAAACATGAGTCACACCTGGAAACACAAGTCACACCTGGAAACACGAGTCACACCTGGAAACACTAGTCACACCTGGAAACACAAGTCACACCTGGAAACACAAGTCACACCTGGAAACACAAGTCACACCTGGAAACACTAGTCTCACACAGAATCAAAAACACTAGTCACACCTGGAAACACTAGTCACACCTTGAAACATGAGTCACACTAGTCACACTGAAAACACTAGTCACACCTGGAAACACGAGTCATACCTGGAAACACAAGTCACACCTGGAAACACTAGTCACACCTGGAAACACAAGTCACACCTGGAGATGCTAGTCACACCTGGAGATGCTAGTCACACTAGTCACACCTGGAAACACTAGTCACACCTGGAAACACTAGTCACACCTGGAAACACGAGTCACACATGGAAACACTAGTCACACCTGGAAACACTAGTCACACCTGGAAACACTAGTCACACCTGGAAACTGGAAACACAAGTCACACCTGGAGATGCTAGTCACACCTGGAGATGCTAGTCACACTAGTCACACCTGGAAACACTAGTCACACCTGGAAACACGAGTCACACCTGGAAACACTAGTCACACCTGGAAACACTAGTCACACCTGGAAACACTAGTAACACCTGGAAACACGAGTCACACCTGGAAACACGAGTCACACCTGGAAACACAAGTCACACCTGGAAACACGAGTCACACCTGGAAACACGAGTCACACATGGAAACACTAGTCACACCTGGAAACACAAGTCACACCTGGAAACATGAGTCACACTAGTCACACCTGGAAACACTAGTCACACCTGGAAACACAAGTCACACCTGGAAACACAAGTCACACCTGGAAACACAAGTCACACCTGGAAACACGAGTCACACCTGGAAACATGAGTCACACCTGGAAACACTAGTCACACCTGGAAACACTAGTCATACCTGGAAACACTAATCACACCTGGAAACACAAGTCACACCTGGAGATGCTAGTCACACCTGGAGATGCTAGTCACACTAGTCACACCTGGAAACACTTGTCACACCTGGAAACACTAGTCACACCTGGAAACACTAGTAACACCTGGAAACACGAGTCACACCTTGAAACACTAGTCACACCTGGAAACACAAGTCACACCTGGAAACATGAGTCACACCTGGAAACACAAGTCACACCTGGAAACACGAGTCACACCTGGAAACACGAGTCACACCTGGAAACACGAGTCACACATGGAAACACTAGTCACACCTGGAAACACAAGTCACACCTGGAAACATGAGTCACACTAGTCACACCTGGAAACACTAGTCACACCTGGAAACACAAGTCACACCTGGAAACACAAGTCACACCTGGAAACACGAGTCACACCTGGAAACATGAGTCACACTAGTCACACCTGAAAACACTAGTCACACCTGGAAACACTAGTCACACCTTGAAACACAAGTCACACCTGGAAACATGAGTCACACTAGTCACACCTGGAAACACGAGTCACACCTGGAAACATGAGTCACACTAGTCACACCTGAAAACACTAGTCACACCTGGAAACACGAGGCACACATGGAAACACGAGTCACACATGGAAACACTACTCTCACCTGGAAACACAAGTCACACCTGAAAACACAAGTCACACCTGGAAACACTAGTCACACATGGAAACACGAGTCACACCTGGAAACACTAGTCACACCTTGAAACACAAGTCACACCTGGAAACATGAGTCACACTAGTCACACCTGGAAACACTAGTCACACCTGGAAACACTAGTCACACCTGGAAACACTAGTCACACATGGAAACACTAGTCACACATGGAAACACTAGTCACACATGGAAACACTAGTCACACATGGAAACACGAGTCACACCTGGAAACACGAGTCACACCTGGAAACACGAGTCACACATGGAAACACTAGTCACACCTGGAAACACAAGTCACACCTGGAAACATGAGTCACACTAGTCACACCTGGAAACACTAGTCACACCTGGAAACACAAGTCACACCTGGAAACACAAGTCACACCTGGAAACACAAGTCACACCTGGAAACACGAGTCACACCTGGAAACATGAGTCACACCTGGAAACACTAGTCACACCTGGAAACACTAGTCATACCTGGAAACACTAATCACACCTGGAAACACAAGTCACACCTGGAGATGCTAGTCACACCTGGAGATGCTAGTCACACTAGTCACACCTGGAAACACTTGTCACACCTGGAAACACTAGTCACACCTGGAAACACAAGTCACACCTGGAAACACGAGTCACACCTGGAAACACGAGTCACACCTGGAAACACGAGTCACACATGGAAACACTAGTCACACCTGGAAACACAAGTCACACCTGGAAACATGAGTCACACTAGTCACACCTGGAAACACTAGTCACACCTGGAAACACAAGTCACACCTGGAAACACAAGTCACACCTGGAAACACGAGTCACACCTGGAAACATGAGTCACACTAGTCACACCTGAAAACACTAGTCACACCTGGAAACACTAGTCACACCTTGAAACACAAGTCACACCTGGAAACATGAGTCACACTAGTCACACCTGGAAACACGAGTCACACCTGGAAACATGAGTCACACTAGTCACACCTGAAAACACTAGTCACACCTGGAAACACGAGGCACACATGGAAACACGAGTCACACATGGAAACACTACTCTCACCTGGAAACACAAGTCACACCTGAAAACACAAGTCACACCTGGAAACACTAGTCACACATGGAAACACGAGTCACACCTGGAAACACTAGTCACACCTTGAAACACAAGTCACACCTGGAAACATGAGTCACACTAGTCACACCTGGAAACACTAGTCACACCTGGAAACACTAGTCACACCTGGAAACACTAGTCACACATGGAAACACTAGTCACACATGGAAACACTAGTCACACATGGAAACACTAGTCACACATGGAAACACGAGTCACACCTGGAAACACGAGTCACACCTGGAAACATGAGTCACACTAGTCACACCTGAAAACACTAGTCACACCTGGAAACACGAGGCACACATGGAAACACGAGTCACACATGGAAACACTACTCTCACCTGGAAACACAAGTCACACCTGAAAACACAAGTCACACCTGGAAACAGGAGTCACACATGGAAACACTAGTCACACCTGGAAACACGAGTCATACCTGGAAACACTAGTCACACCTGGAAACACTAGTCACACCTGGAAACACAAGTCACACCTGGAGATGCTAGTCACACCTGGAGATGCTAGTCACACTTGTCACACCTGGAAACACTAGTCACACCTGGAAACACTAGTCACACCTGGAAACACTAGTCACACCTGAAAACACGAGTCACACCTGGAAACACGAGTCACACATGGAAACACTAGTCACACCTGGAAACACTAGTCACACCTGGAAACACTAGTCACACCTGGAAACTGGAAACACAAGTCACACCTGGAGATGCTAGTCACACCTGGATATGCTAGTCACACTAGTCACACCTGGAAACACTAGTCACACCTGGAAACACTAGTCACACCTGGAAACACGAGTCACACCTGGAAACACTAGTCACACCTGGAAACACTAGTCACACCTGGAAACACTAGTCTCACCTGGGAACACAAGTCACACCTGGAAACACTAGTCACACCTGGAAACACTAGTCACACCTGGAAAGACTAGTCACACATGGAAGCACGAGTCACACATGGAAACACTAGTCTCACCCAGAATCAGAAACACTAGTCGTACCTGGAAACACTAGTCACACCTGGAAACACTAGTCACACCTTGAAACACTACTCTCACCTGGAAACACTAGTCATACCTGGAAACACTAATCACACCTGGAAACACAAGTCACACCTGGAGATGCTAGTCACACCTGGAGATGCTAGTCACACTAGTCACACCTGGAAACACTTGTCACACCTGGAAACACTAGTAACACCTGGAAACACGAGTCACACCTGGAAACACTAGTCACACCTGGAAACACAAGTCACACCTGGAAACATGAGTCACACCTGGAAACACAAGTCACACCTGGAAACACGAGTCACACCTGGAAACACGAGTCACACCTGGAAACACGAGTCAGACATGGAAACACTAGTCACACCTGGAAACAAAAGTCACACCTGGAAACATGAGTCACACTAGTCACACCTGGAAACACTAGTCACACCTGGAAACACAAGTCACACCTGGAAACACAAGTCACACCTGGAAACACGAGTAACACCTGGAAACATGAGTCACACTAGTCACACCTGAAAACACGAGTCACACCTGGAAACACTAGTCACACCTGGAAACACAAGTCACACCTGGAAACATGAGTCACACTAGTCACACCTGGAAACACGAGTCACACCTGGAAACACTAGTCACACCTGGAAACACAAGTCACACCTGGAAACATGAGTCACACTAGTCACACCTGGAAACACTAGTCACACCTGGAAACACTTGTCACACCTGGAAACACTAGTAACACGAGTCACACCTGGAAACACTAGTCACACCTGGAAACACAAGTAACACAAGTCACACCTGGAAACATAAGTCACACCTGGAAACACAAGTCATAGCTGGAAACACAAGTCACACCTGGAAACACTTGTCACACCTGGAAACACTTGTCACACCTGGAAACACAAGTCACACCTGGAAACACTTGTCACACCTGGAAACACTTGTCACACCTGGAAACACAAGTCACACCTGGAAACACAAGTCACACCTGGAAACACAAGTCACACCTGGAAACACTTGTCACACCTGGAAACACAAGTAACACCTGGAAACACTTGTCACACCTGGAAACACTAGTAACACGAGTCACACCTGGAAACACAAGTCACACCTGGAAACACAAGTAACACAAGTCACACCTGGAAACACTAGTAACACAAGTCACACCTGGAAACACTTGTCACACCTGGAAACACAAGTAACACCTGGAAACACTACTCTCACCTGGAAACACTTGTCACACCTGGAAACACAAGTCACACCTGGAAACACAAGTCACACCTGGAAACACTAGTCACACCTGGAGATGCTAGTCACACCTGGAAACATGAGTCACACCTGGAAACACTTGTCACACCTGGAAACACAAGTCACACCTGGAAACACAAGTCACACCTGGAAACACTTGTCACACCTGGAAACACTAGTCACAGCTGGAAACACAAGTCACAGCTGGAAACACTAGTAACACGAGTCACACCTGGAAACACTAGTCACACTTGTCACACCTGGAAACACTTGTCACACCTGGAAACACTAGTCACACCCGGAAACACTAGTCATACCTGGAAACACTAGTCACACCTGGAAACACTACTCTCACCTGGAAACACAAGTCACACCTGCAAACACTAGTCACATCTGGAAACACTAGTCACACCTGGAAACACTTGTCACACCTGGAAACACAAGTCACACCTGGAAACACTTGTCACACCTGCAAACACTAGTCACATCTGGAAACACTAGTCACACCTGGAAACACTAGTCACACCTGGAAACACAAGTCACACCTGGAAACACTTGTCACACCTCAAAACACGAGTCACAGTGCTTGATGAATACTGAATTCTGATTGATGGATGTAATTGATTGACATCATGCTGTATTGACTGTGACATTCATAGTGGGGTGTGGGGCCACAAAGGTGACAGCTGTGGTTGTTGGAGTGAGTGAGTGAGTGAGTTTGATTTTACGCCGCTTTTAGCAATATTCCAGCAATATCACGGCGGGGGACACCAGAAATGGGCTTCACACATTGTGTGGTTGTTGGAAATACCATACCCAGATCAACAACATGTGTAACAGTAAGACTGCTTTGTGACTCAGTGTTACAAATTGACACCAGTCCTGTAGTCCTTGTCAAAGTGCCCAATGGTTAAGGTATGATAAGGATTAGTAGAAATTTGTCATGTTTAAGGGTTTTCCTTTATGTTATCATTATAAGGACTCCTTCCAAATTATGTCATAGTTTGAGGTACACTCCCCAATGCTTGTTATTTAGTTGTGCGATCCCCTACAAGTTGTTTTTGTAAATGACCCGTTTTCTGAGGTGTGAGTCTTGTCCAGTTCTCTGACTGAGCTGTAATGTTGTGATGTGTTTGTAGGCATCGGCTACTTCACCCTCCCCTACCTGGTGCACGCCGGCGCAGGCCGAGTCATTGCCTGTGAATGGAACCCTGCGTCTGTAGATGCCCTCCGCCGCAACCTGCACCTCAACCGTGTACTGGACAGGTGTACTGTGTACATAGGGGATAACAGACAGGTGAGTTTCCTGGGAGAGGGAGGTATGTTGTGTACCTGGGGAACAGATCAGTGGAGAGGGAGGTACGTTGTGTACCTGGGGAACAGATCAGAGGAGAGGGAGGTATGTTGTGTACCTGGGGAACAGATCAGTGGAGAGGGAGGTATGTTGTGTACCTGGGGAACAGATCAGTGGAGAGGGAGGTACGTTGTGTACCTGGGGAACAGATCAGAGGAGAGGGAGATACGTTGTGTACCTGGGGAACAGATCAGTGGAGAGGGAGGTATGTTGTGTACTTGGGGAACAGATCAGTGGAGAGGGAGGTACGTTGTGTACCTGGGGAACAGATCAGTGGAGAGGGAGGTATGTTGTGTACCTGGGGATTTTAAAAGAGTTCTTTGAACTATTTGCTTCTTGATCCATTTACTGAAACACCAAGGCCCAGACACATGGTGAAAACAACGACAGTCTTGGAAGCAGACACATTCTGAAGTTTAAAACTGAACTTAGTGAATGGGTATCATCAGCATCAGACTATGATTTGAGTGAGGTGAGCTCCAAGCCCTTGCTCACGTTGTGGTTTGTGTGTTTCAGGTGTGTCCCGTGGATGTGGCAGACAGGGTCAACCTGGGTCTGATCCCATCGTCCGAGGTGGGCTGGCCTGTGGCCTGTGCAGCACTCAAGGCCGACAGTGGCGGGATTCTACATATCCATGGAAACGTGACATCGAAGCACCCAGCATGCAACACTCATGATACAGATGACCTTGATCATACAGTGACTGAAGATGGTCAAGGTCATCCGACTTTCTCTGTTCACAAAACTGCAGCTTTGATGACTCAACTCAACACAGCCTGTACTTGTAATAACAAACATGTGGGAAGATGCAGCGAGAACACACAAGAAGGAGGGGCTTTGATAATCTCCTCTGAGATTGACAGATGTCATTTTGAACATTCAAGATCAAATCCTAAACATTCCAACTCAAACTCCAAAGTAAAAACAAAAGTAGACAGAAGAAACGTTTCCTGCAACAAGAAATTAAGACCCGAGTGGTTGAGTTGGTCCAGAGAAGTGACAGTTAAGATAAACAGCCTCCTTGAACATGGCAAAAACACTTGGACTGTCACCATTCTACACATTGAACATGTCAAGTCCTATGCCCCTCACATAGATCATCTCGTTCTAGATCTCGACTGTCGACCTAACATATGACACCTTTCTACTGGAATGTGGATTTAAGTTGTAATTAAAGGAGGGGATTCATGTTTTTTTTATTTTTCGTTTTTCTTTCTTCTTTTTTAACACCAATAGTATTAAAGAGAAAACTGATGTGAGGAAAGGGTTTGAAAGGAGGCGGACAGGGATGAAATGTAATAATTGATTTATTATGTTTATTGTTAGTTTCAACATAAACTAAGTATTGATCAATGTTGTCCTTGTCTTTCATATATTGTTGTAATATTTTGGTTCTTTTGCAAATGATCCAATTGGTAATTTCAGAAATTAAAAAACAACATATCCTTAATTACATAGCAGATGTACCTTTGACTGAATCATTTGTGATCATGGTTCATAAGCTATTGCTAAACCACAGTAAAATAGGACAGATTAGACCCCCATATCCTCATCTAGCAGGATGACACGACAGAGCCTGACCCCCATATCCCCATCTAGCAGGATGACATGATAGAGCCTGACCCCCATATCCTCATCTAGCAGGATGACACGATAGAGCCTGACCCCCATATCCTCATCTAGCAGGATGACACGACAGAGCCTGACCCCCATATCCCCATCTAGCAGGATGACATGATAGAGCCTGACCCCCATATCCTCATCTAGCAGGATGACACGATAGAGCCTGACCCCCATATCCTCATCTAGCAGGATGACACGACAGAGCCTGACCCCCATATCCCCATCTAGCAGGATGACATGATAGAGCCTGACCCCCATATCCCCATCTAGCAGGATGACATGATAGAGCCTGACCCCCATATCCTCATCTAGCAGGATGACACGATAGAGCCTGACCCCCATATCCTCATCTAGCAGGATGACACGACAGAGCCTGACCCCCATATCCCCATCTAGCAGGATGACATGATAGAGCCTGACCCCCATATCCTCATCTAGCAGGATGACACGATAGAGCCTGACCCCCATATCCCCATCTAGCAGGATGACACGACAGAGCCTGACCCCCATATCCCCATCTAGCAGGATGACATGATAGAGCCTGACCCCCATATCCTCATCTAGCAGGATGACACGATAGAGCCTGACCCCCATATCCTCATCTAGCAGGATGACACGACAGAGCCTGACCCCCAGATCCTCATCTAGCAGGATGACACGACAGAGCCTGACCCCCATATCCCCATCTAGCAGGATGACATGATAGAGCCTGACCCCCATATCCTCATCTAGCAGGATGACACGATAGAGCCTGATCCCAGATCCTCATCTAGCAGGATGACACGACAGATTAGACCCCCATATCCTCATCTAGCAGGATGACACGATAGAGCCTGACCCCCATATCCCCATCTAGCAGGATGACACGATAGAGCCTGACCCCAATATCCCCATCTAGCAGGATGACACGACAGATTAGACCCCCATATCCTCATCTAGCAGGATGATACGACAGAGCCTGACCCCCATATCCTCATCTAGCAGGATGACATGATAGAGCCTGACCCCCATATCCCCATCTAGCAGGATGACACGACAGATTAGACCCCCATATCCTCATCTAGCAGGATGACACGATAGAGCCTGACCCCCATATCCTCATCTAGCAGGATGACATGATAGAGCCTGACCCCCATATCCCCATCTAGCAGGATGACACGACAGATTAGACCCCCATATCCTCATCTAGCAGGATGACACGATAGAACCTGACCCCCATATCCTCATCTAGCAGGATGACATGATAGAGCCTGACCCCCATATCCCCATCTAGCAGGATGACACGATAGAGTCTGACCCTCATATCCCCATCTAGCAGGATGACACGACAGAGCCTGACCCCCAGATCCCCATCTAGCAGGATGACACGACAGATTAGACCCCCATATCCTCATCTAACAGGATGACACGATAGAGCCTGACCCCCATATCCCCATCTAGCAGGATGACATGATAGAGCCTGACCCCCAGATCCCCATCTAGCAGGATGACACGATAGAGCCTGACCCCCATATCCCCATCTAGCAGGATGACACGATAGAGCCTGACCCCCATATCCCCATCTAGCAGGATGACACGACAGATTAGACCCCCATATCCTCATCTAGCAGGATGACACGAAAGAGCCTGACCCCCAGATCCCCATCTAGCAGGATGATACGACAGAGCCTGACCACCAGATCCCCATCTTGCACGATGACACGACAGACAAGCATCAACTTTCTGGGTTCTACAATTGTTGAATGGGAGTTTCTTGATTCGGGAACTTACGGTAAAGATAGTTCTTCAAAAGTTGTCTCCCTTTGACTTCATTTCCACCATTGCAGTGATATTATTTGTTTATAACTACAAATATGAAGTTCCACCACTGATAAGGAATAACAATGGACATTGGTACCTGAGGTATTATTATTCAATTTAAACATATGCTACAAATGATTATATATTAGTTCTGAATATTAGTTCTTGGTGGAAACTGTGCCCCCATCATTTTGACTTTTGTTTTTAACCTGTACTGCTAAACAAAAATCAGGAAATGACAATTGAACCCGAGGATCTGCAGTACCCCTGCAATTTATGACAACAGCAAACCGGTGAAAATCCGGATTAGAACTGGTATTCAGCTCCCATGCTTGTGCCCCGTGATTAGAATTGGTATCAACATCCGTTGGGGGTCAGGCTCACTGACTTTGTTGATGCACGTCATCGTATCTTAATTACGTGGATCGATGCTCATGTTATCAATCACTGGATTGTCTGGTCCAGACTCGATTGTTGACAGACCGTGGTCATATAGCTGGAACGTTTCTGATTTTTACGCTGCTTGCTGCTTGGCTCTCGGCATTAAAACGTGGTGGGTTCGTAGTCAGAAAATGTGTCTGAGTGGCGTATCCATGTTAAACTGCGGCACGGTATGTCATTGGGCTAGCACTATCAAACCGGCATTAATCCACGCCAGCGCGCACGCACGCACGTGCATGTGCGTCGCTTTGTAAATGCAATAATCTACAACGACACGTTAAACCCTATATCACCTCACCTCGAAGTCAATAGAAAGTCCATTATAAGGTCTTCGTCTTTCCAGGGTATTAATTTCCATCTATGATAATGATAATATCATAATGAATGGAGATACACACTGGATGATCGAAGATGACCCCCTTGGCAGACTAGGTCTACAGTCTGTCATGCTTGTCAGTCGACTGGAGAGGATCACGTGACTGACCACGCGTTGTGGGGCGTGGTTCACGCTGCCGGTTAATGGTTGGTTTGACGTGCTGCAGCTGGAATACTGGTGACACCGTTAGACAACTATCAATTAAACCAGCACTTTGAAGTTACCCGTGTGAATGTCCGTCAACTGAATGAATGGGGTGAAATAAGGTTAACGTCGCGTTCAAGATTATTGCACTTATACAGCGACGTGTGTGTGCGCACGTGCGTGCGTGCGTGCGTGCAGGTACTAGTCTGGACTAATACCGCCTTTTTAGTGCTAGCCCACTGAGTTACCATGTAGCAGTTTCAAATTATACTTACTCCGAGCTCAACAGTCCTTGTTTTATCCTTTTATTGCCGAGCGTCAAGCAGGGTAACAACAAGTACCATTTTTAACGTCTTTTGGTATGACGCAGTCGGGGACCACACCACTAACCAAGCGCTCTCCAGGCAGACGCTCTACCACTACAACAAGGAGGCGGTCTCCAGGCAGACGCTCTACCACTACAACAGAGAGGGGGTCTCCAGGCAGGCGCTCTATCCACTACACCACAGGGGGCGGTCGGGTAGCCTAGTGGTTAAAGCGTTCGCTCGTCACGCCGAAAACCCGGGTTCGATTCCCGATAAGGGTACAATGTGTGAAGACCATTTCTGGCGTCCGTCGCCGTAGTATTGCTGGAATATTGCTAAAAGCGGCGTCAAACCACACGTCCTCTTAGTCTACGAGCAGCACGCATTTTAGACTGAATACACTGTAACCTCTCTAAACCAGACTTGAGTGGGAGTCCCGTGGGGAGTCCAGGAACCCATGGTGGTCGCGAGGGGTAACTCTACGGATCGGTGGTCAGACTCGGCGACTGGTTGATGACGGCATGGAACATTGCTCTCAATATCAATCACTGGATCATTTAGAGCTCGCCGTCATGTCACGTCGCTCGCCTTAACCACTAGGCGACCCGACCGCCCCGACTGCAAACGTAATCTTGTTTAGTGAAGTGAGATTTAAGCAGGAGTTGCGTCCCTTGATGTCACGATGAGGTCACGCAAGAGGAGGACACTATTATGCAAACGTTCATGTTAAATTGAATACACAATTCCGGTTTCGTTTAACAAGATTTAAATAAAAAAACCATCTCGGTTTGGCCCGACCCATTTAGCCCCTCATAGTAAATAGGCCTAACATAGACGGGATGACACATGTGTCTTAGGTATCCTTGCTACGTCATTCGTGCTTACTGGGCATGCGTATGTTTAATATTTGAATACTTCAAAATGGCGCCTCTGGACGATGATCAGCGGTTCTCCCAGGCGGACATGTTCCGGCTGATAGCGCTGTATCGACGCGAGGGTACACTGTGGAATATGTCCGCTCCGGACTACCATAACAAGGATGCCCGTAACGAGGCCATTCAAAGGATCACCACAAACATGGACGGCGCGTTTACAGGTGAGGGGGCGTCTCAAAATCAAAATGGCTGGGTCAAAGCAGAAATGTTGGCATTGTTTCGTGTTTTTTGGTAAGAGGTAAACCTCCTATTCAGTTATAAACAAGTAATAACTGAATGCATGTTTTGTTATAAACTATTTTTGTTGATATGTTTTTGACTCGACCTTTCGCTCCTCTTTCCGAAGTTCCGGGTTCGATTCCCACGAGGATGTAATGGATAACCCATTCTTGGTGTTTCCGTGTCCTGACATGGATAACGTAATATTTAAAATGGTGTAAACTTAAACTCATACGTTCCTTTTGTGCAAGAAATCTTGATGTTATACAACTAGATCTACACACTTACGTCAAAAATAGGAGTGAGTGTTTGATTATGGTTTTACGCCGCTTTTAACAATATTCCAGCAATATCACAGTGGGGGTCACCAGAAATGGGATTCACTCATTGTACCCATGTCGGAAATAGAACTCGGGTCTTCAGCGTGACGAGCGAACGCTTTAACCACTAGGCTACCCGACCGCCACTCGCAAAATAGGAAGGACCCATGCGAAGCCAGACAGGTTGGGTGTGGTGGGTTAGGAAGGACCCATGCGAAGCCAGACAGGTTGGGTGTTGTGGGTTAGGAAGGACCCATGCGAAGCCAGACAGGTTGGGTGTGGTGGGTTAGGAAGGACCCATGCGAAGCCAGACAGGTTGGGTGTGGTGGGTTAGGAAGGACCCATGCGAAGCCAGACAGGTTGGGTGTGGTGGGTTAGGAGGGTGTGGTGAATTGGGCTCACTGCTCAGTGATACGGACCCATGCCATTTGAGACCGCCTCCGTGGTCTTGTGGTAGAGCGTCCGCCCGGAGAGCGGAAGGTCCGGGGTTCGATCCCGGGCCGCGTCATACAAAAAGACGTTAAAAGATTGTACTTGTTATTACCCTGTCTGGCGCTCGGCATTAAGGGGCTAAAACAAGGACTGGTCGGCTCGGAGTCAGTATACTGTGTCTGAGTGGGGTATTCATGTTAAACTGCGGCATGGTATCTCAGTGAGCTAGCACTATAAATCGGCATCAGTCCGGACTAGTACAAGCAGCCACACACACACATACACGTGCATGCACGTCGCTATATAAGTGCAATAATCTTGGACGCGACGTTAAACCCAATTTCACCTCACCTCACCATGCCATTTGAATTGGTCAATGATTGACGCCAAATAATATACATGTATACAGAAACCATATCTTCACTCGCTCATGCATTTCATCAATCCACACGCTACAATTACAAGATCCAAACTCCAAAACACTTCTACCACCATGCACAACCTAGATAGTGCATAGGCACCCGGAAGATGAGGCTGTCAACCATCTAGCGCCTGACAGGCAACTTGGATTGTATACTCCCCAGGGGCTGACAATGACAATCGAGTTGATCCATTGACGGGGGTAATACTGTAGCCCTTTAAGCATGCTGTGGGGTGTGGGTTTGGTGATGTAGAAATATGCATAATGTTATACACTACCAAGGACACCCATATGTATCACCACCATCATCATTAACACTACGACCGCCATCTACGTTACCACTTGTTCATACCACCTTCGTGGTGGATACAGCGCCTGCTTAGAGAGCGGAAGATCAGTGATTTGATCTTCTCGTCATACCAGAAGATGGTGCCTGTTGTTACCATGCCTGGTGTCCGGCAATGAGGTGGTAAAACTGCTCGGCTCGCAGTCAGTATACTGTGTCTGAGTGGGGTATCTGTGTTAAACTGCAGCATCGTATCTCAGTGGGTTAGCACTATAAAACCGGCATTTGTCTGGACTAGCAGCCACACACAAACATGCATGTCGCTGTATTTGTGTTATAATCTTGAACGCGACGTTAAACTTAATTGCCACATCACTTCCGGTCCACCGCCATATTATCATAGAGCAGGTCCCTGGATTAGGGGTCCGAGTGGGTCTTCAGTAGCCGAGACTTATCTTGAGAGCTGAATATTGCTGACTGCGGACTAAATTAACATTAGAGTGAGTGAGTGAGTATGGTCTTACGCCGCTTTTAGCAATATTCCAGCAATATCACGACGGGGGACACCAGAAATGGGCTTCACATATTGTAACCACGTCGGGAGTCGAACCGGGGTCTCCGGGATGACGAGCGAACGCTTTAAGCACAAGGCTACCCGACCGCCCCTCACACATGAGAGCACCAACTACTTTGTGTAGATCGGAGGACCTGAGAGTGAGTGAGTGAGTATGGTTTTATGCCGCTTTTAGCAATATTCCAGCAATATCATGGCGGGGAACATCGGAAAATGGGCTTCACACATTGTACCCATGTGGGAAATTGAACCCAGTGACCGTGTCTCGTCTCCACTATTGCAGCCCAGCAGATCAACACGAAGTTGATCAACACCAGGTCCTACTACGCAAAGGAACTCCACAAGGAGAAGCACGGCCTCAAGTCGGGCAGACGCCACACCAGCAAGTGGATGTTCTTCTCTGTCATGGACGCCTTCCTCAGGACGCAAGTCATCCCGCGCAAAACTACCCAGTCGGTGAGTACATATAAAATTACCCAGTCGGTGAGTACATATAAAACCACCTGACCGCCTCCGTGGTCTAGTGGCAGAGTGTCCGCCCGGAGTGCGGAAGAACCGGGGTTCGATCCCCGGCCGCGTCATGCCAAAAGACGTTAAAAGATGGTACTTAACGCGACGTAAAACCCTCAGCTCCAAAACTAGCAGTCGGTTAGTACATATCAAACTACCCAGTCCGTGTGTGCATATCAAACCACCCAGTCCGTGTGTACATATCAAACTACCCAGTCCGTGTGTACATATCAAACTACCCAGTCCGTGTGTGCATATCAAACTACCCAGTCCGTGTGTGCATATCAAACTACCCAGTCCGTGTGTACATATCAAACTACCCAGTCCGTGTGTACATATCAAACTACCCAGACGTGTGTACATATCAAACTACCCAGTCCGTGTGTACATATCAAACTACCCAGTTCGTGTGTACATATCAAACTACCCAGTCCGTGTGTACATATCAAACTACCCAGCCCGTGTGTACATAACCGCGCAATAACAGCCCATCTGCAAACAGTATGGCACATAAACTGGTTTCTGCAATCTCAGCGCTTTTACCAACAACACGAACAGGCACTGACCAAAAAAGTGGTACACGAACTGTTTTGTTCTGCTGGGCCCCGTTACACAAAGCGACCTAAGCGCTAACTCCCATACTTTAACAAACTTACGACGGTCGTAGCGCTAAGATTGCTTTGTGGAACGGGGCCCTGGTGGTATTTTTGACGAGAGCATTTTTATTCACAACCCTCGTAGACATGATCCTAGTCAATATGACACAAAATATGCGGCTAGCTGGCATTGGGATGACGTCACCAGGCATCGCTAATAATTACAGCTTATCTAGGCGGCTCTTCATTATCGGCTGCAGACTAGATCTGGCATCCGGTCAAGGACATTCACTGCACTCTCGTAACAACAGTTGGTCGGGGCTGCTCTCCCACAGATTGCTACGTGTTCCAGTGTAGCAGGTGATAAGTGCTTACAAACATGGCGTGTTTGATGTGCTAATACTACAAGTTGCAGCGGGATCACGAGGGGTACATGGGGTTTTATGTGTCCCTCATTACGTTTTATACCACGAGCAGGTGTACCCCGACCGATCCTGCTACAACGAATTTATCTTACCGAGATGTTTTAAAATGACATTGTAAAAGAATTCAAACAAATTCAAAAATTCATAGAAAACAACTGTTCGATTGAGCTGAGATGAACTTGCGTCACGTGACTACCATTGACTCGGAAAAAGGTGCGTCGTTTTGCTTTGAAGCGGGGAAAAGCTGCGTATTGGGTGACGTAACAAGGTTTATCTAATTATTTAAGTGATGTTAATTATCGTCACCGACTTTTTCGAATCTGGGTACACAATTTAAAAGCTGTTCATTCACGTGACGTGGATAACACTCAGTCAAACCGTGGTGACGTCGCGCGAGCTTGGATCTTGATTTATCACACGTTGACAAAATACAAGATATAACCAACCCCCCGATCCCGCATCGTTTTAGAGTACGATATAAACTGTTCACAGTGTCTAATATAAGCATATTATAATACAATATTGTACGTCCAATTCAAAGGGCAGTAAGACAACACATTGAAATTATGGCCCGGTCAGGCGGCCGTAGACATGATCGCGTGCACGTTAAACAGCGGTACAAATACCGGGTCATGTGCTCGATGATCGCCTGCCTGCATGACCCGTATGAAGTGATTGCGTGATTCGAATTCGAAAGCATGTTGCCGAGGGTAAGAGATTGATGTCGACTCTCTCTCAACCGGACAGATCGTGTCAAAATGGTGACAAAACGATGCTGCTGGGGAGATTGTCACAGCGATAGTAGGTACAAGGACAGACCCCATATGTACGGAATTACATTCGCCCCATTTCCAAAGCCGACCCGCAATCCGAACAAGTGTGCTCGATGGCTGTTTGCATGTGGTCGTCCCGACAGGCTTTGCGTGACCTCTATCCGGACATGGCATTTTGTCTGCTCAAAGGTAAGGAGTTTAGTTGAACCTTGACGCAGACCCCACCTTCTGGAGCCTCGTTACCATAACAACGCGTTATCTGGTGGTGTGACAAACTAGACATCTATATTTAGTAACATATACAATCGGGACCCTGAAGTTAAATCCTGTCCTTCAAAATGAGAATTAAGCGATGCCAGTGGGGTGATTGTCATAATGACAGTCGATATTACCACAAAAGTCACATGGTTGGTGTAGATTTTGTGCCTTTCCCCAAGCCGAAGACGAATCTCGAGAAATGTCTGCGGTGGATCATATTCTGTGGTCGGCCTAGCGAGCGTCTGAATATTGACCGAGTCAACAGGGATAAGTACGTGTGCACTAAGGTGAGAATGTGTTGATGGAGGTGAGGGTGGGGATTAGAAGTGATGCTGTGAGAAAAAGGGGGTTGATTCGCAGCCCTGGAAGCAGCTAGTCGGTTTGTCGCCGAGATTAGCGGTATAGCGGGGAGTGGGTCACAAGTCTTTGTGTGACCACCAACCGCAATATGTTTGTACATATGTATTTGCCTGTTGTTATTTCATTTTTAATAACCTACTCATCCTGCACTGATATATAATCAAGAATGGGCTCCAGACACAATCATTCTGATATATGGCAGAAATTGATATATACAGCGTATGGGCCTATCACATATCAACAATGATAGAAGGCTGCAGCGTTGAAGGCTACGGAAGGATGACGGATACCACGCTGAAGGTTCCTTCATTATAACGCGAACTTATCGACCTGTTGCTCTGTGTCCCAGCCTTCACTCGTGAAGGTTTCGCGCTCAGACGGGTTCGGGAATCTGGGTCACGTAGTGGAGAAGAAGCATTTGGTTCAGCTCATGACGCCATTAGCCCTGCAAGTAGTTCGGTTGTGAAGGTTGGGTATACCTCTCTCCGAGACAGCGTTACAAGTGAAGGTGGATGTTGATGACACCCTGTCCACTGTCGTCACCGCCACCGACCAGCGATCTATCTACCCGGTATATTCATCTGGTGGTATACTATTCCATTATGACGTAGATCGTCAACTACCACCGATCAACGTCCTGTACGCCTCGTTGATGTGTCCGATGTCCCGGGACACTGTTTTCTGGATATGGAATCTAAAACATTATTTTCTTCACGTGCCTGCTTTTGAAAAGATTATCAGTGATTAGAACTACACTGAAGGGATTTCACTGATTATATTAACCCTGTTGTCAAAGCGATTTACTCGGTTCGTCTCAATCCAATAGTGTACGGAATATGCCGAAAGCACCCGGGTCATACCGAATGCAAGAGGAGATAACCCAAGGAAACGACAACATTTTTCCTCCCGGCAAAGATTTTCCCAACTCAAGGGAAATAACTAACAAAACCTCATCGCACGTGCCTTTTACAACTACCATTACTACCACCTATAACATACTTATCTGACGGATCCCAAATAAGTTCCATAACTATGACGGGGACGACATGCGACGTGTGCGGGAAGGCGTTCCAGACAACGTCGCGTCTACGACGTCATCGTGGCACGCATGGACCGGCACAGTTTCGGTGTGAGGTTTGTAGGGCGGGATTTCACCAACATAGTAATCTGCAGCGTCACAGAATGCGTCTTCACGGACTACACAAAGAGTTGCTAGTCGACAGTAAAGGGACACAACCCGCGCAGAAACAAGACAAGGTGAGTTAATGTTAACGCTTGCAACAATGTTTCCAGCTGAGACCATGAATTGTTTTCTTGTTTGTTGTTTAACGCCGCACTCAGCAATATTACAGCTATATGACGGCGGTCTGTAAATAATCGATTTTGGACCAGATAATCCAGTGACTGAGATCATGAGCATCGATCCACGCAACTGGGATACGATGACATGCGTGACCACCCGATCCCGTTGGCCGCCTCTGTCAAGCGTAGTCGCTTTTCACGGCAAGCATGGATTGTTGAAGAACTATTCTACCCCGGATCTTCACGGGTCTTGAGTCCTTGCACCGGTACATGGTGTCTGTTTCCAGTGAACCAACTACCATGTGTCTTTGAATGAAATATGTGGCCGATGACTATGTATGGATTTTTGTAATTGCCAAGTTTATGATGTTATGTGCATAAGCGGTAAAGATAGAAATCTTATGCGATAACCCGGATGACCAGGTATTTCCAGTTTTCATCATATGACCAATCAACGAGAAATTAAGCTCGTCAAAACGTGTTCGAATCGTTTTGTAAGTGTCATAATACCACCGAATGATAGTTTCGAAAACATTCCCTTTAAGTTTAATGTAATCATAGACTAATGTACACAAGGTTAAATAGAAATATATCAATAAAGGAACCCTCGATTATTATTATTTCTGAGGTGAAAGTTCGATAAGTGTGGGCTTGAGATGAGAAGGGGGCGACAGTGGGGTAGGTGTGAATGTTGCACATTGATGCTCTGGGGTCTGTAAGAGAGACTAGACGTCACTACCGCCTCGCGTAAGGCGTGCACCTTCAGTTAAACATATTTCATTCATTATGACTGTGGGACTTGGGGTAGCCTAGTGGTTAAAGGGTTCGCTCGTCACGCCAAAATTCCGGGTTCGAAGTCTAACCAGTTGGAGTCCGGTATTCATATTCTAAGAAACACATGCCTGCTTGAAAATGACCTGCGCGACATAAGCTACGGAAGTCGTTTAGTATTTTAAACTTTTGCGACAAAATCCATGGCTTCACTTTCAACATGCCCACTGTTATATATATTTCAGTAAACATATTTCACTAAGACTGAAAATGATAGTTTTAGGATCTTCTGATCCTCAGAACAGTGTTTCGTTTCGGCACAATTTCGTATTTTGACGCATCCTACTTCAGCTGGAACTAGCTGGTAACAATACATATGCACGTGTCCAGTCTTCATTCAACACTCACACCTCAACTCCAGCGTGTCATTTTGAAAAGGCTTTGAACACGCATCAAACATAAACTCCGCGGTATAACTTAATACTGTTCAAAGCGGAATTCAAACCAACTCACTAACTCTTAAAGTCTGCACGAGCACTCAACTCGGTCACAACCTGAAATTGCCCCCCGATGAACATTTGGAACGAATGACGTCGAATGCGAAATTATAAGGCGTGCACGTCGTCCGTCAACATCAACACTACGCATCTGTACCACCGACTTTAATTACATGTAATTCAAACCCGAGCTGAAGCGTTTTGGCTGTGAATCTGAAGCGACAATATACGCTAATCGCGGTATAGCGAGGGACGATCTGGCACAGGCCATGCAGATCTGGCACAATGTCAAGGGCGATTCAGCACAGGATGCCTCGCTTTTAAGCTGTGTGTTAAGTAGCGTTATCAGCACAAGACATGTAAGCAGACGTGTGTGTGTCTTGGTTAAACGTATGGTTTGATGCAACTATTTCTAAGTTGTAAAAGACCTTATTTGGAAAATATGCAATTTGAGAAAAGCGTGACGACTCGAGGGGCGGACTGTATAACGCACAGTGGCTATAAGTACAGTTACCACTATAAAAGTATAGCGGGAAGCATCACGTGGCGATGCACGACCAGAGGCTGTTCGGCCATGGTGATCACCAACAGTGAGTGTGTGTTCGAGACCGACAACAACAAGGGACACAACCACCAGCCCTCCAGCGGGAGACGGAGGAGATCTAAGGCAAGTCTCCATACTTCCCGGTAGATGGGGTGGATACAACACAGCATACCCATGAAGGGTAAAATTATATTGGAGTAACGGGTGGGTATAGCATTTTGATTGGGTGATACGTATTGGGGTGGATATAGCTTTGCATATCCGGTGTGTGCGTGCGTGTGTGTGTAACGGCTGGGTATAGCATTTGGGTGTTATGTATTGGTGTTTTGGGTGGTTATAACGTTGCATATCCGGCGTGGGGGGGTGTCTGATAGGGAATAGGTTTGGGGATAGGGGTGGATATAGCGTTGATTATCCATGGGTTTCAGAATATTTTTAGGGTAGGGATGTATATGGCGTTGCATACCCATAGGGGGTCAGAATATATTGAGGATAGGGCGTCGATATAGCGTTGCATACCCATAGGGTCAATATATATTTGGGATAGGGGTCGATATAGCGTTGCATACCCATGGGGTCAATATATATTTGGGATAGGGGTCGATATAGCGTTGCATACCCATGGGGTCAGAATATATTGGGGATAGGAGTCGATATAGCGTTGCATACCCATAGGGTCAATATATATTTGGGATAGGGGTCGATATAGCGTTGCATACCCATGGGGTCAGAATATATTGGGGATAGGAGTCGATATAGCGTTGCATACCCATAGGGTCAATATATATTTGGGATAGGGGTCGATATAGCGTTGCATACCCATGGGGTCAGAATATATTGAGGATAGGGCGTCGATATAGCGTTGCATACCCATGGGGTCAATATATATTTGGGATAGGGGTCGATATAGCGTTGCATACCCATGGGGTCAGAATATATTGGGGATAGGAGTCGATATAGCGTTGCATACCCATAGGGTCAATATATATTTGGGATAGGGGTCGATATAGCGTTGCATACCCATGGGGTCAGAATATATTGGGGATAGGAGTCGATATAGCGTTGCATACACATGGGGTCAGAATATATTGGGGATAGGAGTCGATATAGCGTTGCATACCCATGGGGTCAGAATATATTGGGGATAGGAGTCGATATAGCGATGATACACATGGGGTCAGAATATATTGGGGATAGGAGTCGATATAGCGTTGCATACACATGGGGACAGAATATATTGGGGATAGGGGTCGTTATAGCGTTGCATACCCATGGGGTCAGAATATATTGGGGATAGGGGTCGATATAGCGTTGCATACCCATGGGGTCAGAATATATTGGGGATAGGGGTCGTTATAGCGTTGCATACCCATTGGGTCAGAATATATTGGATCTATGTTTGGGTCAGTGCTTGTAACAGATAAACAGAACGTAAGTAAAGGGGATCTGACGAAGCGGCCTAGACGACATCGTGCGTGTTCAACATGAAAATCGTTATCGCGGATCTGGAAGCTCCTCGTGGAGAGACCCGCTAGTCACGTGGTGTCTTTGAACTCCCTTACTGTCGGTCGGTCTCAAGGGGAGTGCATATGCCGTTATTGAACTGCCCACATCTCTCAGACGCGAGTCAAGGCAGGAGTCGGTGCTGGTGAAGACGATTCAGGCAAGGATAGCTTCGAGAATCCCTGTGCTCCCTCCCGCCTGTGTGAGATGGGCAAGACGAAGCGATGTGTGTGGGGAGACTGCAACAGCGATACAAGGTATCGGCACAAGGGTCACATGACCGACGTGACCTTTCACCCTTTTCCCAAACCAAAGAGGAGGCCCCATGACAGCATGCGGTGGATTGTCGCATGCGGGAGGTCGTTCGAACGTCTCAACATTGACAAAATTAAAAAATATCATTTTGTCTGCTCAAAGGTAAGTTAAATGGGGTGTTGCGATCATGGGGAAATATGCAGGGACTGAACAGACATGAAGTCTGCATGCTCTTGAATTACTAATTCGTGCTGGGCACTGTGCTTGTGCCTCCGAGTGAATGAGTGAGTGAGTGCGTGAGTATGCAATGTACGTCCCGAGAGTCTCAGTGGACTATACCAATCCAACCAAGACATCCATTGCGGAGAGTGAGTGAGTGAGTGAGTGAGTGAGGCAAACCCCTTTGGACTGAAATACTAGTATATTTTTATCAGTTATGTTACAGTATATGTTGGTGCCAAAAGACAATAAAGCAATATTATTGGACTTGACCTGAGACAATACTTGGGCTGGATCTGGGACAAGTAGATCCTGGTACTGATAAGGGACACAACTCGACTACAAGTTAGAAATTATGTTATTAAATTCACGCATATTGATTGTTGCCGGATTGTGTCAACGTTGACCCTTACAACGTGGCTTGTGTCAACATCTACCCCTACAACGTGGAATGTGTCAACGTCTACCTCTACAACGTGGATGGTGTCAACATCTACCCCTACAACGTGGGTTGTTTCAAAGTCTACCCTTACAACGTGGTTTGTGTCTACATCTACCCCTACAACGTGGAATGTGTCAACATCTACCCCTACAACGTGGATGGTGTCAACATCTACCCCTACAACGTGGGTTGTTTCAAAGTCTACCCTTACAACGTGGTTTGTGTCAACATCAACAACGTGGATGGTGTCAACATCTACCCCTACAACGTGGATTGAGTCAACATTTACCCCTACAACGTGGATTGTGTCAACATCTACCCCTACAACGTGGTTTGTGTCAACATCAACAACGTGGATGGTGTCAACATTTACCCCTACAACGTGGATGGTGTCAACATCTACCCCTACAACGTGGATGGTGTCAACATTTACCCCTACACCGTGGATGGTGTCAACATTTACCCCTACAACGTGGATTGTGTCAACATGTATCCCAACAACGTGGATTGTGTCAACATGTATCCCTACAACGTGGATGGTGTCAACATTTACCCCTACAACGTGGATGGTGTCAACATCAACAACGTGGATGGTGTCAACATTTACCCCTACAACGTGGATGGTGTCAACATCAAAAACGTGGAAAGTGTCAACATTTACCCCTACAACGTGGATGGTGTCAACATCAAAAACGTGGAAAGTGTCAACATTTACCCTTACAACGTAGATGGTGTCAACATTTACCCCTACAACGTGGATTGTGTCAACATTTACCCCTACAATGTGGATGGTGTCAACATTTACCCCTACACCGTGGATTGTGTCAATATGTATCGCTACAACGTGGATTGTGTCAACATCAAAAACGTGGAAAGTGTCAACATTTACCCTTACAACGTAGATGGTGTCAACATTTACCCCTACAACGTGGATTGTGTCAACATTTACCCCTACAACGTGGATGGTGTCAACATTTACCCCTACACCGTGGATTGTGTCAATATGTATCGCTACAACGTGGATGGTGTCAACATCAAAAACGTGGAAAGTGTCAACATTTACCCTTACAACGTAGATGGTGTCAACATTTACCCCTACAACGTGGATTGTGTCAACATTTACCCCTACAACGTGGATGGTGTCAACATTTACCCCTACACCGTGGATTGTGTCAACATGTACCCCTACACCGTGGATTGTGTCAACATGTATCCCTACAACATGGATTGTGTCAACATGTACCCCTACAACGTGGATTGTGTCAACATTTACCCCTACAACGTGGATGGTGTCAACATTTACCCCTACACCGTGGATTGTGTCAACATGTACCCCTACACCGTGGATTGTGTCAACATGTATCCCTACAACATGGATTGTGTCAACATGTACCCCTACAACGTGGATTGTGTCAACATCTATCCCTACAACGTGGATGGTGTCAACATTTACCCCTACACCGTGGATTGTGTCAACATGTACCCCTACACCGTGGATTGTGTCAACATGTACCCCTACAACGTGGATTGTGTCAACATGTATCCCTACAACGTGGATGTCGTCAACATTTACCCCTACAACGTTGATTGTGTCAACATGTATCCCTACAACGTGGATGGTGTCAACATCTACCCCTACAACGTGGATGGTGTCAACATTTACCCCTACAACGTGGATGGTGTCAACATTTACCCCTACAACGTGGACCAACCACTGATTACAAACCGCCGCGGTATCTCGGTAACTACTACATAAAACAACATAAGCTCGTATCGCTAATACCTCGGAGAGCACCCCAATGGTTAGTTTGTACAATTAGGTTTAACCCACTTCCCTGTACCTGGTCTTCAAAGGGAAGGAGAAACAGTCACCCGCAGTGTATTCCTCGTTATAACGCCTGTGATATACATCCTGTTATCCCTTCCCTGTAACGAGAACCTCATACCAACCGTGCGGGGATATGGTCACGTGACAAGGTGCTGCTCGCACCTGCTGTTTCCGGATGCAGTGAGGATCATTAACCGTGGACCGCGCTTTGCACATATCAAATCAAATCGTCATGTTGTGTGTGGCTTTCTTTGACGACTTGGGACAGGATTAATTGTTTTCATCATGGTGAAAAATAAGGCTTGTGTGTGGGGCGATTGTCACTGCGACTCCCGGTATCTCCACAGGGAACAGCATCCAATCTCGTTTCATCCGTTTCCTAAACCCAAAACGAGACTTCAGGATTGTCTTCGGTGGATAGCAGCTTGTGGTCGTCCGGCAGATAGACTTAACGTGCACAAAATAAAACCATACCACTTTGTATGCTCCAAGGTAAGATTGAACACATAACACATAGTATAGTTTTGTTGTTAAATGTGTGCTAATTGAAACATGACATGATATCATACCTATGGCTACACCAAATAAATCTTGTCCCAAGTCGTCTGCTGTGACGTCTGCTGCAATGTGACCTGCAATACAAACGACCAGACACACCACCACTGGTGTTGACCTAGTTATTCGCGGGAAAGCGTGCAGTGCGTGTCGGTTTCCTCGGTGTGGTTGTTAGTGCATATGTCCATGCAAGGATAACCTCAGATCAAGTTGGGATATGGGATACGAGTGTGTGGTGTGTCTATTTTAATCGATAGGCCTGTATTACGGTCGTGAGTGTTCAGTGTGGAGAGTAGACGGGATAGTCACCACCACCTCGGCGATCGCTCGCTCGCTGTACGTATATATCCCTCCAAGCCTCGCTATAACGCTGGTTGTGTACCGCCGGTTGGGTAGGTTCACCCAGCATTGTGAGAGCAGGCGGCACGCGGGTAGTGAATCACCATGGTAACGACAGAACTAGGGATCAAGATGCACCTGCACCACCAGACCACTTAAACGCGATCATCTGAAAGTCAGAAGGTATTAGTGTGCTTGTACTTGTCTGGTGACCACGGAAGAAGCCGAATTCACTATACCGAGGAAATCCGAAGTGGATACCGAATTCAGCCGACTCGTCAGACAACCCACCCGGCGTTAGGTGCCACTATAGTTTTTAGAGTTCCACGTTATGGTACACAGTGTATTATAGTATTAAGTCCCACGCAGTTACGTTTGGTGTCGTCATTGGGTAACGTGAACAGTTATTACAATATCCCAGATAACGTGGTGACCTTTAACCTTAACCATGGTGTTCTGCATGGCGTTCGGGTGTTCCAACAAAAACGATGCTTACGAGAGGGGGGTCAGCTTCCACCGTCTGCCCTTAAACCAAGCAGCGTTGCTAGAACAGTGGTTGGTGTCTATGAGGCTGGAAAACCCCCACGTGACCCAGCATGCGCGGGTGTGCTCGGACCACTTCAGTCCAGGTTGTTACCTGCCGGACAAGAAACTCGACCTTGGCATGGGAGGGAAGCGGAAACGCCTGCTTAAGCCGAATGCTGTACCAACATTGTTCGACTTTCATAAAGTTACAAAAATGAACAGCAGAAGTACGAAAAGGATTCGAATTGAGGTGAGTGTGGAGATTAGATGCTTTCATGCCCGAATGCTCATGTGGACTGAAAACAAATGTGGACTGCCAAGTGTTTATAAAGGCCCGATTCTTGAAGCTCAACCTTTACTCGGGACACGTATGGCCACTATAGTATGCTCTGCAGAGTTAAGTCCCTTTAGAACTACAAGGATCCGCTAGACGTAGGTTTGAATCTAGGATTCATCCTGGTTATGATCCTGGTTTGTCAGCACCATAACCATCCTCGTGGTTCCAGGGCAGTGGTTCACGTCGACGCCCTGCGGGCACTCTACACACTTTAAGTTGACACACGGTGCTACCGTTTTGTTTACAGGACGGTAGGTGTGGCCACGATGTGAAACACACTACCCTCTGTCCTACCATGTGCTGACAGGGGCTTCGGGGAGCCTAGTGGGTAAAGCATTGTCTCGTTACGCCGAAGGACCGGGTTTGATTCCCGACATATGTACAATATGTGAAGCCACTTTTTGGTTTCCCTGGGTCCCACTGTAGTATGCGGTGTACAATTCACTCACTTAAACACCACCAACAAGAAGAAAGAAACTTCTGTAGCTCTAAAATAACTGTTCTTGAAACAAGTTTACATCTGTCCTGTTTGTACACAGATCCGACATAGGTCTAGGCGACCATGCTTGTAAGAGGCGACTAACGCAATCGGGTGGTCACGCTCGCTGACTTGGTTGATACATGTCATCGTATCCTAATGTTATCGTAGATCGATGCTCATGATGTCAATCACGTGATTGTCTGGTCCAGACTCGATTATTTACAGACCGCCGTCATATAGCTGAAATATTGCTGAGTTGCGGCGTTAACAACAAACAAACACACAAAAACAAAACAACTTAGTGTTGAAAAACAATCCGGGTATAGAAACGAGAAAGAAACCAGTGTTTCGTTTCATCGTACCTTCATCTGTCAGAAGTTACTTCTTGTTACACTTTCTTTTGATACTTATCTCAATGACGGGCATTCATGTATACATAATTTGCATCGTTAGGATGAACATAGGTTTATAACACTAAAATGTTACAGTTGCGTTAGCGCAGACCAGACGCGAAAAGCACAACAGAAATGTGTATACATGTAGCCTACATTTTACCGTGTATATCCAACTTAACGCTTAAGTTACGCACCCGTCCAGCGCCCCACAGTAGATTGTGTTGTCACGTGACCCATTACTCCTCGGCAATAACCATCACGTGGGCATAGGGAGTATATATTTTCTTCTTATATCGTTATTGCCCTAGCTGCAGCCTCGTTGTTGCTGCGTGTGGTCATATACTTCTGTACAGAAGATTCGTTCAGAGGACAGTGACCATGGTCAAGACGAAGCACTGTGTCTGGGGGGACTGTAACAGTGACACGCGCTACATGTTTAGAGAGGAAACGGAAGTGACCTTTCACCCTTTCCCAAAACCCAAAACCAGGACGGAGGATTGTGCACGCTGGGTGAAGGCTTGTGGTCGGCCGCACAACAAACTCAATTTAGACAAAATAAAAAGATATCATTATGTTTGTTCAAAGGTAAGGACTATACTTACATTTAGTGTCTGAAATTGGAAATATTTAGAGATATCATTTTTTTCTCAGTTTTCTTTTGATATATCAGAAAGGAGGCGAGATAACGGAATGTCTTTATTTTCACATCTGAAGAAATCTAGACTTGCTCGGGATTTCGGATATTTGTTTTATTTCAGGTTCCTTTTGACATTTTACATGGAATTACTTGCAACTCGTGTTCGCGTTCAACGTGTTATTCGTTCCTATGGGATGTGGTACCTGGAGTAGAACTAAAATCTCCACAAGCACGTGGCATCTGTTCAGGTCCTCACAAAAGGCGGGGGTCTGTGTGCAAACCGTGGTACAGCGACACTCGTAGAACAGACTTTCATACAGTCTCTGAAATGAAACTATATATTTCAAAGATATTTGTGACCAACCGTGAGATAAGAGACCTTATGGGTGAAAAATCACATTTTGACTTTTCATTAAATTTTAAAACTTCATCATCTTCGGAACACTAAAATACACTTCACAAGCTTCTAATTATTACAGAGATACATGACATCACACATGGCGACCTTGACTGAAGTAAGTTGACGTCATAGCACACTTGTATCCCAGCACCCATAAGGTCCCTTTTCTCCAGCTGGGTCACATGTCTTGTTACAATGCTGGGTTATATTATTTCGACCAACCTAGTTTTGTCTGAAGAATACATGGATCGGGTGGTCGGGCTTCGGGGATTTGTTGGGTATCATCGTACCCCGACAGCGGTGGGGTTGCTTATAATATTAATCACTGGTTTGTATGGTCCAGAGTCGATTATGTACAGGCCGCTGCCGTGTCGCTGGAATATTGCTGACTGTCGCTTAAACAAATTCAGCGTTGTATTTTATAATATGTCATGGAACGCAGACAATATTCAAAGGTTCGGATTATTCAGGGTTCGGGTTTGACAGATTCAACTTTCCAGTTATTAAAATGTTTCAAATTCAGTTAATGACAACTGATATATCTTTAAAAAAACATAATGTTAAAAGTCATTTGAGCTTTTTGAAGACGATTTAAGAAAAAGCTACGTCGATCCAGGTTCTAAAATAAAATTCCACAAAAGTCAACTATTTAATCAGCACATTTGACAATGAGAATTCGATAGTAGAGCACCCTTCTTGGGCCTCACTGCCAGCTGACTGACACGTCAAGAGCCCGGATGCAAGGCGAGGTCAGACAAGCAGACATTGTACGCCGCCCTCAGCAGTTGTTGTTCAAAACTCGAGTTTCCCAGCAAGGACACGATGGTTAAACGGTGCATGTGGGGCGCCTGTAAGAGTGACACGCGGTATCATTTCAAGGAGTCGATGGCCGGCGTAAGCTTCCATCCTTTCCCCAAACCCAAGACTAGACGTGACGCGTGTCTGAGGTGGCTGGCCGCATGCGGGAAACCAGTCGAGAAACTCAATGTGTTCTCCGTCCGGAAGTATCACTTTGTATGCTCCAAGGTAGAGTATAATCCACACACAGCCTATTTTCCCCCTTTCGAAAGATCTTTGATTATGTCACAAATCATTAATTAAACAAATCACTTATCGGTTTTGTTGTCGGTATACCGGGGCGGAGACGGTATACCGGGGACGGAGGGGAGTAGCAGGGGACTGTGACTCGCTCAGATCTGTTGTATTGTTGTGTTGAACGCCTGGCTGAACGCTGAACTTACTCAGTTTAGTCCCGTCGCTGTGGCAACAGCTGGGGGCGTCTGTCTGAACGCGCGCCGCCTTGAAGGCTGTTTGGTCGACACCAGGCAAGCATAATCACGAGCTAGGCGTTGTTTATCAGCCAATTTTAGTTCTACTTTCTAACTCCTGCGCACTGCACACATACATGCACGGGTTCCAGCCAGGGCCATCGCGGTCCTCACAAGCAAGGCGTGTGTTTGTTCCTAGAGTGTTGCACTCAGGACGATTTCTAATCTAGGCTGTGCGGATCCACAAGTCAGGACGCCATAGCAAAATATCGATGTTTATCAGCCAACCAAGGTCACCCTCGCTCGTGTGATGGAGATGGATTTCCCAGGACGCTCTGCTGATGACAGCTTCACGTGCTCCTCCTGTGGCAAGGAGTTCACGACAAGGGCATCTCTAATGCGCCATATGCAGACGATACATGAGACACGGCAAATCTTCCCATGTCGCCTTTGTCATTTGAGCTTCAAGAGGAAGTACGACCTCGCCCGTCACACCCGAGTTCATGACAAGGCCCGCCAGTTCCTCTGCGACAACTGCGGTCGCGCGTTCTCGCGAAAGGACAACCTCAATCTACATCGGCGGATGAAACACGGTACGGGACCTGCGAAACGAGTTCAAGGTCAAGCGGGCCAAGGTCAGGTCGCGAGGGATAAGGTTGAAGGTGAAATGATGGCAAAACGAGGTGAAGGTCAAGCGTTGCAAGGTCAGGTCGTTGGTGGTCAAGGTGAAGGTCAAGTGAGAACTCGACATGGACCACTATCCAGCATACATCAACGGGTAATACGGACGAGGAAGATGTACAATATATTGATTATAGAGGCATGTTCATATGGATGATGGCCGAATCTTGCTTCAGCCTCTAAGATCTGATTGGTTCAAATTTACTCAACGTAACAATTTGACCAACAATATCGGGTTCATCACTGTAAATCGAGAGCTGTCTTTGTGTCATTAGATCAGGCCCCTCGTTTAGTCATTTTCAGAGGGGCGTGAGCAACGGTTGTTTTCAGTTTTATTTTGTAATCATGTTAGACGGATGAACGAACGTTTGGCCAGACGTTTGAGTCTGTGCCAATTTAAGACAGAAGCCAATTGGTGTATTTGCTGCAGTTTTCGAAAGTCCGTAACGTACTCTCATTTCTTTCAGCACTTCGTGGGAGGCCGAGGCCCAACCCCCGAACACCCTGACCCTGTGCCCTTCAACCCCCTCAATGCTGCCAGACCCGAATCCAGTCGATTCCAGGCCAACATAGCCGGTTTCGGAGTTTCAGGTAGGACCCCTGTGCTGTAACCATTCTATAGGGGATTCTTTGTTTCATGAACCATCAGGCCAGCAGTATCAGTGACCGGTCGTCACGTCGAGATGGAGGCTCCACATGGCCGATTATGGAAACCCATTGCTTGTTCACACTTACATTTCTTTAATCATCTAAAAATACGCCATACCTTCCAGTGAGTGAGTGAGTGAGTGGGCTTTAAGGCTGATTTGAACGGTATGATTGTTTTAGTGTATTTCTCCAAACCACATGCTAGTAGGGGCGGTCGGGTGGCCTAGTGGTTAAAGCGTTCGCTCGTCACACCGAAGACCCGGGTTCCATTCCACACGTGGGTACAATGTGTAAAGCCGATTTCTGGTGTCCCCCGTCGTGATATTGCTTGAATATTGCTAAACGCGGCGTAAAACCATACTCACTCACTCATATGCATGGTTTCCCCAAAGTGGACCTGCATCACTTCAGGCTTTCCACCCACATTAAGCTAACACGAGGTGATATAACTGAAATACTGTTAAAAGTGGCATTAAACCAACTCACTCACTCACTACATGATAAGTGTACAATATATCTGGCAAGATGTCTCAGATCCTATAGTGCTACTAGAATTTAGTAAACGGGCTTTTATCCCCGCGGTCCGTCCGTCTGCTTCTTAAAGGGGACGAATTTTCTCAAAGTTAGAAGAATGAAATTTTGCACACTGATATTACTGGTCATGATCTCAAATGAGTTCGAACATTTGTGTCTTAAATTCATTTGTACCGAGTTATAGCCTCTGCTTCGTGCTTTTCAACAAAGTTCAAAGCGTCTGCAATGGGGATAATGTTTCTCAGAAACTACTATAGTGACATGAATGACAGTTTGCTTGCTTGTCTATGGCATACTTGTCAAGACTGTGTTCGAAAATTGGTTACGTTATTTTTTTTCAGAGCTACACTTCCCTTGCAACATGTTTTAAGATTTTGAGCATACACAGTTACGGCCCTTGATTTTATTTTACAAAGTGCATAGTGTCTGCAATGGGAACAAGTTTCTCAGAAACATACTCGCCTCTTACAGCAAGCATAGGTTGCTGAACACATATTCTCCCCCGGACATAGTCGCCTCTTACAGCAAGCATAGGTTGCTGAACACATATTCTCCCCCGGACATAGTCGCCTCTTACAGCAAGCATAGGTTGCTGAACACATATTCTCCCCCGGACATAGTCGCCTCTTACAGCAAGCATAGGTTGCTGAACACATATTCTCCCCCGGACATAGTCGCCTCTTACAGCAAGCATAGGTTGCTGAACACATATTCTCCCCCGGACATAGTCGCCTCTTACAGCAAGCATAGGTTGCTGAACACATATCCCCCCCCCGGACATAGTCGCCTCTTACAGCAAGCATAGGTTGCTGAACACACATTCTCTCCCCGGATCTTCACTGGTAGTATCTTTAGAAGTGACTGGTGCGGCGTTATGTAATGAGAAAATCTGATTTTCGAACTCAGTCTTGATAAGTATCAACCAAATTCTAATGTGCCCCATAACGGGGGATAGTGATAACGCTGATTGCTTGTTCTGTTTTGCTGTAACCAACGAGTTGGTTTTCCGGGCATGACAAAGCAAGAATCATGATCTGTGCCAATCTGGAAATCGAATCCACAACAATCGGATTCTGACCATCTTCCCGAGGCAAGGGAATTAACTGTACAGTTTCCATCCTTGCCGAACTAGGCTGGTATTATGGAGTTACATTTTGGCTGGACTAACGAGTCTATGCATAGTCCAATCAACATCGCGCACCGAAATCGAAATCCGGTTCGTAAACTGTCGTGCAGATTTCGGTCGATTTCAGGATTTGCAAAGCATGTGCACCGCCAACTCGTCAGCAGATATTTTCCAAATCGTTTCATGTTTTTAATCACGGTGCTCACGTGATTTGATGCATTTCGCGATGTAAGACCTGTTTTATCACAATATAGATCTTGATTATCGATCAGATCGTCCTGACTCGGCGCCACCATTTTGTGTGAAACAAACGCAAGTGATACGAGAGGTGGAATCTGATTGGTCCATAGGAGAGGCTTAGAAGGGACATAACTGGTAGTAGCCACTGGTGGCACGACGATCGAGCCCAGTAATTCCTGCCAGGTTCGGCAAGGGTGGAAACTGGACTTTGAAAGTCGGTTAACTCTCTTGCCTCGGGAAGATGGATTCTGACACGCTGTAAGGGAGGCAACTCTGCAATGTAAATTACAGTGATATAGGCGACTGGGCCATCCGTGGCTCTCAATATATTAGATAAGATATGATATAACAAAATCCTCACCTGGGCCACGTTCCAGAAAGCGATCGCAGTTCTAAGACAATCCTAACTCCCATACTTTGATATACGACTTACGGCCGTCGTAGCACTACGTTCACTTTGTGGAACGGGCGGGGCCCTGTAAAACAGCCATGGATTAAGAGAGAGAAAAAATGTTGCATATCAAATAGTTGATGCAACATTCCCACGATTCAAATCCGATGTTAATTTGACGCCGCTATACTCCTTCGAAATATGTCCTCAACAGAGCACCATACATTAGCGCCGGCGTGACCTACTTGGCGGTAGCGAGAAGCGAGGGCGCCAAGCTCGGGTTTGCATTGGTGTTATAACGAAGCTTTAATGGAAGTGAACTGCAGTGGCCCGCTATTTAACTGCTTTGTCTGCGAAGGCTGTATTCGGAGTTACAGTGTTTGCGTTTAATATCGGATCTTGTGTTGTCATCGACGTGATTGCCAAAGTGCTGCTTCGTGGTGCTGGCGTTTCATCGAGTCTCGGTCAATGTCAACCGCCATCTTTGTTGTAAATGCTTATTCACGGACCACAGCAAGAGCGCCGTTTACACCTATGACGTTTCGCGAATTGATTTACCTTCATCATGCGGACCACTGTGATTTAGCTCTTGGATCTTTTGTTGTTTTAATTAACGTTTGATGTGTGGAGACTTTTATCATTTGCCTTCTTTACTTCGGATTAGAGTGCGGCGCTAATTAAAATGCAAAAAGGGCGCCCAAGCACATCCTCCACTCCCATCAAAAGATGCATTTTAGACGTCAGTCAGAAGAGGGAAATTGTGGAGTTTGCCACAAAAAATCCAAAGGCGTCCCAGTCGCAGATTGCCACAGCCTTTTCCAACATGTGGGGTACTCCGATTGTACGGAGGACTGTCGGGGGCATCCTCAGTCAGCGTGAGAAGTGGGAGGATGCGTTCGTGCAGCCCGGCGTGAAGAAGATCAGGAATGCCCGTCACGCGGACATGGAGGCAGCCCTGTTTCTCCGATACACGGAGGCCGTCACAGCAGGTGCGCCCATGTCCGACGCCATTTTACGAGAAAATGCTCAGACTTTGGGAAGTGAACTGGGAATATCTGAATTTGCATATTCTAAGGGTTGGCTTCTGCGGTTCAAGATGAGATACGGAATTGTTCAATGGCCTTCTGCGAGTGAAGGTTCTGTGCAAATGCCTGTAGATGGCGCAGTGGAAGCCGCGGAACATTACGATCAGGATACGGGGTGTTGTGAAGGTTTGTTAGTGTATATTGCGGAGTGAGTAAGTGAGTATTGTTTTACGCCGCTTTTAGCAATATTCCAGCAATATCACAGCGGGGGACACAAGAAATGGGCTTTACTCATAGTACCAATGTGCGGAATCGAACCCGGGTCTTCGGCGTGACGAGCGAACACTTTAACCACTAGGCTACCCAACCGCCCCGTTTATTGCAGAAGCACCTCTACTTGTGTATAGTCTGGCTGTGGAAGCTATATAGGTTCGGCTCCAGTGCTGCTATCAGACGTAGGTCCCTCATATCCCCAACGAATCATCTTCAACTATACCGAAGGGGTGGTAGGGTAACTTGGTGGTAAAAGCGTTCGCACATCACGCCGAAGGTCCGGGTTCGATTGTGTGAAGCCCATTTCGGGTGTAACATATGCTATATTGTCGCGACATTGCTTGAAGCCAGCGTTGCTATTTATAGTAATTAGTATGCAGATGAGCCGATTCTCAACTCCTTCGTAATTCCTCGATAAAATACTGTTCTAAATTGGTTAAAATGGTTTGGGAACTGGGGTATGAATATGTACATGGTATTTTTCAAGATATTTGACTACCATGGGTCTAAACATTCCCACCATTAATTGTCCTTGTTAATATTAATATACATGCAGAGACAGAATATAGATTGCTCTTCAGAGTTGCTATGTTATAAGCAAGGATGTCCCCGGTGCATTCTGACTGATAATACTTTCTAAGTTTGTGTACACTGTATTGAAACAAGCGATATTATCAGTACATTTGCTTTTATGACCGCGTAATTACGATGCTGGGCTTCCATACATTCTTGTACATGTCACGTGACCTATTTAGCTCGCGTAGACGCGCTACAGTGAATGTAGCTCATTCAAAGATGGAGACGAAAGTTCGTTCTCACTTCATCCGGACTTCCAAGAATTGCCGTGGGCTTGTGTTAGGAGGGTACGAGTATAGACGCTACAGGGAAAGGGGGACCCGCGAGTACTGGCGTTGTAAGCGAGTCGGATGCTTGGGAAAAGCCATCACTGTGTTCGACACGGTGACCTGTGTGACGGGACAACATGGCCACCCGCCAACATTCACCGCTGTCTTTGGTGAGTTTATTTCTTTATTAGCGGCTAAATGTGAACGAAGCTAACCATTCCTGGGCGTATCCTGCACATGTTTGCAAATTAGACTGTTGCACTATGGCGGTGTAGCATTATCGATTTGTTTGGGCGTGTAGCGAATGACTGGTCGAGCGAGCTACACATTATAATTGTGGGCCCTGAGGCTCTTGAACGGGCAGTAGTATCTACGTTAAATTATATTTTACATTTTCCATCTTTTAGTTTGTGAAAATCAAATAATCGTAACATACCACATATGTAAAACTGTTCAAAACTAATTTTACGACTCGTTCCGATTTTTCCTATGTTCAGGGATATCAGATTAATGGAATTCTATATTATCCACGTTCCAGTCAAATGAAGAAATCTGATACAATTCAAAAGCCTCGAACAAAAGAATGCGTTTGTGGTATATGTTCTTTTACTCTCCAACTAAATAAATTGCTGTTCCATTTTGCACTAGATTGAGTGTCGGATTTATAAACCAAATGTTTTAACCATTCTTACAGGTACAGCGAATAGATATCATATTTATATGTCCGGAACGACAATACATGTGTCATGGTGATATACCTTCACTGCAGTACAGGGCGGTGGGGTAGTCTGGTGGTTTAAGCGTTTGCTCGCCACATAGGTACAATGTGTGAAGCCCCCGCCGTGATATTGCTGCAATATCGCTAAGAGGACACAGTGTCGGACCTGTATGGTTGCCGTGGTATTTTGAGTGTTATGCTATCAACCACTTGTTTGCCACGCCGAGTCTCGACTATTTACGGACCGTCGTGAGTAGCGGAAATCGTAGCGGTTACATCGTAAAACAATTTACCAACTTTGTCACTTTATCTTGCGTCACTTCAGGATAATTTAGAATAGTAGTAACGCCTTAATGTATTGTGAGGTAAAATGATTTTTTTATGAAGATGACGATAAGACCGGGCCATCCAACAAATTAATCCGAAGCAGAACCCGATATTTTGAATTATTATATTTTTGATTGTTGTTGAACACCGAACTCGGCAGTTTGTAAATAATCTGGGCCAGACAATCCAGTGATTGACACGCAGTCATCTGAGTTACCGAGCCTGACCTCCCGATCAGTCTCGTCCCCTTTCATTAGGGAGCATGCATTTTGATTTGTGTTGGGGTTGGTAGGGGGTGTGGGTCCCAGCTATATCTAACAAACGATTTGTTTACTATCGAATAGCAATCCAATCTGATGTTTGGCGTCTAAGTGATTTTTATATACCACTGCCGATAAACTATTCATTTTGGGCATATTCAATTCAATTCAGTTTATTCCTATATAACTGTAAGACCACAGGCACATAGTACAGAATACATGACAATGTGGAAGCGGTTAAACAATGTTACAAGGATTCATTTCTTAATAACATGGCATGATATATGAACAGAGGTAGATTTCGTATAGCCGTTTTGCTCACATGTGATATTAAAGACATAAACCGGTATTTTTGGGATGTACATAGTATTTTGTTTTTTTCCATAAATAATCCTATTTACAACATACAAGCAAAAAACTAAAATTCATCTTCGACTACATTTAAGGACCATTGTCTACGTAATCTTAAGCATTTTGGTATTTTTTTGTGCCTGCCAACTTCAACTTCAACTATCCTGTGTGAGCTGCATCTAAATCTAAATTGTGCTAAATTTTGCATTATGTTATAGTAACATCAATGAAATAATCCCCCCCCCCCCCCCCCCCCCCCCAAATAAAATTAAATGGGTGCTCCTCAAGATTGCTATCTTACGATATTCCTATAGTCTACCCCGGAATCAACATAGAGTATATACTCGAGTAAAATATCTGATTTTAATGCGATGGTTTTACAATCATATCTGGTCCCTGGTTCCGTGGATCAGGACCCCCCTCGGGAGCCTCACTGGTTTCTAGTGACTGGTCCGGGCAACTGTCTGGCTCTTGGTTTATATTGGCTTTGTGAACGTTCTCAATTCAATCATGCCCAAACACTGCGTTGCAAATGGGTGTTACAGTCGGTTTGGGAACACAGACCAGGTTAAGATGCATCGTATACCGTGGAAGCACCAAATCCTGGCGTCCAAGTGGGTGGAGAGCCTGATGGAGGCTGGTACCATGCAGGACAAGGTGACCAGGGATAGTCGTGTTTGCTCAAAGCATTTTATCGGAGGGTTGAAACTTCCGGGCGCCGTGCCGGTCCTGTTCGGTACACTGCTGCACCAAGGTAGGCTATTAACCCAATGCCTCGTCTTCCACCGCTGCCTGGCTCCGTTATTTAAAGAGAATAATTACTTCCACGGAACCAGATAGGGAAAATGATTTATATTATTTTCGAAAGATTAGGTTAATGTGTTTTTGCTTTTACAGCCAGGAAAGAAATTTCAAGATTTGCCTTGGAGGGGCAGTGATTATTTTTTTTCTCAATAAATGAAACTGCGCTTGATGGGTGGGTCGGTATACACCCTCTTGGTTCCCGGGACCGAGGTAGCCCGAGGTATCATCGACTGGAATCGTGCATTTCCGGTTGGGAGTTACCGACATTTTGGGGATGAAATGGGAAATTGACAGTTCTTCTGCTGTCAGTATTAACGTACGATACCACAGTGCCATGCGCTGGACATTCGTGTCTAGATTAAACTTTGATAGCTCATACATGTTGAAGGTAAGAACGACTCTGCTGACGGTCGGCTTTGACAGTTTGGAAGTGGACTGTGCGCACGAGATGACAAGCGCTTTGTTGCCATAAATAATCACAAGTGAATCACGGGAGTTAACCGTGCTTAGTGGATGTGCGGATTACAGGCATTAAAGTAATATGTTATGTTTGTGGTTATTGGTCAGATTAATATGCGTTAACGTTTATTTCACTGTATTAAATACAAACAACGATCACCTTATAAGCAGTCATGTGGTCCAGATTGTTATTTTTTGTGTTTAGTCGATGTTGAATCCGATGTTTCAATCAGTTGTATAATAAATGATAAGGTCACGTTAATAAAGTTTTAAGCCTTCTTCTAACGGAAAAATAATGTAATCGTCAACATTGTAAAATAATGCGATTCAACGTGTTGTAAAGTAATGATACTACGTTGCTAGAAATAGACAATCGAACGTATTGTCATGTAACGGCGCATGGGTTCATGATGAATGTACAATATATCTTTTACTTCGTTGTGTAGAACATATGAAACATTCACAAACTATGTGTGAACGCATTGTATTGTATTTAAACGTCTTATAATTAATGATACTTTGTTGCTTGAGACAATCAAGGTGCTGTCATGTTTATTGATTGATTATTGTTTAACACCCCACTCAGCAATATTTCAGCTATATGATGGCAATCTGTAAATAATCGAGTCTGGACCAGACAATCCTGTGATTGACATCATGAGCATCGATCCATGCAATTGGGATATGATGACATGCATCAACCAAGTCTGGCCACTCGATCATGTTAGTCACCTCTTACGACTAACCCTGTTTATAGAATAGTCTAATGTGAAACATCAAGTTTTATGTGTGTATTGTTTGTTCACTTGTATGCAAGAACTGTTAAAAAAGTTTACTACTACGTAGAGAATAAGTCTTAGAAACATAGTATTTTCATAATAGTTTACAGATGTCAGAGAAATTTGATTACTGGTAAAATTTCTGAAATTTAATTATTTTTTTATTGTTTGATTTGATAAATGAATGACATAAATAGGTGTTGTTTGTTTTTTTGATATCCTATAGGATATCTTTTGAAATGTCTGAGTTAAAGAATACATAAGATAAGTTCTTTTCTTATTTTTATAAGAGTGAGTGAGTATGGTTTTACGCCGCTTTTAGCAATATTCCAGCAATATCACGGCGGGGGACACCAGAAATGGGCTTCACACATTATTTTTATAAGAGAACATGTGGATGTACCATGTATACTGGTATATGAGAACATGTTTGTTTGTGTTTATCGCCGCCCTCACAATATTCCAGTTATATGACGGCAGTCTGTAAATAATCGAGTCTGGGCCAGACAATCCAGTGATTGACATCATGAGCATCGATCAATGCAATTGGGATACGATGACATGCATCAACCAAGTCAGCGAGCCTGACCACCCGATCCTGTTAGTTGTCTCTTATGACAAGCATAGTCGCCTTTTATGGCAAGCATGAGTTGCTGAAGACCCGTTGAGAACATGTCATTTAAGAGGTGTGTCTAAGACTTTGAAAACAGGGTGCATGCACATTATTGGCCATGGTCACATTTGACATGTAAGGTGTCGTAAATCTGTGGGGGACTCACACACACATGCATGCAAACACACTAACACACAGAGTGAATTTTTATAACTAAAATATTTTGAAAATAAACCCACAGAAAAGAGTTGGAAGGTGTATATTATAGATGTGTTACGTTCTCATCCTCTTGAAATGCCATCACACTCCTATTTCAGCCTTTGTGTGTTGCAGAGAAAGCAAAAGATTATCAGTTTGTCGTAGTTGTGAAAGTTTCAACAAGCACCTGCGTTGTTCATTAAACGAATGACACACTGGCGTGATCTACGTGCCGGTGAAACAATTGTAATGTGGAGATTTCCACTGGGTTGGTTGTAATTCTGTCTGCAGGGGCTTGTTGGTAGCCTGCAAAGACATTTGAATAGAATAAACTAGACGTTTTTTTCCCACAACTCATTTTGTTTTAGAATAAATTGTTCTTTTCAGAGATCTAACAATTTATTTCTGTAAAGACACCTTTAACACATGCACACATGCTATGGGGTTCCGGATGGACCCGATAGCAGATTAAGTAGTTTCTTGAATGAGGTTCTGAGTTTGTAAGACTTGTTTAACCTTGCCCTTTTGTTGCAGGGGAGCCCAGTGGAACGTCCAGTGTGGTGGATCCCTCCGTGTCTATCCAGGAAGTGAAGCCCCATATAGTCAACAGACTGGACCTTGACCTCGTTGGTCCCCCCAACTCTCTCCCACATCCAGCTCCTGCACCAGCCAATAGGAATCCCAGCTACACCTTCAGACCAAGTTTTGCACAGCAAAGAATCGCAAGAGGTAGGTTGGTTGTCTCCAACTTTACTAACTCTCTCACTTTGGGTACCTGTATTTCTGTTCCTGTTTTTGTAACTAACATTTATTTGCTGTGTGTTTGCACATGGTACATATTTATTCCCTTTTTCCATGTTTTTTTTACCTTGTTTTTATCTACAAGACAATATTCCATTGTGCAAGAATTTGGTCCTGTGACATAGGGTTAGAGGTCATCCATCACAAGCATGCATTGGGTGTATCATTGTTCAGTTGGCCTTCAGCAAACTATGTCTGGCATGCCAACGATATTTCATTGAGGTCCTTATTTACCAGGCTGACCTTGACCTGCCCTTGACCTGAAATGGACCAGTGCGATGGCATCCAGTTCATCACGACTCGCAGAGGCAAGACTGCTGTTCAGTTTCGTGGGTATCGTTATTACAATGTACGAGCTCTTGGACATAAGATCTACTGGCGGTGCTGCACGCGCACCTGTTCAGCCACATTGGTCACAGCGAACGGTGTACTGACGAAGGTCGGCGATGACCACAACCACCTGATGGACCTGACGCTGTCGTCACCCTGCCAGGAGGACTTAGCGGCCGTGCAGAGAGTTCTCAATGAGGAGACAGTCAAGTCTTTGTTTAACATCAAGAAGGAAATAGACCCAGGGGTTGAGTTGGAAGACAAATTCAATTCAAATTGTCATTCGGTTTCTCGTCCCGAGGAGGAAAGGGACTCCCTTCAGCCATCTTGTGTGAACAGATTTGTCGGGAGGAGGTTGTCCATTGAACAGTCGATGCAGATCAGTAAGGATGGAGCTTCCAGATTCAGGAGAGACGTAGCGACTCGACTCAGTTTAGTAGAGAAAACTGGAAACAATTCCCGGAGATTCTCAACAAGTGATATGGACAAGCAATCAGTGACTTCCCCCAACACGACGTGTAATTCAGGAAGCGAGAACCATACCCTGTCCGTCCGGAGGTCCCCCATCCAAGGTGTGGCTGATGTTGTTGGCATGGGTGAGGGTGGCCTAGTAGGTCAGGCTGCAGCACCGGATCAAACTCGGGCAACTCTGTTTACAGGCAGAAATGCTGCCTTCCCTGACTTCCTGAAGAAAGGTATCTGGTTAGGTTTGAAATACAAATTGTGACGTATAGAACATCTCCTATATCGGCAGCATGCTATTGGATTTTTACGTATATAATATAACATACAATATAATAAGGGTGCCCGGTATTTCTGGTAAATTGGTAAATTGAGGTCCATTCCGTCCAAGATACGTATTATAATATCATTTTTGATGCTTGGTATATCGTGTGATTCCAAATAGCAATTTCTTTCCTATGTTTAATATTATACTCTTGGCAAATATTTTCAAAATGATTCCATATTTGCAAACTGCAAATTCGCGAAGGTAGAGGTTAATTCCCAGTTAGCTCCTTAATACGTGCATGTGCATTCGTACATTTTCTTCAACAACATCTGGGGCCCCAAGATGGAGATGTGGTCAGTTGTATGAAATGTGAAGGTTAAGCCATATTGTGGACATGGTGGAAGCGCTTTGGTCTGAAACAAACGGATGGCAAAATTAATGATGCAAATATTGCAGTCTGTCCGATTTCAGAATTTAGAATTATATAATATATCGTGATACGTATCGAAATACGTCCTTGTGCATCGCAAAAATTGTGAAACACCCTGTAAACCTCCAATAACCATCCCCCCAATGTAATGTGTCTCTCTTCCCTCCCCCAATGGCACTCCAACAGTCTGTTGCTGATGGGACACAAAGTTCAGACGAAATACAAATCATAGGTACTTAGAAACTTAATATCAAAATAGATTAGGTGAACTTGGTTAGATAGTTTGGGAAGGGGCATAAAATATTTCCATGATATTTTGTAATTTTGCACTCTGATGGAGCTTGTGGAGGATGGTACAAAATCATCATCAGACTCCAGGAGAATGTTGTGAAGGTGTGAATTGTGGCTGTGTACGCGTGACCTGTGGAGGTCAGATAACAGCGGAGCAGTATATAGTGACGGTCTTGCAGATGATTCTTTGCTATCTATATGGTATGCTGTCTCACTGAAGTTCCTGTTTGGGAGATACTTCTCAATTGAGGAAATGAAGAAATGAAATGCCAGGCAAATTAGTTTAGAATCCTAGATGAAAACCTTTAATATCAATCACTAGCTTGTGATGACTTCACTTACTCACTCACTAATATCAGATGTTGCATGAACTATGCATGTATTATCAAAAGGGAGTATGAATTAATGCAAAGTGATCAAATGACAATTTGTTTTTAACCTAACCAATTGGATAAAATCTGGAAAGATCTATAATATATAAACATGACAGAGCGAATCAGCGTTTATTTGGAGGGTAGTGGTCACAGGGTATATGTTGCCATTAACAGATCTGTGTAGCAGTCACACATGACCTCTACCTGGGCCCTGCTAGCTGTCTCCCTGTCTGACTGACCTCCATGTGTAGGTCAAGATCTATGGGGTGTAGCAGTCACACATGACCTCCATCTGGGCCCTGTTGTCTCCCTGTCTGACTGACCTCCATGTGTAGGTCAAGACTATGGGGTGAAGCAGTCACACATGACCCCAATCTGGGCCCTGCTAGCTGTCTCCCTGTCTGACTGACCTCCAGGTGTAGGTCAAGATCTATGGGGTGTAGCAGTCACACATGACCTCTATCTGGGCCCTGTTGTCTCCCTGTCTGACTGACCTCCATGTGTAGGTCAAGACTATGGGGTGAAGCAGTCACACATGACCCCAATCTGGGCCCTGCTAGCTGTCTCCCTGTCTGACTGACCTCCAGGTGTAGGTCAAGACTATGGGGTGAAGCAGTCACACATGACCCCAATCTGGGCCCTGCTAGCTGTCTCCCTGTCTGACTGACCAGTGAGTGTAGGTCGGGATCTATGGGGTGTAGCAGTCACACATGACCCCAATCTGGGCCCTGCTAGCTGTCTCCCTGTCTGACTGACCAGTGTGTGTAGGTCGGTATCTATGGGGTGTAGCAGTCACACATGACCCCAATCTTGGCCCTGCTAGCTGTCTCCCTGTCTGACAGACCAGTGAGTGTAGGTCGGTATCTATGGGGTGTAGCAGTCACACATGACCCCAATCTGGGCCCTGCTAGCTGTCTCCCTGTCTGACTGACCAGTGAGTGTAGGTCGGGATCTATGGGGTGTAGCAGTCACACATGACCCCAATCTGGGCCCTGCTAGCTGTCTCCCTGTCTGACTGACCAGTGTGTGTAGGTCGGTATCTATGGGGTGTAGCAGTCACACATGACCCCAATCTGGGCCCTGCTAGCTGTCTCCCTGTCTGACTGACCAGTGAGTGTAGGTCGGGATCTATGGGGTGTAGCAGTCACACATGACCCCAATCTGGGCCCTGCTAGCTGTCTCCCTGTCTGACTGACCAGTGTGTGTAGGTCAAGACTATGGGGTGTAGCAGTCACACATGACCCCAATCTGGGCCCTGCTAGCTGTCTCCCTGTCTGACTGACCAGTGAGTGTAGGTCGGGATCTATGGGGTGTAGCAGTCACACATAACCCCAATCTGGGCCCTGCTAGCTGTCTCCCTGTCTGACTGACCAGTGAGTGTAGGTCGGGATCTATGGGGTGTAGCAGTCACACATGACCCCAATCTGGGCCCTGCTAGCTGTCTCCCTGTCTGACAGACCAGTGAGTGTAGGTCCGGATCTATGGGGTGTAGCAGTCACACATGACCCCAATCTGGGCCCTGCTAGCTGTCTCCCTGTCTGACTGACCAGTGAGTGTAGGTCGGGATCTATGGGGTGTAGCAGTCACACATGACCCCAATCTGGGCCCTGCTAGCTGTCTCCCTGTCTGACTGACCAGTGTGTGTAGGTCGGTATCTATGGGGTGTAGCAGTCACACATGACCCCAATCTTGGCCCTGCTAGCTGTCTCCCTGTCTGACAGACCAGTGAGTGTAGGTCGGTATCTATGGGGTGTAGCAGTCACACATGACCCCAATCTGGGCCCTGCTAGCTGTCTCCCTGTCTGACTGACCTCCAGGTGTAGGTCAAGACTATGGGGTGTAGCAGTCACACATGACCCCAATCTGGGCCCTGCTAGCTGTCTCCCTGTCTGACTGACCAGTGTGTGTAGGTCGGTATCTATGGGGTGTAGCAGTCACACATGACCGCCACCCGACCCCACCCGACCTCCACCCGACCCCACCTTGGCACTGCATGACCATCTGGAGGTCCACACCCTGAGTTGAGTTGCAGGTCACACATGATAACCCATCTTAGCCCAGCTAGCTGTCTCCTGTAGCCCGCTATTGGTGGATCAATACAAGCTATATTTAGCCTCATCTTCAGCCCAGCCCAGAATGTAGCACACATTAGCAGGTTTGCTGTGCGAGGAGGTGGAGTTTGTCCTGGGCTTGCTGGCTCAGATTGACTGCTGCCTCAGACATACAGATGGGGTGAGGTCTGTTGGAGATAGCTTCAACATAGTGACACATTGTGCACATAGTTCAACACTGGGACTGTATTATTGTGTTAGATGTGGAATAATAGATTTGTTGGAAGGTTCCTGCTGCTATAGAAAGTGTTGGGATGTATTCTGATTGGATCATTTTGGAGGGGATATATGCACTTGTATATCCATCGCACTGATATATCACAGATGGGATAAAGACTACAAGGAATAACCTATTATGTTGTGTTACTTTAAGAATGGTGGTTGAAGATTGCGAGAAATCAGACTGACATTTTGTGCCTGTTGCTTGTATAACAAAAGGGATTCTAACTCGAGGGACAAAGACTTTCCAGGTTTGGATTCTGTGGTATTTTGAAAACCTGCATTTGTATATATGCCTTTTGAATGGAGGATTCAACTCAGAAGCGTGCCTACAATTGGTCAGAATCTGAGGTGCTGACATTGTTTGAACTGTGGAGTGACCCGTTTATCCAGAAGGAGCTGAAGCACCTGTACCGCAACAAGACGGTGTACGAACACATCGCCCGCCTCCTCAACACGGCCGGCATCAGGCGCACCTGGGTCCAGTGCAAGGAGAAGATCAAGAAGTTAAAGAAGGAGTTCTATCGTGTCCAGAGAATTTGTGGTGACCTTGACCCTGATGCAGGACCGGTCCCTGGGTGCCGATTCTACAAGGAGTTATACCCACTACTGGCGTCAAAGTCTGGGAAAACACGTTTGTGGATAATATATTTTCACTGTTCCATGCGAGGTCCTGGTACACAATGCTCGTCTTCCTGTGTGGCTTCTTTAGGAGAATAGGTCTCTACTTCACCATGCTTGTCTCCCCGTGGAGATTCTTGGACAGAATAGGTCTCCAGTACGCCATGCTTGTCTCCCCGTGGAGATTCTTGGACAGAATAGGTCTCTAGTACACCATGCTTGTCTCCCTGTGGGGATTCTTGGACAGAATAGGTCTCTAGTACAACATGCTTGTCTCCCCGTGGGGTTTCTTGGACAGAATAGGTCTCTAGTACACCATGCTTGTCTCCCTGTGGGGATTCTTGGACAGAATAGGTCTCTAGTACAACATGCTTGTCTCCCCGTGGGGTTTCTTGGACAGAATAGGTCTCTAGTACACCATGCTTGTCTCCCTGTGGGGATTCTTGGACAGAATAGGTCTCTAGTACACCATGCTTGTCTCCCTGTGGGGATTCTTGGACAGAATAGGTCTCTAGTACACCATGCTTGTCTCCCTGTGGGGATTCTTGGACAGAATAGGTCTCTAGTAACCATGCTTGTCTCCCTGTGGGGATTCTTGGACAGAATAGGTCTCTAGTACACCATGCTTGTCTCCCTGTGGGGATTCTTGGACAGAATAGGTCTCTAGTACACCATGCTTGTCTCCCTTTTGGGATTCTAGTACACCATGCTTGTCTCCCTGTGGGGATTCTGGAGGGAGAATAGGTTGCACTGTCATGTGGGTCATTGCTCGTATTTTGCAGTCATTTGAAACTGGTAATTTATTCTAGAGAAGTCTGTTCATGTTGTGTCAGGCAAGTGGAATATGGTCTGCTCACAGATATGAGGTGTACTGATGTCAAGTAGAAAGTAAATAATTCACATCAGAAAAGTAGGTCCTGCATATTTTTACTGGGGGCGTGTTCAGACTAGGGTTGTTCAGATTGGGGGTGCTCAGACTGGAGGTGTTCAGACTGGGGGTGTTCAGACTGGGCGTGTTCAGACTGGGGGTGTTCAGACTGGGGGTGTTCAGACTGGGGGCGTTCAGACTGGGGGTGTTCAGACTGGGGGCGTTCAGACTGGGGGCGTTCAGACTGGGGGTGTTCAGACTGGGGGCGTTCAGACTGGGGGCGTTCTGACTGGAGGTGTTCAGACTGGGGGTGTTCAGACTGGGGGTGTTCAGAATGAATGTGTTCAGACTGGGGGCGTTCAGAATGGATGCGTTCAGACTGGGCGTGTTCAGACAATCGTGATTGTTGGAATATTGTTAATAGTAGCATAATACCATACACACCAATTTCTGTCTTTCCATTCTTTTAACATGTTTAAATAAGATTTGGTATGTCATATTTTCAAATAGCAATTTAGAGAACTAAAATCTAGTTTTGATCGCTTGTCTAAAAGGCATTGTATATTCATGTTTGTTTGTTGTTTAATGCTGCTTTCCTCAATATCCCAGTAGGGTAAATAATCTTGCAGGGCATACATGAAGAACAGTCTTTGTTTCAGTAGTTAAGTCTTAATCATCTGTCATTCATGTGGTTTATTCTCGGTTCCAGCACAGCAGATTCACCATGGCAACTCGCAGGTGGCCTCCAGACCGGGGATGCAGAGCCGACCCCCACAGGGGCTTCAGAGCCGTCCTCCACAGGGGATGCAGAGTCGTCCTCCACAAGGGATGCAGCCCCGGGCGAGGATGCCTGCACCATCTGCCACGGTCACATCAGCTGCCCCGCCCCTCAAGCGACCCCGACTAGAGACTCAGCGGGCAGTGCCACAGACGAACAGACAGATGGGTCAAGCCCCAGTTCAGAGACAGAACATGTCAACATTCGACCAATCGCATCGCATGCCAGCACCTCGGTCTGTTGTACGATCTCCACAGAGACCGATTGGTGTCCAGCAAATGTCGACCCAGCAAGCTCGGCCCATGCAGCATCGACAAGTGTCAAGGTCACCTCAGCGACAAATAGCAAGGTCAAAACAGCAGATTAGTCAGAGTAGGAATTCAGAGCCAAAATCTGACAGCACAGAGAGAGCATTCCTCAACCCTGACCATAGCTCTCACATCATGACAGAGTTGTCTGCCCTTTGGAAGTCCGGGAAGTTTGTGGACGCTGCCATCATGGTGGGAGGCATGAAGTTACAGGTACGTTGTGTAGTTGGGTGTTGTCGTAGAATGGATGATGATTGTTTCTTGTGAATATCGGAGCATTTTGATTGGTTGTAAGCACTGCTGGGGTCACGGTACACCTGCCTGGCAGCCAGTAGTCCATGACAAGTGCAGGAGAGAGTGAGTGTTAACATTGGCGTTGGTTCAGCCATATAATGATTTGTTGAAAATGTACAGGTATTTTATTTGTGTTACAGTAAATGAATTGCAAGTGACCCCTGATTGTCGGGTATTGTAAATGAATGGAGTATGTGCTGCAATTTGAGTGGTTGAAAAACATTCATTGGAATTTGATTGGAAACTGGACTTTTCACTGCATATGAATATGTCTCTTGATAATGTGTATCTGCAGGTGTTTGAGAATTTGGTGGTCATGGTGGTTTGACATGTAACATTTGTAAAATCAACCTAACAAAATCAGTTCCAAATGAAATTTCGGGACATTAAATGCTCTGTGAACACACACTGTAGGAATGTCCTGATTCCATGTTTCAGGCTCACCGCATGGTGTTGTTTGCTGCCAGCCCCTACCTGCGTGCATCCTTCGACCACCTCAACCCTGCCACCGAGCTGCGTCTCAAGATGCCATCGGACATCAAGCTGGACATCGTCTACCAGTTCCTCACCTACATCTACGACGGCATCCTCCGCTTGAATCCGAACAACGCGTTCTCTCTTCTCAAGATCTCTCTCATGCTTCGCATGGAACACCTGACAATGTGTTGTCAGGAATACATGACATACGCTGTCAATTCCGGCACAATTCCGCCAATGGCAGTCAAGGATGTCAAGTCTCCACTGCTGGTGCTGGTTGACCAGAAGGCTCAGGAAACTGGTCAGGGGAAAGCAGACATGTGCACCCAGACCATGTCCGATTCCGAACCAAGTACCATCCGGTCTCCTCCCAAGGTGGACTTTGACCGAGTCTTTGGCGAAGACGACCATGCAACCTCTAGTTACCATAGCAACCAATTTGATCATAGCGTGCAGTCAGACATGGACTTGTATCAGAACTACGACCAGGGGCTTGGCGATGGTGGGGGCGGGGGGCGGGTTGTACACACACAGGACGATGGGGATGCTATGCCCATGATTATTGTGAAGAACGAATGTATTGATCCTGAATATGAATTAAGCATTAATCCTCCACACCTCACCAGTCCCCCTCCTGACCTTGATAACATGAGTCCAGCATCCAATCAGAGTGAGCCCAGGTCTGACACCGAGCAGCACATGAGCAGCCAGACCGACCCCCTTCCCGACACAGATATCAGCAGTCCCGCAGCCCAGGCTGGGGTCGAGGCCATGCAGGTCGTCCCCGGCATCGACCTTGATGTGTCTTCTCCAGACACACCCGACCATGACCTTGAACAATCAACCAATGGCAGTGTCCATCAATCACCACTCACATCTACATTTGACCAATCACAAGTCGGCACTTCTGCATTTGATCAATCACAAGTCAGCACATCTGCATTTGACCAATCAACATCCAGCACCTCCACAGATCAACTTCATTCATTAGAACAATCTTCAGTTTCTCAAAGTGAAACAAATGGGACTCCTTCATATACATTTACTAGTGAAAGCAATATTGCCGAGGGATACGAGTCGTTCCCAGACAGGACTAGTGATAATTCTCACACGAACACTGAAGATCAAACATCAGCTTTCACTCAGTCAGCACCTGACCAATCATTGCCCCTCGTGGAGTCCGGTGACCATGCGACGCCTCAGTTTGGCACGGAGGAATTCCTCAGTTCTGACTTTGATGTTCAGATGTCAAATGCCCCCAAAAGTGAACCTGATGACCCAGTATAGCATCAAGTGTGACCTTGACAGGTGTGGAGTGAAACGGCCGTTGATGATATGTCCATCTACTATGTCTGCTCCCTAAGTGTGTCATCCTGATGTGGTGGTACAAGGTGGTACAAAGTGTGGTACAGACAGTGCAGGGGTATAAACACGTAGTTGACACACGCTGAGGGTATAACGGTATCGTATCATGCATTTTATGATACAAGGAGCAAGGACGGGTCCAGCATTTCTAGAAGGGAGGGGTCTGATCCAGCATTTTTCTCAGTCAATTTTACTGTCTACAACATACCATGTTGGGTTTTCAAAAAGAGGGTAGGTGGGGGAACCTCCTTCCCCCCCTCTCTGGATCCCCCTATGAGGAGTATACGATACATCAGGTCTGTTATTTGTTGTCCGTTGGATTTCCAAATATTTGGCCCCAAATTCAAAGTAGGCAGTCAACAACAAAACTATGCATCAATGTCAACTTCAAACTTAACTTGCTACCAATAACTGGAAACAAACAGGCAGTGTTAGGAGTTAATGTTAGGAGCTAGTGATGTGACAATAGTTATCGTGGATTAAGTCATCAGATAGACCCTGGTCCCTGTGATGACACCGGTGTGGAAATAATGTGCCCCCTCCAGCAGGTGGTCATGTAAACCAACTGACTTGCTTGAAAGGCCTTGAATGAAGGATATAGCCACTCAACGTCAGGATCAAGTATCTGGGCAAAGTTTTATATAACTGGAAAAAAAAGCAAAGTGATTATTCTTTTCGAAAGGTACTTTTTTCTTTTGTTTTGGTGTCAATTGTTGATATTGACATGATAGAAGTGGACAACTGAATCTTGATCACTGCCATTTTGTAAACCAAACTCATGTGCAGGTATTTGAAATAGTTTTTGGTTTGATACAAAATAAATCCATAGTACATTGTATCGTTGATTTAGTTTCACACCAATGCGTACAATCTTTGGTGTTCGAAAGATGATGCTCTAAGTTATCTGCGTTGATGGGCGATTCTCACTTGATGGGCGAGTCTCACTTGATGGGCGAGTCTCACTTGATGGGCGAGTCTCACTTGATGGGTGAATCTCACTTGATGGGTGAGTCTCACTTGATGGGTGAGTCTCACTTGCCCTGTTGTTGGGGGAGTCTCACTTGATGGATGAGTCTCACTTGCCCTGTTGTTGGGTGAGTCTCACTTGATGGGGGAGTCTCACTTGTTGGGGGAGTCTCACTTGATGGGGCAGTCTCACTTGATGGGGGAGTCTCACTTGCCATGTTGTTGGGTGAGTCTCACTTGATGGGGCAGTCTCACTTGCCGTGTTGTTGGGTGAGTCTCACTTGATGGGTGAGTCTCACTTGCCCTGTTGTTGGGTGAGTCTCACTTGATGGGGCAGTCTTACTTGATGGGGGAGTCTCACTTGATGGGGGAGTCTCACTTGATGGGGGAGTCTCACTTGATGGGGGAGTCTCACTTGCCGTGTTGTTGGGTGAGTCTCACTTGATGGGGGAGTCTCACTTGCCCTGTTGTTGGGTGAGTCTCACTTGATGGGTGAGTCTCACTTGCCCTGTTGTTGGGTGAGTCTCACTTGATGGGGCAGTCTCACTTGATGGGGGAGTCTCACTTGATGGGGGAGTCTCACTTGATGGGGCAGTCTCACTTGATGGGGGAGTCTCACTTGCCGTGTTGTTGGGTGAGTCTCACTTGATGGGGGAGTCTCACTTGCCCTGTTGTTGGGTGAGTCTCACTTGATGGGGGAGTCTCACTTGCCCTGTTGTTGGGTGAGTCTCACTTAATGGGCAGTCTCACTTGATGGGGGAGTCTCACTTGATGGGGGAGTCTCACTTGCCGTGTTGTTGGGTGAGTCTCACTTGATGGGTGAGTCTCACTTGCCCTGTTGTTGGGTGAGTCTCACTTGATGGGGCAGTCTCACTTGCCGTGTTGTTGGGTGAGTCTCACTTGATGGGTGAGTCTCACTTGCCCTGTTGTTGGGTGAGTCTCACTTGATGGGGCAGTCTCACTTGATGGGGGAGTCTCACTTGATGGGTGAGTCTCACTTGCCCTGTTGTTGGGTGAGTCTCACTTGATGGGGGAGTGTCACTTGCCGTGTTGTTGGGTGAGTCTCACTTGATGGGTGAGTCTCACTTGCCCTGTTGTTGGGTGAGTCTCACTTGATGGGGCAGTCTCACTTGATGGGTGAGTCTCACTTGATGGGGGAGTCTCACTTGATGGGGGAGTCTCACTTGCCGTGTTGTTGGGGGAGTCTCACTTGATGGGGGAGTCTCACTTGATGGGGGAGTCTCACTTGCCCTGTTGTTGGGTGAGTCTCACTTAATGGGCAGTCTCACTTGATGGGGGAGTCTCACTTGATGGGGGAGTCTCACTTGCCGTGTTGTTGGGTGAGTCTCACTTGATGGGGGAGTCTCACTTGCCCTGTTGTTGGGTGAGTCTCACTTGATGGGGCAGTCTCACTTGCCGTGTTGTTGGGTGAGTCTCACTTGATGGGTGAGTCTCACTTGCCCTGTTGTTGGGTGAGTCTCACTTGATGGGGCAGTCTCACTTGATGGGGGAGTCTCACTTGATGGGTGAGTCTCACTTGCCCTGTTGTTGGGTGAGTCTCACTTGATGGGGGAGTCTCACTTGCCGTGTTGTTGGGTGAGTCTCACTTGATGGGTGAGTCTCACTTGCCCTGTTGTTGGGTGAGTCTCACTTGATGGGGCAGTCTCACTTGATGGGTGAGTCTCACTTGATGGGTGAGTCTCACTTGATGGGGGAGTCTCACTTGCCGTGTTGTTGGGGGAGTCTCACTTGATGGGGGAGTCTCACTTGATGGGGGAGTCTCACTTGCCGTGTTGTTGGGTGAGTCTCACTTGATGGGGGAGTCTCACTTGCCGTGTTGTTGGGTGAGTCTCACTTGATGGGGCAGTCTCACTTGCCCTGTTGTTGGGTGAGTCACACTTGATGGGTGAGTCTCACTTGATGGGGGAGTCTCACTTGATGGGGGAGTCTCACTTGCCGTGTTGTTGGGTGAGTCTCACTTGATGGGTGAGTCTCACTTGCCCTGTTGTTGGGGGAGTCTCACTTGATGGGTGAGTCTCACTCGCCCTGTAGGAAGATTCAGCTGATGTTTGGTGCATGTGTACTTGGTTTCCCACACTGTTTTGGTTACGGAAGCTGAGACTTCTTGTTATTTTATGATTCATTCCTTCCAAACAGCAACATCATTTCTCTAGTTGTGAAGGTTCTGTTACCATAGTAATGAGTCCCTTGAAGATTTTGGGAGAATAGGTCTTCAGCAACCCATGCTTGCTGTAATAGGCGACTATGCTTGTGGTAAGAGGCGACTTACGGGATGGGGTGGTCAGGCTTGCTGACTTGAGTGATTCATGTCATCGTATCCCAATTGCGTGGATTGCTGCTCATGATGTCAATCACTGGATTGTCTGATCCAGACTCGTTTACTTACAGACCACTGTCCTATAGCTGGAATATTGCTGAGTGCGGCAAAAAACAACAAACAAACAAACAAAACCTCGGGACTGCAGTAAACATTCCCAAATACCAGTTTGTTCCATGATGTGACAAATGTACCTGGCACTGGAACCTTGAAACGTGGGCAAATCACACGCCCTCATCGCCATCATCTCATTGTATGGATAGTGTTATCATGTTATTTATTTTCTTAATAAAAAAATTAAATTAAGATTTTGTTAAGAGTTTTGTTTTCTGAATGTTTGTGTTGCTAACAGGATTTGGTTTGTCCTGGTTATATAACATGCATCTAATGATGATCAGGTGGTCGCAATGTAGAACCTGGCTGATCCTATACATGAAGTAGTTGCGACAAGCATCTAATGTGGACTGGGTGTCACAATGGAGGACCTGGCTGATCCTATACATGTAGTAGTTGCGACAAGCATCTAATGGGGATTGGGTGTCACAATGCAGGACATGGCTGATCCTACACATGTAGTAGTTGCAACTAGCATCTAATGGGGATTGGGTGTCACAATGTAGGACCTGAGTGATCCTACACATGTAGTAGTTGCAACAAGCATCTAATGGGGATAGGATGCCACAATGTAGGACCTGAGTGATCCTATACATGTAGCAGTTGCAAAAGGCATCTAATGTGGATTGGGTGTCACAATGTAGGAAATGGCTGATCCTACACATGTAGTAGTTGCAACAAGCATCTAATGGGGATTGGGTGTAACAATGTAGGAAATGGCTGATCCTACACATATAGCAGTTGCAACAAGCATCTAATGGGGATTGGGTGTCACAATGTAGGACCTGGCTGATCCTATACATGTAGTAGTTGCAACAAGCATCTAATGGGGATTGGGTGTCACAATGTAGGACCTGGCTGATCCTATACATGAAGTAGTTGCAACAAGCATCTAATGGGGATTGGGTGTCACAATGTAGGACCTAGCTGATCCTATACATGTAGTAGTTGCAACAAGCATCTAATGGGGATTGGTTGTCACAATGTAGGACCTGGCTGATCCTTTACATGTAGTAGTTGCAACAAGCATCTAATGGGGATTGGGTGTAACAATGTAGGACCTGGCTGATCCTATACATGTAGTAGTTGCAACAAGCATCTAATGGGGATTGGGTGTAACAATGTAGGACCTGGCTGATGCTATACATATAGTAGTTGCAACAAGCATCTAATGGGGATTGGGTGTAACAATGTAGGACCTGGCTGATCCTATACATGTAGTAGTTGCAACAAGCATCTAATGGGGATTGGGTGTCACAATGTAGGACCTAGCTGATCCTATACATGTAGTAGTTGCGACAAGCATCTAATGGGGATTGGGTGTCACAATGTAGAACCTGGCTGATCCTATACATATAGTAGTTGCAACAAGCATCTAATGGGGATTGGGTGTAACAATGTAGGACCTGGCTGATCCTATACATATAGTAGTTGCAACAAGCATCTAATGGGGATTGGGTGTCACAATGTAGGACCTAGCTGATCCTTTACATGTAGTAGTTGCAACAAGCATCTAATGGGGATTGGGTGTCACAATGTAGGACCTAGCTGATCCTATACATGTAGTAGTTGCGACAAGCATCTAATGGGGATTGGGTGTCACAATGTAGAACCTGGCTGATCCTATACATGTAGTAGTTGCAACAAGCATCTTATGGGGATTGGGTGTAACAATGTAGGAAATGGCTGATCCTACACATGTAGTAGTTGCAACAAGCATCTAATGGGGATTGGGTGTCACAATGTAGAACCTGGCTGATCCTATACATGTAGTAGTTGCAACAAGCATCTAATGGGGATTGGGTGTAACAATGTAGGACCTGGCTGATCCTATACATATAGTAGTTGCAACAAGCATCTAATGGGGATTGGGTGTCACAATGTAGGACCTAGCTGATCCTATACATGTAGTAGTTGCAACAAGCATCTAATGGGGATTGGTTGTCACAATGTAGGACCTAGCTGATCCTATACATGTAGTAGTTGCAACAAGTATCTAATGGGGATTGGGTGTCACAATGTAGGACATGGCTGATCCTATACATGTAGTAGTTGCAACAAGCATCTAATGGGGATTGGTTGTCACAATGTAGGACCTAGCTGATCCTATACATGTTGTAGTTGCAACAAGCATCTAATGGGGATTGGGTGTCACAATGTAGGACCTGGCTGATCCTATACATGTTCAGTTGCAACAAGCATCTAATTGGGATTGGGTGTCACAATGCAGGATTCGTTTACTTACAGACCACTGTCCTATAGCTGGAATATTGCTGAGTGCGGCAAAAAACAACAAACAAACAAACAAAACCTCGGGACTGCAGTAAACATTCCCAAATACCAGTTTGTTCCATGATGTGACGAAATGTACCTGGCACTGGAACCTTGAAACGTGGGCAAATCACACGCCCTCATCGCCATCATCTCATTGTATGGATAGTGTTATCATGTTATTTATTTTCTTAATAAAAAAATTAAATTAAGATTTTGTTAAGAGTTTTGTTTTTCTGAATGTTTGTGTTGCTAACAGGATTTGATTTGTCCTGGTTATATAACATGCATCTAATGATGATCAGGTGGTCGCAATGTAGAACCTGGCTGATCCTATACATGAAGTAGTTGCGACAAGCATCTAATGGGGATTGGGTGTCACAATGTAGGACCTGGCTGATCCTATACATGTAGTAGTTGCAACAAGCATCTAAAGGGGGTTGGGTGTCACAATGTAGGACCTGGCTGATCCTATACATATAGTAGTTGCAACAAGCATCTAATGGGGATTGGGTGTCACAATGTAGGACATGGCTGATCCTATACATATAGTAGTTGCGACAAGCATCTTATGGGGATTGGGTGTCACAATGTAGAACCTGGCTGATCCTATACATGTAGTAGTTGCGACAAGCATCTAATGGGGATTGGGTGTCACAATGTAGGACCTGGCTGATCCTATACATATAGTAGTTGCAACAAGCATCTTATGGGGATTGGGTGTCACAATGTAGGACATGGCTGATCCTATACATATAGTAGTTGCGACAAGCATCTAATGGGGATTGGGTGTCACAATGTAGAACCTGGCTGATCCTATACATGTAGTAGTTGCGACAAGCATCTAATGGGGATTGGGTGTCACAATGTAGGACCTGGCTGATCCTATACATATAGTAGTTGCAACAAGCATCTTATGGGGATTGGGTGTCACAATGTAGGAAATGGCTGATCCTATACATGTAGTAGTTGCAACAAGCAGTTAATGTGGACTGGGTGTCACAATGTAGGACCTGGCTGATCCTATACATGTAGTAGTTGCGACAAGCATCTAATGGGGATTGGGTGTCACAATGTAGGAAATGGCTGATCCTACACATATAGTAGTTGCAACAAGCATCTCATTTGGATTGGGTGTCACAATGCAGGACCTGGCTGATCCTACACATGTAGTAGTTGCAACTAGCATCTAATGGGGATTGGGTGTCACAATGTAGAACCTGGCTGATCCTATACATGTAGTAGTTGCAACAAGCATCTAATGGGGATTGGGTGTCACAATGTAGGACCTGGCTGATCCTATACATGAAGTAGTTGCAACAAGCATCTAATGGGGATTGGGTGTCACAATGTAGAACCTGGCTGATCCTATACATATAGTAGTTGCAACAAGCATCTAATGGGGATTGGGTGTCACAATGTAGAACCTGGCTGATCCTATACATGTAGTAGTTGCAACAAGCATCTAATGGGGATTGGGTGTCACAATGTAGGACCTGGCTGATCCTATACATGTAGTAGTTGCAACAAGCATCTAATGGGGATTGGGTGTCACAATGTAGGACCTGGCTGATCCTATACATGTAGTAGTTGCGACAAGCATCTAATGGGGATTGGGTGTCACAATGTAGGAAATGACTGATCCTACACATGTAGTAGTTGCAACAAGCATCTAATGGGGATTGGGTGTCACAATGTAGGAAATGGCTGATCCTATACATGTAGTAGTTGCAACAAGCATCTAATGGGGATTGGGTGTCACAATGTAGGACCTGGCTGATCCTATACATGAAGTAGTTGCGACAAGCATCTAATGGGGATTGGTTGTCACAATGTAGGACCTGGCTGATCCTTTACATGTAGTAGTTGCAACAAGCATCTAATGGGGATTGGGTGTAACAATGTAGGACCTGGCTGATCCTATACATGTAGTAGTTGCAACAAGCATCTAATGGGGATTGGGTGTAACAATGTAGGACCTGGCTGATGCTATACATATAGTAGTTGCAACAAGCATCTAATGGGGATTGGGTGTAACAATGTAGGACCTGGCTGATCCTATACATGTAGTAGTTGCAAGAAGCATCTAATGGGGATTGGGTGTCACAATGTAGGACCTAGCTGATCCTATACATGTAGTAGTTGCGACAAGCATCTAATGGGGATTGGGTGTCACAATGTAGGACCTGGCTGATCCTATACATGTTCAGTTGCAACAAGCATCTAATTGGGATTGGGTGTCACAATGCAGGATTCGTTTACTTACAGACCACTGTCCTATAGCTGGAATATTGCTGAGTGCGGCAAAAATCAACAAACAAACAAACAAAACCTCGGGACTGCAGTAAACATTCCCAAATACCAGTTTGTTCCATGATGTGACGAAATGTACCTGGCACTGGAACCTTGAAACGTGGGCAAATCACACGCCCTCATCGCCATCATCTCATTGTATGGATAGTGTTATCATGTTATTTATTTTCTTAATAAAAAAATTAAATTAAGATTTTGTTAAGAGTTTTGTTTTTCTGAATGTTTGTGTTGCTAACAGGATTTGATTTGTCCTGGTTATATAACATGCATCTAATGATGATCAGGTGGTCGCAATGTAGAACCTGGCTGATCCTATACATGAAGTAGTTGCGACAAGCATCTAATGGGGATTGGGTGTCACAATGTAGGACCTGGCTGATCCTATACATGTAGTAGTTGCAACAAGCATCTAAAGGGGGTTGGGTGTCACAATGTAGGACCTGGCTGATCCTATACATATAGTAGTTGCAACAAGCATCTAATGGGGATTGGGTGTCACAATGTAGGACCTAGCTGATCCTATACATGTAGTAGTTGCAACAAGCATCTAATGGGGATTGGGTGTCACAATGTAGGACCTAGCTGATCCTATACATGTAGTAGTTGCGACAAGCATCTAATGGGGATTGGGTGTCACAATGTAGAACCTGGCTGATCCTATACATGTAGTAGTTGCAACAAGCATCTAATGGGGATTGGGTGTAACAATGTAGGAAATGGCTGATCCTACACATGTAGTAGTTGCAACAAGCATCTAATGGGGATTGGGTGTCACAATGTAGAACCTGGCTGATCCTATACATGTAGTAGTTGCAACAAGCATCTAATGGGGATTGGGTGTAACAATGTAGGACCTGGCTGATCCTATACATATAGTAGTTGCAACAAGCATCTAATGGGGATTGGGTGTCACAATGTAGGACCTAGCTGATCCTATACATGTAGTAGTTGCAACAAGCATCTAATGGGGATTGGGTGTCACAATGTAGGACCTGGCTGATCCTATACATGTTCAGTTGCAACAAGCATCTAATTGGGATTGGGTGTCACAATGCAGGATTCGTTTACTTACAGACCACTGTCCTATAGCTGGAATATTGCTGAGTGCGGCAAAAAACAACAAACAAACAAACAAAACCTCGGGACTGCAGTAAACATTCCCAAATACCAGTTTGTTCCATGATGTGACGAAATGTACCTGGCACTGGAACCTTGAAACGTGGGCAAATCACACGCCCTCATCGCCATCATCTCATTGTATGGATAGTGTTATCATGTTATTTATTTTCTTAATAAAAAAATTAAATTAAGATTTTGTTAAGAGTTTTGTTTTTCTGAATGTTTGTGTTGCTAACAGGATTTGATTTGTCCTGGTTATATAACACGCATCTAATGATGATCAGGTGGTCGCAATGTAGAACCTGGCTGATCCTATACATGAAGTAGTTGCGACAAGCATCTAATGGGGATTGGGTGTCACAATGTAGGACCTGGCTGATCCTATACATGTAGTAGTTGCAACAAGCATCTAAAGGGGGTTGGGTGTCACAATGTAGGACCTGGCTGATCCTATACATATAGTAGTTGCAACAAGCATCTAATGGGGATTGGGTGTCACAATGTAGGACATGGCTGATCCTATACATATAGTAGTTGCGACAAGCATCTAATGGGGATTGGGTGTCACAATGTAGAACCTGGCTGATCCTATACATGTAGTAGTTGCGACAAGCATCTAATGGGGATTGGGTGTCACAATGTAGGACCTGGCTGATCCTATACATATAGTAGTTGCAACAAGCATCTTATGGGGATTGGGTGTCACAATGTAGGACATGGCTGATCCTATACATATAGTAGTTGCGACAAGCATCTAATGGGGATTGGGTGTCACAATGTAGAACCTGGCTGATCCTATACATGTAGTAGTTGCGACAAGCATCTAATGGGGATTGGGTGTCACAATGTAGGACCTGGCTGATCCTATACATATAGTAGTTGCAACAAGCATCTTATGGGGATTGGGTGTCACAATGTAGGAAATGGCTGATCCTATACATGTAGTAGTTGCAACAAGCAGTTAATGTGGACTGGGTGTCACAATGTAGGACCTGGCTGATCCTATACATGTAGTAGTTGCGACAAGCATCTAATGGGGATTGGGTGTCACAATGTAGGAAATGGCTGATCCTACACATATAGTAGTTGCAACAA